>NW_024070213.1:62345805-62696783 GCF_014754425.2 Oryx dammah | reverse complement strand
GTGTGTGTGTGTGTGTGTGTGTGTGTGTGTGTGTGTGTGTGTGTGTGTTCACATCCAGAGAGTGGGAGAGAGGGGGCAAAAGAGAAGAATCCAGAAATTTTAAGCCAGAAAATGTCATATAAAGTGAGGAGAGTGTCAAATGCTGATTATATCATCTGCACAAGAATTATAACCCTGGAAGAAGGTAGATTATTGGTCTTCCAGGTCTTCTGAGACGAGGCTTTTTAAAAATCCAAGCTGAAAGTTCTAGGAGAAATGTTAAGAAGCATCTGAGATTTCAGTTGAGGAAAAAGGACCTGATCCTTCTGATCTATGGGGAGAATTTCCCCTCTGCTGTCTCCTACTGTGCTTCTTGATGGCTATCATAAAAGCAAACCAGAAATTAATAAAGTATATGAGAGACTAAGAATGAGAGAGAAAGAAGGATTTTTCAATATATCAAAAATATTAAGAGATCCAATACTAAAAGATCTAAGGAATATAAAAACAAAGTTAAAATGAATTCAAAAAGTCAAAATTACAAGTTTTAATATAATGTTAAATAGATAAGACTTCAAATAAAATATAAAGACAATAAAATTAAAGATTAATACCTCTTGAAATAGTTTTATTTATTTGGTCATTGCTCAGAACTAACATATGGTTGACCTTCTCCTAAAGCAGTGTACAAGTAACATTTATTCTTCTTCCCATCGAAGGTAATAGGCAATGTTTTGTCTTTAGATTGACCTCATTGTCATATAAACAAAAGCAAGCAAAAAAATTAAAGACACGAAATTAGGCAATAGTATAACATGGTCAAGTAGTATTTATTCTTGGAATGCAAGGATAGTTTAACATATTAAAATTAACCAGTGCAATACATGACATTAACAAAATGAAAGGGAAAGAAAAACATGGTCATCTCAAATGATGTGGGAAAAATTTTGACAAAATCCAACGCTTTCATTATAAAAATACTCAACAAACTAGGAATAGAAGAATGCAATACAATAAAGGAATATATTTAAAACCTATAGGTAACATCATACTCAGTAATGAAAACTGAAAGCTTTTTGTCTAAGATCAGGAATAAACCAAGGATTCTTGTTTTCATCACTTCTACTCAGCATAATACTAGAAGTTCTACCCAAAGTCATTAGGCAAGAAGAGATAGAGGCATCCAAATTAAAAAGGAAAACAGCAAAATAATCTCCATTCACAGATAACCTGATCTTTTATGGAGAAATCCCTAAATACTCCAAATACACAAAAAAACTGTTAGAACTAATAAACAAATTCAGCAAAGTAATAGTCAATACACAAAAGTCAATTACATATCTATACACTAACAATGAACAATTTGAAAAGGAAATTAAGAAAATAATTTGCAAGCGCATCACAAAGAATAAAATGCTTAACAGTTAACCAAGGAAATGAAAGACTCGCACAATGAAAGCTATAAATATTGCTGAAATTAGAGATATAAATTAATGACAAGACAGCCCATGCTTATGAATAGGAAAACAATATTTGGCTATAGAGCACAGGCTTAATAATTGTGATGCATAGGCTTAGGTGTTCTGCAGCATGTTGGGTCTTCCCGAACCAAGGATCAAACCTATATCTCCTGCACTGGCAGGCAGATCCTTTTACCACTGAGCCACAGGGAAGATACAGAAATGTGTATTTTAAAAACAAACCTAACATATATGGGCAAATGATTTTGGACAAGGTGCCAAGACCCATCTTTTCAAAAAATGGTGCTATGAAAACTTAATATCCACATGGAATGCAAAAGAATGAAGATAAACTCTTACATAACACTACATACAAAAATGAACTCAAATAGACCAAAGACCTAAACATAAGAGCTAAAACTAAAAAACTCTTAGAAGAAAATATAGGGTAAACACCTCATGACATTGGATTTGACAGTGATTTCTTGGATATGACACCAAAAGCATGTGCAGCCAAAGTAAAACTAGACAAATTGAACTTCACGAATATTAAAAACAAGTGCATCAAAAGATATTATCCACAGTGTCAAAAGGCAACCCACTGAATGGGAGAGAATATTTACAAAGCACATATCTGATAAAGAATTAATATTTAGAATATATAGAGAACTTCTAAAACTTAAGAAAAAAGACAAACTACTGGATTCAAAATGGGCAAAGGACTTGAACAGGCATTTCTCCAAAAACGATATTCAAATGGTCAAGAAACATATGAAAGATGTTCACCATCACTAATCATTAGGGAAATGCAAATCAAAACTACAAAGAGATACCACTTCACACTAATTAGGATAGGCACCATAAAAATAAAAAAGTGTTGACAAGGTTGTGCAAAACTTGGGACCCTTGTACACTGTTGGTGGAAATGTGAAAACATTACAACTACAGTGGATAATGGTACCGTGAGGCAGCTTCTCAAAAATTAAAAATTTAAATAAAATTTAATTTAAAAACATATAATCCATTCATTCCACTTTTGGGTGTATACTCAAAAGAATTAAAAGCAGGGTCTCAACAAGATTTTTGTACGTTCATGTTCATAGCAGCATTATTCACAATAGCTAAAATGTAGAAGCAGCCCAAGTATCCACTGATGGATAAATGGATAAGCAAAATGGGGCATATATGTGCATGCTGCTAAATCGCTTCAGTCATAGCCAACTCTGTGCGACCCCATAGATGGCAGCCCACCAGACTCCTCTGTCCCTGGGATTCTCTAGGCAAGAATACTGGAGTGGGTTGCCATTTCCTTCTCTAATATAGGCACATGGTGGAATATTATTCTGCCTTAAAAAAGGAAATTCTAATATATGCTATAACATGAATGAGTCTTAAAAACATTATGCTAAATGAAACGATCCAGTTGCAAAAAAGACAAATACTGTATGATTCCACTTGTATGAGGTACTTAAAGTGGTCAAAAACAAAGATAGACAAAAAAGTACAATGGTGGTTGCCAGGGCCTTGAAAGAGAGAAACTGAATTATTGTTTCATGGACATAGATCTTCAATTTTGCAAGATGAAGAGTTTTGAAGAGGGATGGTGGTTGCACAACAATATGTATATACTTAATACCATTATACTCTTTAAATGGTTAAGATAATAGTGTTTATGTTATACGTGTTTTGTCATAGTAAAGAAAAAAATGCAGGATGCCCAGGTGAATTCGACTGTCGAGTGTGCAGTGAATGGTTTTTTATTATAAGTATGTTTCAAATATTGTATGTACTATACTTATACTCCAAAAGTTACTAACATTTACTTGGACTTCCAGTTTCACTGGGTGTCCTGTATCTTATTGGAATGGAGGGAAGAAGGTTGGACAGACAAATTAGGTAACACCTGGAAGTTTCCTGAGGATGGTTTTATTACTGCTTCTCCTGTCCTTGGTCAGCTTTATCTGACTTAATATTGGAAACACATGTCAACAAGCTAATCAAGATGTAAGATTTTACTTTTGCTTCAAAAATTATAATCTTCCAAATAAAAATATAACTGAGACCTTGATGGGTGGTTTTGGATATCTGGCTATTTCAAAAATGGGGAGAAGTGTGTGGTCTTTATTCTAATTTGGATACTGTAAATGAAGACAGTTTTTTAACTAGAGAAATGCTGTCATGGGAAGATGGAGAAATCTTGTGTCTAAGCTCTTCATTCCTCTTTGCTCTTTTCTAGCCTCTGCAAATGTTTGTGAAACTTTATTTCCATTAATGGATTTGGATGTTAAGACTACGAGCATCCTTTAATACCATGGAAATAAACTATTACATTACTTCTGACATTATCTCCCAAACTTTTTCTCTCCTTCAGTGAAACTTTCCAAGCTACCTATTCCATATATTAATATTTGCAGATAACTGCCTTATATTCCAATGTATTGAGTAATTTTATTCCATGCCTCTCACTCTATGACCTTGATTTTGGTTTCAGTATTTTCTTGCGGCACATATCCAGTTTATTGGTCACAGTTTGCGCCTAGGTCATTTACTCTTAAAAGTTCACACAGGCACTTCCTCTAGCCTGAAGACTTTCATCCTGACTCCTAAACTAATACAATATCTTTTTGCCGTTACATCTCTAGCATACACATGTTGCCTTTTTAAACATTTTTTTAGTTTTGTTCTTTATCTTATTTCTTGAGAAATTCCTGTATATTTCTTAAGCCTTCTGATAAATTCACAATCAGTTCTTTCCTTCTCAATGTGAAGCAGGCACTCATCCAGACTCTTAACCTTTGGATAACCATGTCTAGTCAATTATTTTCACTTTATGACTAACTGTCCAGTAACAGCAGACAGATTTTATAAGAGCCTATTTTTCAAATCTCAGATGAAATTCATAAAGATCCAAGTTTGTTTTTGATTCTTCAGAGTATGAGATGCCCTGTTTACATGGAGAGCTAACAGGTTTTGAATAGTGTGGCTTTTAGGATTTTTCTCAACTCAAAAACAGTAGAAAAGACTTTCAAAATGAAAACAAGAAGGTTTTCCATTATCCGAACCATTTGTGCCTTTGTCCTTAACAACATTTTAGGCTACAAAAGGCATCAAACATGCCTTTGAACACTCCCGCTCCAATCTCAAATCAACTATGTTTAGTATCACTTCATTAGATTTTACAGTCAATACCACCATTACAGACTTGATTAAATGAACTCCACTGGGTTTTATAACATGAAGTATAGCTGCACAACTCCTGCAGCCATCAGAGAACATTCATTATGTATGACTCCGTCCACAGAAGGAGAAATCGCTGACTATTTGGGTGATACCTTTTCAGAGGAAGTCCGCAGAATCTTTTTGATCGACAAAAGGATATCCTGATTTATACAAATATAAACCTTTTGAGGACTGTATCAGATAATGTAAACTTTGTCAGATCATTTTGCCCCTTAAATATGACAATGCTACGTAGAAGTGTGTTCTAGTGCTAGTGAGCCCATTTAAGGTTTTTCATCCTATGTTAGCTGTGCCCGATACAACAAATACAGCTTCTCCAGAATTTACTGTTATTCACTAAATGTTTATTAAGTAGCAGATATGTTTCCTACTCTGCACTGGAGCTCTATAATATGCAAAGATGATGTTCTAACATCAAAAATTTATATAGGCTATAATATCAACTATGTGCAAAAAAAAATCATGGAGCTAACAAAGTATCAGATGAAATTTTTTAAAGTGTGGATTCAAGAATAAAAGAGTTCTTAAACCCTAATTCTACTTTTGGCTCCTGGTACATCCAACATAGGAATAGTTCATGTTCACGCCCACTTCTGAGGTGGTGGGCTCGTGGAACATGTAGTCAGGATGCCCAAGACTACTTGATTCTATATTAGTGACTGCTACATGGTTACCTAATTCCTCCTGGATTTGGGGTCTTCTGCTTGTAGAAATGTTCTTGAATAGAGGAGAGGGTAGAAGCAAAGAAAGAAGGAACCAAAAATATTATGACTAAGATAAGTACACAATTAGACAACAGTTCATAGAAAATATATTTATGTTTATACAGTCATTTAAACCTGTATCAGGCAGGCACAGTTCTTGGTTGACTAAGTTTACTTAATACATTGTGATAAGATTCTTAACTGTAAAAATGCCATTTCTACTGCTAATATGGCTTCTCTTTTACTTTATCAATTATTCTTTTTCTTTAAATCTGTTTTCTAAATGCAGTGCCAAAAATATGACTCTAAGTAGGAGATCATTTTATCACCACAAGAAAAAAAAAAGTAAATTGTCTTTCTGTAGTTGAAGCCATATATCTTTGATACATGACTCTGAAAGTCCTATGGTTTCTAAACCCCGAAGGCACTGTCTCTCTGTTTTTCATGTCATGAAAAATCTTGACAATGGCATGGCTGTGACAACCCTTGGGCTGCAGCGACTGGCTTGAGGCCAGTAAAGGAAAGCATTAACCCTTTCCTGCTCATCACACATGAGTCATACTAACTTTCATGGAACTGGCTTCTGGTGCCAGTTGCAACTTAAGCATAGTATTCAAGGAAGAATTCAAGGGACTTGAGGCATAATTCATGGAGAAGATGAAAAAGTCTCTTTTCTCTTTTCAGTAACACTGATGGCAAAGGTTCTTTGCTTGACCAAGCCTTTAGTCAGGCCATTGAAACTTCTCCTAGGCCCATGTGGGTACTTTCTTGTAAACTCTAGTTTTTGGCAAGAGTCCTACTATGTCAGTTTAGCAAGAATCCCTCCTCTTCCTTATCTGATCACTCTCATATCTGATGAGGTTCCTCATCCTCCACTATCTTCCATGTATGTCTGATCATCCTAGCCTGTCTTTAGTGAGAATCTTGTTATGTCAATAAATTTCCACTTGCAGAGGATGTGTGCAGAGTTGAGCCCAAGCTCTCTCCCCCTTTGGAACATCCCACTGGAGGGGTCCCTGCACTTAGAAACATAGTCTTAAATAAAGTCTGTCTTACCATCTTTAATAAGCGTCATGAATATTTTTTAACACTGGCCAAACAGCAAAGGTGATTTCCTCTACACATCCCGGGCTCAGCTGAACAAATCACAAAGGAGAGTTTCAGACACATTCTACTTCCTCACCCTCATTTGGGCGTATGATTTTTTCCCCTCAAGAGATTTCTCACACATTAAACACAGTGTCACTTCAAACAAATGTATTAAAACAGTCAGACTCTTCAAAGAGGCATGTCTGCTTATGCTGCATTTTTCCCAACTGCAAAGAGCACCGTCTCTCTGCAGCCTCCCTCTGCAGTCTCACTCTGAAGAGCTCTTTAGAAGTGCCCCTTTTAGAATGAGCTTCTGATGTGTCATCATCAATACTTCATCCTATGTGTCAGGCATCATCAAGTGCACTTGCCAGTGGAGAGTTTGCCAAAGCTGGTACTTCAAGGTGAGGGTGCAGCCATCCCCTGAGATTAACTATGAGGTGCAGTGACCACAGTCATCCCTGACATCAGTGGCCTAGAGGACCTGCAATGATTGCAACAATAGCTGCTGAGGGTAGCCCAGGAGATCCAGAGCTCACTGGCAATCAGGCTGCTCCTGTGGACTCTCAAAGAAGGCCTGTTTATCCAACACTGTGCTTTCTTTCAGTGACGTCTGATTATATGTCAATCTAGTCAAGAAAAATGACAGTAAGATTATAAAGAGCAAACAAATCATTTGGCCCAGTGTTTTCTAAGTTTGCCTTATCAGAAGCTAATTAGGGGGAGCCCATTAAGAATAGTCTTCCCTGATGGCTCAGTGGTAAAGAATCTGCCTGCAATAGAGGAGACCCGGGTTCAATCCCTGAGTCAGGAAGATACCATGGAAAAAGAAATGGCAACCCACTCCTGGAGTGGAGTGGAGAATTGGAATGGAGTGGAATTCTCTTGCCTGGAGGATTCCATGGACAGAAGAGCCTAGCAGGATACAGTCCATGGAATCACAAAGAGTCAGACACAACTGAGGGACTAACACTTTCACTTTCACTAAGGATACAGAATTCCAGGCCAAACCTGAGACCCACTGAATCAGACTCTACAAAGGAAAATCTGATGATGGCCAATTTTTTTTATCAAAAACTTTTGATAAAAGTTCACTGAACTTCAGTAAAACTGAAGTTCAAGTAAAGATGAGAAAAACTATTTTAGCCAATCATTCACTGAAACACTGAATATTGAATAAAATCCAAGCTCCCTTAATCCAGCAGTCTAGACCCACTACAACTTGACATTAGCCTACTATTTACTGCTCATTTCAAGGCAAAAAGCAGTTGTGATAAATGGAATAAGCACTGGAATCAGAGCCATAGCTCATAAATCTGGTCTTTTTATGGCTTTGAGTTAATTACCTAGACTCACAGCATTTCTATTAGGTCATCAGTAATGTAGTAATAGTAATTTTTACCTCAAAGTATTGTTGTGAAAATTAAATTATATCACTTTAAAGAAATATTTATTAAATCTTTACTTTGTGTCAAATACTATGCTTAAATACTTTTTCTTCTGCTGTGCTAAATACATCATTGTCATTCAATAATTGTTGGTGGAACAAATGAACTATAATAGATGGACAAGCAAGAGCTATTTATGATAAAGTGCATAAAATAACATTAAGTTATTATATGACACTGCATAGTTTTAAAAATAGCTCTGCTCTATTAAATCTACATTGTAAACTGTTTATAGAAGAGAAGAAAGTTTGATAGAGGGGAGGATTGTAGAGTCCACTGGCACAGGTTGTGCCTCCATTCTTGCTGAGTATCCATTCAGAGCATGGAAACTATCATTTTATAAATCAGCTGGTTAGTGCTAGACTAGCTTCTGAACACAAACAGAAGTAACAAGCCCTCACAAGGAGGTTAAGTAACCATATCAGGAAGCAACAGCCAGGGGAGTTTTGTTGTGGGGCATTTTATACATGAGGAGTTTCGTTTAATTCCATGTACAACATGTGGAGAGTTACTCTAACAGACTAGAAGATAAGGAGTGTACAGTTCATTTAGCAAGTACTACTGAGTGTCTGGTAAATATTTACTTCTGCACTACCTCATAGAAGATATATGCATTTTTCTCCAAAACACTCAGTCTTCAAGTACCTCAAGAAACTCCATTTTTGTGAGGGATAAAGACAAGTAAGCAGGTGACCACAGGACAGCACTGTTCTCTACACTGTGCTCTTAAGAAAGGAACTCTGTCCCCCTCCCTCCAAGGTGGGGAACTCTTGCTCTAGCTGGTCAGATTCTATGATACTTGGGGGGGCATATTTTCTAGGAATACAGCTTTCAAATATGGGTAGAGTCGCTTGCATGTCCTACTTTCCTCTTCCACCCAAGCAGATACAGAAGTATATTAACAAATGAACCAGAGGTGTGCCAAGTCATTGTTTCTTTTTTTGAGCACTTTGTCTCCTTCATATGACCTCAAGGATGAAGATATTAGCCAGGTCACATCTTAAGCAGGGCTCCCACAGGGAGTCAGGGGTAAAGATTTCATCTGCCTTGCAGGGGACGTGCAGGAGGCATGGTTTCAGTCCTTAGGTCAGGGAAGATCCCCTGGAGGAGGAAATGGTAACCTACTTCAGTATTCCTGCCTGGACAGTTTCATGGACAGGGAACCCTGGCAGGCTACAGTCCATGGGGTTGTGAAGAGTTAGACATAACTGAGCATGCACGCACGCATCTTCAGCCAGCTCAGAGCTGGACTTGGAGACTAAAGCAGCACTGTATTTTGTACCTGGTTCCCAGTTCTCTGACACTGGGGGTGGGTGTTGGATGGACACTTCCTTGCCTCTGATGTTAATATCCTCTGAGTTAATTGGTAAGGAACCTAATGGACCTCATAGTCTGCTCTACTTTGAAGTTACTTATGCATAACTAGCTTAGAAAAGGAGAGTTTTATATTTGGACAATTGGATCTATTAGCTGCACATTGGAGTTAAAGTATAAGTATTAAAGAGGTCTATAAGAAAGAGGAAAAATTCACAGAGAAAGGCTATTCAATACTATTTGGGAGGCAAGGGAGAAGCAAATGAGTGACAATTTCCAGGAGAAGAGAAGCCAGCCACACAGACTACCAAGGATGCTCCATGAGTGAGTGAGTGAGTGAGGGAAGTCGCTTAGTCGTGTCCGACTCTTTGCGACCCCATGCAGAGTGGTAAATACCACATACAAAGCCTAGGGTAGAATACAGTGGGAAAGAGGGCTTAATATCCCAGAGAAGATTCAAAGATTTGCACCTGGAGGGAGGAATCTAGAAATAACGCTCCAAAACAAATGTCTAAAGGAATCAAAGATATCTTATCTTTTTAAGAGAAAGTTTGAGTAGAGCTGTGATTATATTTTAAGAGTATCCTATGGGTGGTTACTATGGTCTACTCTCATTTTCCAGAGAATGGAATAGCAACAGGGAAATGACCAGACAGTGAACTTTGCTTAGTATAAAGAAGGCTGCTGCTACAGAAGCTGACTCACAGTGAGGGCCTGCTTGCCCTTGGAGTTGTCCAGGAGGAGGTAGAGACACGCGTGCACATGTGGAAAAGGACCGTCGTGTGTCAGGTGGGAGTTCAGCCTATGTGACCGCCTCAGTCTTTCTAACTCATGATTCCATCACCAGCCAATTCTTGGGCACAATTCTATGCTGAAATGAGATTCTCTCATGTGCGCTCTGTCTTTAAAGGACAGGAGAATGAATACTGCATTTAAATACTGCAAACTTTTACTTATCAGGTTAGGACATGGTTAAAAGAATATAATATTCTTTGTTATTCAAATAACAAAGTACACTTGAGCTAAAATTCTTCTACAAAATAATTTCTTTTTTTTTTTTTAATTCAGAAGTCATTTCCAAACCTTGCAGGACATCACCTTTTTTCTCTTATATGCATGGTAGCAAAATAAATTATGAGCTCCTTTAAACCAAGGACTTCCATTTATCTCAGTATCTCCAGATCCATTACATTATAGGAAGGAGGTTCAGAGTAAACTAATGAATCAATCTCTTGATTTCAAGTTGCCATATTCTTATGCAGCATTTGCTACAAAACAAGATAACAGAGTTCAATGTAATGGCATTAACACAAGCGTTCATTCTCTGTATCTTTATAAGCTAGTTTTCATTTTTCTTTCTATTACAATTCAAAGGATAAAGCTCCTCAACACTGAAATCTTGTTTTTGAGCCACCTCTTGCCTCTCGTTTTTCATTGTTACTGTTGGTAGTTTGCTGAAGTTGACTTGTTTTTTTTAAGGTTTTCCTTGTTATCTGTCAGGTAGAATGAAATTACTAGCCCAGTTAAGAGTGGGTATATATAAGTGATAGTGTGCTAGGCATGCCTTAATGCTTCAATAACCTCTCCCTGCACTCTGATAAGTTTTCTGAAGGATGATCAGCGCTGTTCATTTGGTGATGCTATCTGATAGTTGATTGACTAGGTCATTTACACTTTCTTATCTGGTTGTTTGTTTGCATACTCCGAAAGCTTAGCCAGGATCAAAGTCTCTGAGTCAAGTACCTCTAATAATTTAAAATGTTCAATTTTCTTCCAGCTTACTCCTTGTGTGGGAGTTATATCTTTCCCCCCAGTGATATAATGTAGTGTTCACAGGAGCTGAATAATCACAGGCTTCCTTCACATCTCCACAGTCACATATCTTATTAGAAGCAGATTCATGTTGATGTATGGCAAAACCAATACAGTATTGTAAAGTAAAATTAAAAAAGAAAAGAATCCTCATTATCCATAAGCAGAAGTGAATTTTCTAAATACATTTGCCTCTGCTTTCTGGTGGGTTGGTGCTGGGACTTGCCATATTACATTTGAGTTTTGGCTCTGGTTTCCTATGAAGACTCTCAGCCCTCTTATAGATTTAAATAATATTAATATTAGGTCATCTCTATAGGCTGAGCACTGTGCCAAGTGATGGAATAACACATGGCAGCAATAATAAATTATTATGCCCCCAAAGCATGAAGTTAGACCCACAGAACTAAACTCATATGAAATAAAAAATTCAGAAGCAAACAGAGTCAAATTAACATGTTAAACAGCTCCCTTTCTGTGTATCAGACATAGCTTCATGAGTTTATAGAGTTTTCAGATGTAGGCAGGCAAAGCCAGAGGAGGGGATTACAGAGCACAGAACTTCATAAGAAGGCTATTGCAGGACTAACCACCTGTCCAGATGAAGCAAACCGATCATGAAGTGATCAACAACAATAAAAACCCCAGGTTATTGCTGCTAGAGAGAGGTGAGTGGTCACCAGAATGAACCACTTCATGACAGATGATAAGTTTTTACAGTGGAATCAGGAAAGATTGCCAAAAAGACAATATCCACTTCAGGAGACTCCCTCCTGCCCCCCAACATTTTTTTTGTCATGTGTTGAGTGCTTAATATATACCAAACACTAAACTCAGTCATCATCCTACTTTCTCTGATTTAATCCACACAAAAATCTTTTTGAAGGGAACCCTCCTACACTGTTGATGAGAATGTAAATTGGTGCAGCCATGATGGAAACAGTATGGAGGTTCCTTTAAAAACTAAAAATAGAGTTACCAAATGATCCAGCAATCCCACTTCTGGGAATATATCCAGAAAATACAAAACTATAATTCAAACAAAAAAAAAAAAAGAAAAGAAAGCATACACCTCAATGTTTATGGAAGCACTATTTACAGCAGCCAAGACATGGAAGCAACCTAAGTGTCCGTCTACAGATGAATGGATAAAGAAGATGTGGTACATATATACAATGAAATACTACTCAGTCATAAAAAAAGAGTGAAATAATGTCATCTGCAGCAACTTGGATGGACCTAGAGACTATCATACTAAGTGAAGTAAGTCAGACAGAGAAAGACAAATATCATATGATATCACTTATATGTGGACTCTAAAAAAATTATGCAAATCAACTTATTTACAAAGCAGAAATAGACTCATAGACATTGAAAGTGAATTTATGATTACCAAAGGAGAAAGAGGAGGAGGGATAAATTAGAAGTTGGAGATGAACAGATACATACTACTATATATAAAATAAACAGCAAGTCCTACTACATAGCACAGGGAACTATACTCAATATTTCATAATAACCCATAAAGGAAAAGAATCTGAAAAAGAATATATATATCAGTAGTATCCAAGTCTTTGTTACCGCATGGACTGTAGCCAGCCAGGCTCCTCTGTTCATGGAATTTTCCAGGCAAGGATACTGAAGTGGGTTGCCATTTCCTTCTCCAGGGATCTTCCTGATCCAGGGATCAAATCCACATCTGTTGCATCTCCTGTATTGGCAGGCAGATTCTTTACCACTAGCGCCATCTGGGAAGCTTGTATATGTATATATGTACATATGTATAGTTGAATCACTTTGCTGTACACCTAAAACATTGTAAATTAACTATACTTCAATCTTTTTTAAAAACCATTTTGAGGAAGATGTTTATGTCCCAATGTTATAGATGGAGAAACAGGAGCTGAGAGTGAGAGGTAAAGTAACTCACCCAGCAGCAGAGCTAGCATATAAATCCAGATCTTCTCTTTCCAAAATCAATGCTTTTCTCTACTACACCAAGCTTTTAGACAAGTAAATCAGTTAGCATTCTGCAGAGCATATTTAAGAGAACTGTTTCTTTAGAACTCAATTTTCAAGTATTTTGGCTGAACTTTGAGCTTTTTGAGATATGATGAATAAGAACTTAGTGATTATAGACTCAACCTAAAAACAGAGAGAGGTGTAGACCTGAGCTACAGGAAGCTGAATTCTCTAGGTTCTAATGCTCAGAGTTAGAAAGTCCAGGTAAGCAGCACATCTTCCTAAGGCCATCTTAGAAAGGTTTGTTTCTGCCTGGGCACCAAAAAGTATAGCAAAACACATTCCCCTGAAATATGATACTCAAGGTTTAAAAAAACAAAAAAATGCAAAAAGGTCTGACTGTAGGAAAGAAGGCTAAGCAGCTTCTGTTTGTCCATCTCTCTGCCATGCAGAGATCCTACTTTATCCCATGGGCTTCAATTCTCCTTTAGCCCTATGATGCTTGTCAAGGCTTTGAAACTTGAGACTTATAAGTCTAAATCACTTTTGCCCAGGGAGAATTTTCTCTTCCATTTTATCATCCTTCTTCTTCTAAACTGTGGTGATGTATTTGTGTAGAAGCCTGGTTCAAGTGATCAGGATATCCATAAACACAGATGCTATAAGAAACATTGATGTGATCCATTTTTATAAAAATTAGCCCTTCATGAAAATAGCTGTGAAAATTTTTGTAATACATAGTACTTACAAAGCCAAAATCCCGCACAAAATCATGGTAGACTTTAGTTTTCATTACATAAAGTATTTACTATTCTTGCTTGCAGCTGACTCTGACTTTCTTCTGGTCCCCAGATTAGAGGTTCCTCTGTCACCTGCTCCAGGGCTGCCATAGGCATCTCCTTCACAAGGGAGAGGTGGGGCTCTAGAGCTTGGCCAGCATTGCAGCAATGATCTTTATAACCGTACTATGTACAATGATCAACCAGTGACTACCTATTTCCAGAATATGTCACTGAAAGTTTCTCAACACTTTCAGCTTTCTTCTCTTTAAAGTGAAAACCCAAAATGTTAACCAATGCTCCTAACCTGAAACATAAAGGGAAGACCGCTTCTCATATGGGGTCAGTTTTTCTGTGCTGCGGTTCAACTACTGAGTCATAGACATCCATTCATTCAATAATGTCTGTTCATTCAGCTCCTGCCATGTGAGGTGCTAAAAAATGTAACAGAGGACAAAACCGAGTCTCTATCCATGAGGAGATTGCTTTCTAATAAAGGGACTAAAGAGCACACATATACCTTGTCAAATGATGACGCATACTATGAGGGGAAGTTAAGCAGGGTAAGAAGTCTAGGTAGTAGGAAAGGGGGGCTGGTTGCTTTAAACGGGTGATCATAAAGACTTCATTGATAATGTAATAGTGGAGCAGAGACCTGGAGGAGCAAAGAACCTGAAGCGCAGAAGAAGCACACCTGACGACTAAGAGGAAGAGCAAGGAGACCAGCATGGTCAAAGGAGTGAGCAAAAACCAGCATGGTGGCAGGAGAGGCCCGGCAGGAAGGGGGGCTCTTGCCCCTGCAGTCCTACAGGATTGCAGAAATATTCAAAGAAAAGCAGTACAAATGTTGCTGACTTTTAAAGTTGAATTTGAATTGTTAAGGACAATAATTAAAATTTGGTGACCAATCTATGAGGAAGAAAAGACCACAAAAGTTTAGATAATGTTTGAGAGTCAAGAGGTAAAGAGGTACCTTTAGAGAAACACTGGTTAAGTTATAAATATCTTTATTAACAGCCATTTATTAAGCACCTATTATGTGTCAGGTTCTGAGCCAACTGTTAAAAACAAACCAGCAAAAAATCTAATATTCACCATGCTGCTTTCTTATAGGGTCTAGAACTTCCTACCTGGAAAGTGTAAAATTCATCAGGACTGACCCTTTACGTTCTAAGGAAGATAACATATAATGGGCTATGTGGTATAACAAAACCAAATAAGATTTTTAAATAACTTTGGTTTTAAACCCAGTTCTGAGATAAGTGTAGAAAGTACTCAGTGAATGACAGACATATAACAGGTTCTCAACCCGTAATAGTAAAGTAATTTTCTTATTATTATTTTAAGTGAGAGTGAAATATTTCCCATTCCAAATGCTTTTTTAGCTACTGGGTATATCAAATTTGAAATGTGCACACAGAGACTTTTATTAAACACGTCTTTCCAATTTTCACAATTTGAAAATTACCTCAGAAGAAAATCATGTGTGTTTCAGATATCTATTGCTGCAAAGGAAACAACCCTAACGCTTGGTGTTTTTAAATAATAATTTATTATCTGTCAACTTCTGTGTCCTATACAGAGTTAATTGGGGCAGTTCTCACTTGGAATCTCTAACCTTGTGCAGGAGCAGTCAGAAGGCAGCTGAGACTGGAGTCACCTGAAAGCTTGGCTGGGGAGGAAACTCAAAATGCTCACTCACAGGCTTGGCAGCTGCTGCTGAATATCCGGTCGGAGCTCAGCTATAGCTAGCTGCCAACTACAGCTCCTACCTGTGGCTTCAGCATGTGCATTTTGAAAGGGAGTTCCCCAAGAGTGAGTGTTTTAAAAAGTCCAAGAAGAAGCCGAAAGTCTGCCAATGAGAGAGCTTCAGAAGTCCCTGTCACTTCTGCTACATTCTGTTGGTCTCCAGAGTTACCAAGTCCAGCCCATAGAGAGGAGAGAGGATCCATCTCATGATGTGTGAAGCAGGAAGCACATTCTGGGAGAGGAGGAAGAGTGATAGCTGACATCTCGAAAGCCACATCCCACAGCACAATACTTGGAAACTGCAGTCTGAGCTGGTGTCCTTTATCATGGGACATTCATGAATACCACCTTTACGTAAAACTTTTGCTTTAATGACAGAATTTATGTGTAAAATAAATTAGAATTTATGTGTAAAATCTTGTCCAGAGTGTCCATCCAGAAGATAAGATGGTTGGATAGCATCACCAGCTCAATGGACATGAGCTTGAGCAAACTCCAGGAGATAATGAAAGACAGAGAAGCCTGGTGTGCTACAGTCCATGGTATTGTGAAGAGTTAGACATTACTTAGTGACTGAAAAACAACAACAACAAAAATAACAAGAGTGTCCTATGGAGAGTTCAGCATTCAGTAAATGTTACTAACTGATTAACCAGACCTCCAAACTCAGCTTCCAACTGTTGTCCACAAGGAAATGTTGGATCTACTAGGAAATATGAGAATTTTTAAATTCTCACACTCAGCTAGAATTTTTGTTCAGCCAGGCTGTATCCCTTAACAGAGGCAGCAGAAAAGAATAAAAATAATTATGTCCATTTGTCAATAGCTTTATTCTTTGGGAAGCATTTTCACAGTCATAAATTCACTTGATTTTTGCAACTATCCACATGAAGTAAACAAAAAAAGCAATATTACCAGTGTGTTTGGCAGAGGAATTAAAATCTCAGAGAAGTGCTCACCCAACATATATTGGAGGAGCTATACCTTGAAAACTTCAGAAACTAAATTGAACAACCTTGCTACAAAGTCACACTATTTTCCCAGCAGATATCTTGGGGGAGAGTTGATTACCGTCCAAGGCGTCAATAATAGTAATAACAAGCATTAATTAGATGCTCGTGTGCCAAGCTACCAAGCATTTTGTGTGGATAAGTCATCTAATTCTCATAACCACCTCATGAGATGGGAGTAACTTTATCTCTGCTGTGCATCAGAGAAGCTAAATTCATGCCCTTAGAAAGTGGCAAAGCCACTATTTTAATCCAGTCATTCTGGGTTAGTGAATGGGTTACTCTTAATGATCACATCATGTCAAAATACTGTTGCAATACCTCAAAACATGTCTAACATCTCTTAAATTTGCTATGAAACTGATATCCAAGAATTATCCAAACCTTTCTCAACTTGTACTATGTCTTATGGTAAGACATACTAAAAGTTTGACCCTACTTATGAAAACTAGAAATTGGTTTGGTTCTCATGTGGGGAGAAAATGGGTTTTGTTTCAGGGCCACATATGCCCTTGAACTTGAGTAGCTATCTCATAAATGTAGACTGTTATTCACAAGGGAAAGTTTAAATGAGAAAATGGAGAGGTAAACGCAGCTCTACCTTTGCCAATCACTTAGCATCTCTCAGGGAGATTTTATTCATATAAAAATATAAACTTGGATAAGATGTTCTTGGAGGCCTCTTCCAACCTTAAGGTATGATTATGCCCCATAATGCCACAGGCATACAATGGCTAATTGTGAGAGCACATTTGTATAATCAATATAGAATTTCCTCTGTAAGTAGATGGCAGCTGCTCATATACTGGCAGAAAGAGCAATGCTTAAAGTTCTGGAGAATAGTAACATTTTTGCTAGCACCATTTTATATTAGGCCTCTATTAGATTACAAATATGTTTGTGGACAAAGAAAAATAACTAAGAAAATAGCTCTGGTTGGCATGATACGTTGGGGAAGTTTTCTCTTCCATGGTTTAAAAGGATGTGTGATATAAAGACAGGATTGAGATGACAGTCAAAAACTCTCAATCAAGGCTCCATTCACAAAGCCTGTGACCTTGGACCGGTCACTCTCGGGTTTGCTTCTTCATCTGTAAAATAAGAAGCCTAACATGAGGTGATCTTACAGTCCTATTCAGTTTTAAATTCTACATTTCAACTTGAGCTGATGGTCTGAATTTGAAGATAAGAATATAAATGAGAAAGCACACATTTTCTTTGTAATTTATATGCTATTTTGTGCTGCAGAGTTGTGAATACATTTGACATAAGGTGAAATGAATAGATATTAGTGTTAGTACATAAAGTCTTTCCTATTTCCTAGGAATGGAGAAGGTGGGGAAGAGGACAAATCAAAACATTTTATAACCTGTTACTATAAAAGATTCTGACTTTCTTTCTTATTTAAAAAAAGAGGAAAATGATATAGCAATGTATACTCTAAAAATGAATAGGCTGTCTCAATTTTTAGTTTAGAAAACACTATGGTATTATTCAAAGGCAAACTTGTTAGATAACTAAGATATTCTTAGGTTTAATGATGTAATTTTAAGTGCTTTATTTAAAATATGGCTCCTTGGATGAAGTTTTGCAACCTGTCCATGCAGAGATAAAGAGTCATATCCTAAATGAGTTATTTTCATTATTATTATTCATGACAAGTACACAAAGTGATGTGCAGTGAAAGGAGGGACCAGCAGATGCCTCCTATGACATCAAGGCTGTTCTCCCTTGAGGTCCCTTTTTATTCTGCTGACATATTTCAGTCTTTCAGTCATTCTCCCTTAGGGTCACAAAATCAATTTGTTGCCAAAAACCTTGACAATCTTCTTCTACTTCTGAAATTTGGGGATTACATTCGCGTCATTTTCCTGATCAGGAATCTGTGCTCTTCAGCTCTCCTTTGATTTTTGTTTGATCCTGAACCTAATTACTTGGGTCTTACATGGAAACCACACAGCCCTAAGTGGTATCTAATATCTCTCTATTATAATTATACAATAAAGGTGAAATAATATAATGGATGTTATTAAAACAAGTATGTAAAATATATAGTTCTTAATTTTATATCTATGCATTAGTCATTCCCACATCTAAACTACCATAAAAACTTCAAGTTTGAAAAGTAAGTGAGTTAATTAATTCACTAGCTCATGTTTTAGAAATTAGTAATAAGGACTTTACATACAGTTTAATCATTATCCTCCTAGAAGACTAAAATAAAACTTAGTGGTTCAAATTTATGACTAAATGGAAAAAGATGAAAGGAAGTGTTAATTGGCTTTGTGAAAAAAAATTAATCCTGAATACAGGTTGCCATATTTTGTATTACATATTTATGATTTAAATCTTAATTTATAATTGATTTATAATCTACTTTGCCTATATTTTATCTCTCCAAAAAATATAAGCTTGAAAGTATCTAGAACAACATTTTTCTCAGTGGAAACTTAGCAAATATTTATTAATAGAGAATAAGAATTCCACCTTAAATTTAAGCTAAAAATGGGACAGATTTCCTTCAAGGCTTTTTTTAATATCAAGTTTGGCACTATGCCTTCTCTAAGCCCTATCATAGTTTTTCAACTAGTACATGTACAAGTCAAGATATTACTCTGTCAAAATACCTTACATTAACAATTTTTAGAATTAAATCTTGCCTTGGGGAAAATATTAATATTTTGGGGATCCTTAGGAATCTGTCAATAAAAAGAAATTCTGTGTTTTTCACATTGTGTTTCAAAATATCAGAACATATTTCTTTAACTGTTGTCCCTGCTCAGAACTTTGGGGCTCATCTCCCTCTATGGTTACAGTGTTGAGAATTCCTGATAATTTGACAGGGAGGAATGTATGCAGAATTAACAGTGAAAATGGGGCTTGTGTGAGTGTCTGCTAACTCGCTTGGGTCGTGTCCAACTCTATGCAACCGGATGGACTGTAGCTCACCAGGTTTCTCTGTCCATGGGATTCTCCAGGCAAGAATACTGGAGGGTTGACCTGCCTTCCTCCAGGGGGTCTGCCTGACCCTATGTCATTGGCAAGTGGATTCTTTACCACTAGAGCCACCTGGGAAGCCTGAAAATGGGGTTGAACTCAATACAAAAGTCAAAGCAAGCAGTGAAGATAGATGAAGACCGCAAAATCCAGGAAGTAAATTCTGAAATGAGAGTTTCTGATAAAAGAGGAATCCAATCACAGAAGCTGTAAAGCCAAAAGTCAAACCAAGAATGGCCCATCATGGTAGCAATGAATAAAAATGACTACGTCAAAACCAAGGAATACTGAAATCCATGAGAGTACAAATCCAGGGACACTCCTGGCTGGAGCCCTCACAGAATCCTGATGGTTTATGAACTGTGAGTGTCAAGCAAATAACCATGACGATACTTCATAACTGGCAAGTTCAGTTCAGTCGTTCAGTTGTGTCTGACTCTTTGTGACCCCTTGACTGTAGCATGCCAGGCCTCCCTGTCTATCACTAACACCCAGAGTTTACTCATATTCATGTCCATTGAGTCGGTGATACCATCCAACCATCTCATCCTCTGTCATCCTCTTCTCCTTCTGCCTTCAATCTTTCTCAGCATCAGGGTGTTTTTAAATGAGTCAATCTTTGCATCAGGTGGCCAAAGTATTAGAGCTTCAGCATCAGTCCTTCCAATGAATATTAAGGACTGATTTCATTTAGGATGGACTGCTTGGATCTCCTTGCAGTTCAAGGGACTCTCAAGAGTCTTCTCCAACACCACAGTTCAAAAGCATCAATTCTTCAGTGCTCAGCTTTCTTTATAGTCCAACTCTCACATCCATACATGACTACTGGAAAATCCAAAGCTTTGACTAGACAGACATTTGTCAGCAAAGTAATGCCTCTACTTTTTAATATGTTGTCTAGGTTGGTCATAACTTTTCTTCCAAGGAGCAAGCGTCCTTTAATTTCATGGCTGAAGTCACCATCTGCAGTGATTTTGGAGCCCCCAAAATAAACTCTCTGTTTCCATTGTTTCCCCATCTATTTGCCATGAAGTGATGGGACCAGATGCCATGCTCTTAGCTTTCTGAATATTGAGTTTTAACCCAACTTTTTCACTCTCCTTTTTCACTTTCATCAATAGGCTCTTCAGTTCTTCTTCACTTTCTGCCATAAGGGTGGTGTCATCTGCATATCCGAGGTGATTGATATTTCTCCTGGCAATCTTGATTCCAGTTTGTGCTTCTTCCAGATCAGCATTTCTCATGATGTACTCTGCATATAAGTTAAATAAGCAGGGTGACAATATACAGCTTTGATGTACTCCTTTCCCAACTTTGAACCAGTCTGTTTTTCCATGTCCAATTCTTTTTTTTAATTTAAATTTATTTATTTTAATTGGAGGCTAATTACTTTACAATATTGTATTGGTTTTGCCGCACATCAACATGAATCTGCCATGGGTGTACACGTGTTCCCCATCCTGAATGCCCCTCCTATCTCCCTCCCCATAACATCTTTCCAGATCATCCCAGTGCACCAGTTCCAAGCATCCTGTATTGAACCTGGACTGGCAATTCCTTTCTTATATGATATTATACATGTCTCAGTGCCATTCACCCAAATCATCCCACCCTCTCCCTCTCCCACTGAGTCCAAAAGACTGTTCTATACATCTGTGTCTCTTTTGTTGTCTCGCATACAGGGTTATCACTACCATCTTTCTAAATTCCATATTTATGCGTTAGTATACTGTATTGGTGTTTTTCTTTCTGGCTTACTTCACTCTGTATCATAGGCTCCAGTTTTATCCACCTCATTAGAACTGATTCAAATGTATTCTTTTTAATGGCTGAGTAATATTCCATTATGTATATGTACCACAGCTTTCTTATCCACTCATCTGCTGATGGACATCTAGGTTGCTTCCATGTTCTGGCTATTATAAACAGTGCTGCGATGAACAGTGGGGTACACGTGTCTCTTTCAATTCTGGTTTCCTCGATGTATATGCCCAGCAGTGGGATTGCTGGGTCATATGGCAGTTCTATTTCCAGTGTTTTAAGAAATCTCCACACTGTTCTCCATAGTGGCTGACTAGTTTGCATTCCCACCAACAGTGTAAGAGGGTTTCCTTTTCTCCACACCCTCTCCAGCATTTATTGCTTGTAGACTTTTGGATCACAGCCATTCTGACTGGCGGGAAATGGTACCTCATTGTCTTTTTGATTTGCATTTCTCTGATAATGAGTGATGCTGAGCATTTTTTCATGTGTTTGTTAGCCATCTATGTCTTCCTTGGGAAAATGTCTGTTTAGTTCTTTGGCCCATTTTTTTATTGGGTCGTTTATTTTTCTGGAATTGAGCTGCAGGAGTTGCTTGTATATTTTTGAGATTAGTTCTTTGTCAGTTGCTTCATTTGCTATAATTTTCTCCCATTCTGAAGGCTGTCTTTTCACCTTGCTTATAGTTTCCTTTGTTGTGCAAAAGCTCTTAAGTTTAATTAGGTCCCATTCATTTATTTTCACTTTTATTTCCAATATTCTGGGAGGTGGGTCATAGAGGATCCTGCTGTGATTTATGTCAGAGAGTGTTTTGCCTATGTTCTCCTCTAGGAGTTTTATAGTTTCTGGTCTTATGTCTAGATCTTCAATCCATTTTGAGTTTATTTTTGTGTGTGGTGTTAGAAAGTGTTCTAGTTTCATTCTTGTACAAGTGATTGACCAGTTTCCCCAGCACCACTTGTTAAAGAGATCGTCCTTTCTCCATTGTATATTCTTGCCTCCTTTGTCAAAGATAAGGTGTCCATAGGTGCATGGATTTATCTCTGGGCTTTCTATTTTGTTCCATTGATCTATTTTTCTGTCTTTGTGCCAGTACCATACTGTCTTGATGACTGTGGCTTTGTAGTAGAGCCTGAAGTCAGGCAGGTTGATTCCTCCAGTTCCATTCTTCTTTCTCAAGATTGCTTTGGCTATTCGAGGTTTTTTGTATTTCGATACAAATTGTGAAATTATTTGTTCTAGCTCTGTGAAAAATACTGTTGGTAGCTTGATAGGGATTGCATTGAATCTGTAGATTGCTTTGAGTAGTATACTCATTTTCACTATGTTGATTCTTCTGATCCATGAACATCATATATTTCTCCATCTATTAGTGTCCTCTTTGATTTCTTTCATCAGTGTTTTATAGTTTTCTATATATAGGTCTTTAGTTTCTTTAGGTAGATATATTCCTAAGTATTTTATTCTTTTCATTGCAATCGTGACTGAAATTGTTTCCTTAATTTCTCTTTCTGTTTTCTCATTGTTAGTATATAGGAATGCAAGGGATTTCTGTGTTGATTTTATATCCTGCAACTTTACTATATTCATTGATTAGCCCTAGTAATTTTCTGGTTGAGGCTTTAGAGTTTTCTATGTAGAGGATCATGTCATCTGCAAACAGTAAGAGTTTTACTTCTTTTCCAGTTTGGATTCCTTTTATTTCTTTTTCTGCTCTGATTGCTGTGGCCAAAACTTCCAAAACTATGTTGAATAGTAGTGGTGAAAGTGGGCACCCTTGTCTTGTTCCTGACTTTAGGGGAAATGCTTTCAGGTTTTCGCCATTGAGGATAATGTTCCCTGTTCAGTTCAGTTCAGTTGCTCAGGCATGTCTGACTCTTTGCGACCCCATGAATTGCAGCACGCCAGGCCTCCCTGTCCATCACCATCTCCCGGAGTTCACTCAGACTCATGTCCATTGAGTCCATGATGCCATCCAGCCATCTCATCCTCGGTTGTCCCCTTCTCCTCCTGCCCCCAATACCTCCCAGCATCAGAGTCTTTTCCAATGAGTCAACTCTTCGCATGAGGTGGCCAAAGTACTGAAGCTTCAACTTTAGCATCATTCCTTCCAAAGAAATCCCAGGGTTGATCTCCTTCAGAATGGACTGGTTGGATCTCCGTGCAGTCCAAGGGACTCTCAAGAGTCTTCTCCAACATCACAGTTCAAAAGCATCAATTCTTCGGCGCTCAGCCTTCTTCACAGTCCAACTCTCACATCCATACATGACCACAGGAAAAACGATAGCCTTGACTAGACGGACCTTTGTTGGCAATGTCTCTGCTTTTCAATATGCTATCTAGGTTGGTCATAACTTTCCTTCCAAGGAGTAAGCATCTTTTAATTTCATGGCTGCAATCACCATCTGCAGTGATTTTGGAGCCCAAAAAAATAAAGTTTGACACTGTTTCTACTGTTTCCCCATCTATATCCCATGAAGTGATGGGACCAGATGCCATGATCTTCATTTTCTGAATATTGAGCTTTAAGCCTACTTTTTCACTCTCCAGTTTCACTTGCATCAAGAGGCTTTTTAGTTCCTCCTCATTTTCTGCCATAAGGGTGGTGTCATCTGCATGTCTAAGGTTATTGATATTTCTCCCGGTAATCTTGATTCCAGCTTGTGTTTCTTCCAGTCCAGCGTTTCTCATGATGTACTCTGCATAGAAATTAAATAAGCAGGGTGACAATATACAGCCTTGACATACTCCTTTTCCTATTTGGAACCAGTGTTTTGTTCCATGTCCAGTTCTAACTGTTGCTTCCTGACCTGCATATAGGTTTCTCAAGAGGCAGGTCAGGTGGTCTGGTATTCCTATCTCTTTCAGAGCTTATGTGTAGAGTTAGGTTATTTATTCGATTTTTTCTTGTTTCTTGAGGTGTGCCTGTATTGCTATGAACTTTCCCCTTAGCACTGCTTTTACAGTATCCCACAGGTTTTGTGTTTTTGTATTTTCATTTTTATGCATATTTTTATTTCTTTTTTGATTTCTTCTGTGATTTATTTGTTATTCAGCAGCGTGTTGTTCAGCCACCATATGTTGTAATTTTTAATAGTTTTTCTCCTGTAATTGAGATCTAATCTTACTGCATTATGGTCAGAAAAGATGCTTGGAATTATTTCAATTTTTTTGAATTTACCAAGGCTAGATTTATGGTCTGGAATGTGTTCTATCCTGGAGAAGGTTCCATGTACACTTGAGAAAGAGGTGAAATTCATTGTTTTGGGGTAAAATGTCCTATAGATATCAATTAGATCTTACTGGTCTATTTTATCATTTAAAGTTTGTGTTTCCTTGTTAATTTTCTGTTTAGTTGATCTATCTGTAGGTGTGAGTGGGGTATTAAAGTCTCCCACTATTATTGTGTTATTGTTAATTTCCCCTTTCATACTTATTACCATTTGTCTTACATATTGTGGTGCTCCTATGTTGGGTGCATAGATATTTATAGTTGTTATATCTTCTTCTTGGATTGATCCTTTGATCATTATGTAGTGTCCTTCTTTGTCTCTTTTCACAGCCTTTGTTTTAAAGTCTATTTTATCTGATATGAGTCTTGGAAGCTTTCATCTTGGGTTTATCCTGTTTGGGCCTCTCTGGGTTTCTTGGACTTGGGTGATTATTTCCTTCCCCATTTTAGGGAAGTTTTCAACTATTATCTCCTCAAGTATTTTCTCATGGTCTTTCTTTTTGTCTTCCTCTTCTAGGACTCCTATGATTCGACTGTTGGGGCATTTAATACTGTCCTGGAGGTCTCTCAGATTGTCCTCATTTCTTTTAATTCATTTTTCTTTTTTCCTCTCTGATTCATTTATTTCTACCATTCTATCTTCTACTTCACTAATCCTATCTTCTGCCTCCATTATTCTACTATGTGTTACCTCCAGAGTGTTTTTGATCTCATTTATTGCATTATTCATTATATATTGACTCTTTTTTATTTCTTCTAGGTCCTTGTTAAACCTTTCTTGCATCTTCTCAATCCTTGTCTCCAGGCTATTTATCTGTGATTCCATTTTGATTTCAAGGTTTTGGATCATTTTCACTATCATTATTTGGAATTCTTTATCAGGTAGATTCCCTATCTCTTCCTCTTTTGTTTGGTTTGGTGGGCATTTCTCCTGTTCCTTGACCTGCTGGGTATTCCTCTGTCTCTTCATCTTGTTTATATTGCTGAGTTTGGGGTGGCCTTTCTGTATTCTGGCAGTTTGTGGAGTTCTCTTTATTGTGGAGTTTTCTTTATTGTGGAGTTTCCTCGCTGTGGGTGGGGTTGTATGGGTGGCTTGTCAAGGTTTCCTGGTTAGGGAAGCTTCTGTCGGTGTTCTGGTGGGTGGAGCTGGGTTTCTTCTCTCTGGAGGTCAATGAAGTGGCCAGTAATGAGTTATGAGATGTCAATGGGTTTGGAGTAACTTTGGGCAGCCTGTATATTGAAGCTTAGGGATGTGTTCCTGTGTTGCTGGAGAATTTGTGTGGTATGTCTTGCTCTGGAACTTGTTGGCCCTTGGGTGGTGCTTGGTTTCAGTGTAGGTATGGAGGCATTTGATGAGCTCCTGTCGATTAATGTTCCCTGGAGTCAGGAGTTCTCTGGTGTTCTCAGGATTTGGATATAAACCTCCTGCTTCTGGTTTTCAGTCTTATTTTTACAGTAGTCTGGTAGAATCAAAAGAGGTGAGAGCAAGCTAGCCAGTAATCACTTCCTTATGTGCACTTCACAGTCTGGACCACTCAGAGATGTTCACAGAGTTATACAGAGAAGAGAAGAGGGAGGAAGGAGACAAAGGTGGCAAGGAGGACAAAGTGGGGAATCAAAATGAGAGAGACAGATCCAGCCAGTAATCAGTTCCCTAAGTGTTCTCCACCGTCCGGAACACACAAAGAGATTCACAGAGTTGGGTAGAGAAGAGAAGGGGGAGGGAGGAGATAGAGGTGACCTGGTGAAGAAAAAGGAGAGTCCAAAGGGGGAGAGAGCAGTCAAGCCAGTAATCTCACTCCCAGGTAAAAATGGGTACTGAAGATTGGGTTCTTAAAGGTACAAAACTGATAATAAATACCAAAAAGTGAAGATTAAAAATCTAGAGTAGAGGTTGAATTTTCAAAAATACAATATTAAAGAAAAGAAAAAAAGTCACAAAAATTATAAATATATGTATATATGAAGTTTGCTTTAAAAAATAGGGTCTTTTTTTTGCAAAGTAATAATAGGTTATAAAAATGAAAATTAAAAGAGTAATAGAGGACTTAAAATTTTTTAAATTTAAAATAAAAAGAATGATAGTAAAAACAGTAAAAATATATCTAGGACTTTCTCTGGTGTTGTTGTGGGCAGTGTGAGGTCAGTTCATTTTCGGATAGTTCCTTGGTCCGACTTATATTTCTCAAGTTCTATAGGCTCCTTCCTATGTAGTCGGTACTAACTACAGAGTTTTAATCTATTGCATCTGTCACTTCCAAGGCTGTTCCCTCTGTTTTAGCTTCTTCTATTTGCTGGTCTCTTCAGTGTCTGATTTCCGCCCTGACACAAGGAGGTGTTGGTGGACACTTTTTTAGGCTCACTTGTTCAGTCTTTCTGTGGGGAGGGAGGGACGCTGCAAACAAATAACACTGGCGTGTGCTCGCAGTGTCTCAGCCACAGTGGGCCTGCCCCTGCTCACCGTGCATGTGCCCTCCCTGCCCACACTGCTCAGGCTCTAGGTTGCTTCACCGGGAACCGTCCAAGGCCGGCCCTGGGATGCATGCACCTCCCAGGTCTAAGCCGCTCAGATTCAGGCACTCAGGTAGTCCTTGGAGGCACAGACTCATTTGGGCCTGCATTTTGTGCCCTTCCCAAGTCCGAGCAGCTCAGGTGATGAGGTGTTTGGCGAGTGCGGTCGCTGCGACTTATCATCTCCCCCATCCCTGCTGCTTGGTTTTCTGGGTGTACAACTGGCTCACCTTCTCAGGTGGATGTTGACTATCCAGAACCCCAAGAAGTCTTACAAAGAAGCCTGCTTGTAGTTTGGTAGATAATGTCTCTCTGGGGCTGCAATTGCCCCCTTCCGGCTCTGGCTGCCTGTCACCGGAGAGGGATGGTCTGCAGCTGGCTAGCTCTGTTCAGTCCTTTGTTCTGTCAGTGGGCCTGACGGTGTCTTAGGTTAGGGCTTTTCGTGTGGTAGCTCTCCCACAGTCGGGCATTCAGGCCCGGTCCTTACTCTAAGCAGTGCAGCCCATGCCTCCCTGTCCAGCCCCTGCTTGCTAGTGGCAGATGCAGGCGTCTGCGCTGTTTCTCTGCTGAGGGAGTTACTGTTGGGCACATAATCTCTGGGTTTTAATTATTTATTTATTTTTCCTCCCAGTTATGTTGCCCTCTGTGGTTCCAAGGCTCACCACAGACTTAGCAGTGAGAGTGTTTCCTGGAGTTTGGAAACTTCTCTCTTTTTAAGACTCCCTTCAGGGACAGAACTCCATCCCTACCTCTTTTGTCTCTTTTTTGTCTTTTATATTTTTTCCTACCTCCTTTTGAAGACACTGGGCTGCTTTTCTGGGTGCCTGCTGTCCTCTGACGGCATTCAGAAGTTGTTTTGTGGAATTTACTCAGTGTTTAAATGTCCTTTTGACGAATTTGTGGGGGAGAAAGTGGTCTCCCCATCCTATTCCTCTGCCATCTTAGGATCGCCCGCCCCCCATATCCAGTTCTAATTGTTGCTTCTTGACCTGCATACAGATTTCACAGGAGGCAGGTCAGGTGGTCTGGTGTTCCCATCTCTTTCAGAATTTTCCACAGTTTATTGTGATCCACACAGTCAAAGGTTTTGGCATAGTCAATAAAACAGAAGTACATGTTTTTCTGGAACTCTCTTGCTTTTTTGATGATCCAGCAGATATTGGCAGTTTGATTTCTGGTTCCTCTGCCTTTTCTAAATTCAGCTCGAACATCTGGAAGTTCTCAGTTCACATACAGTTGAAGCTTGGCTAGGGAAATTTTGAGCATTACATTGTTATCATGTGAGATGAGTGCAACTGTGTTATAGTTTGAGCATTCTTTGGCATTGCCTTTCTTAGGAATTGGAGTGAAAACTGACCTTTTCCAGTCCTGTGGCCATCACTGAGTTTTCCAAATTTGCTAGCATATTGAGTGCAGCACTCTCACAGCATCATCTTTTTGAATTTGAAATAGCTCAAATGGAATTCCATCACCTCCACTAGCTTTGTTTGTAGTAATGCTTCCTAAGACCCACTTGACCTCTCATTCCAGGATGTCCGGCTGTAGGTGAGTGATCACATCATTGTGATTATCTGGGTTATGAAGATCTTTTTTGTATAGTCCTTTGTATTCTTGCCACCTCTTCTTAATATCTTCTGCTTCTGTTAGGTCCATACCATTTCTGTCCTTTTTTGTGCCCATCTTTGCATGAAATGTTCCCTTGGTATCTCTAATTTTCTTGAAGAGATCTCTAGTCTTTCCCATTCTATTGTTTTCTCTATTTCTTTGCATTGATCACTGAGGAAGGGTTTATTGTCTCTCCTTGCTATTCTTTGGAACTCTGCATTCAGATGCTTATATCTTTCCTTTTCTCCTTTGCCTTTCACTTCTCTTCTTTCCACAGCTATTTGTAAGCCTCCTCAGACAATCTTTTTGCCTTTTTGCATTTCTTTTCCTTGGGCGTGGTCTTGATACCTGCCTCCTGTACAATGTCACAAACATCCGTCCATAGTTCTTCAGGCACTCTGTCTATCAGATCTAATCCCTTGAATCTATTTCTCACTTCCACTGTATCATAAGGCATGTGATTTAGGTCATACCTGAATGGTCTAGTGGTTTTCCCTACTTTCTTTAATTTAAGTCTGAATGGCAATAAGGAGTTCATGATCTGAGCCACAGTCAGCTCCCAGACTTGTTTTTGTTGACTGTATAGAGCTTCTCCATCTTTGGTTGCAAAGATATAATCAATCTGATTTTGATATTGACCAGCTGGTTATGTCCATGTGTAGCATCTTCTCTTGTGTTGTTGAAAGAGGGTATTTGCTATCACTAGTGCATGCTCTTGGCAAAACTCTATTAGTCTTTGCCCTACTTCATTCTGTACTCCAAAGCCAAATTTGCCTGTTACTCCAGGTATTTCTTGACTTCCTATTTTTGCATTCCAGTCCACTATAATGAAAAGAACATCTTTTTGGGGTGTTAGTTCTAGAAGGTCTTGTAGGTCTTCATAGAACGCTCAACTTCAGCTTCTTTAGCTTTACTGGTCAGGGCATAGACTTGGATTACTGTGATATTAAATAGTTTGCCTTGGAAATGAACAAAGTACTGCATTTCAGACTCTTCCATTGACTATGATGACAACTCCATTTATTCTAAGGGATTCTTGCCCACAGTAGTAGATGTAATGGTCATCTGAGTTAAGTTCATCCTTTCACGTCCATTTTAGTTTTCTGATTCCTAAAACATCAACATTCACTCTTGTCATCTCCTGCTTGATCACTTTCAATTTGCCTTAATTCATGGACCTAACATTACAGGTTCCTATGCAATATTGCTCTTGACAGCATCGGACTTAACTTCCATTATCAGTCATATCCACAAATCTCTCATAAAAATCCCAGTTCCCTCCCCTGGTATCTGTTCACTGAGGAGTCTCTAGTGTCTTTGTGTAAGCAACTTTCTGGTTTTGAGATTTGAAAACAAAATAAAGCTTACTTTCAAGGGCCCTTGTCCTTTCAAGTATGGCTTTGGCTCAAAAATCAATTTCAAAAGTCTAGAGTGTACATGAAGACCTTTTCCCTTCTCCATAAACACATTTATTAAAATACCATATCTATTTTCCATGATAATGCAAAACCTTTAACCAAGTTTTGATACCTAATTTATCAGAAAAATTTTCCATCGTTGAGAATATGGCTCTCCATAGCTATCTTGTACTCACCAGCAATTAGGGAAACTTAAGATTTATAAATCAAAGCTGAAGAAGATGTGAAATATGAATCAGTGGTTTGAACTTTACTAGTCCAGGAACCCAGATTCATTGGCTAAACTAGGAAATTCATTGGCTAAACTAGGAAATGTTCACTTTTTATCCATTGAGACAAAAAGTACACAAAAAAAGAAAAGAAAAAATTTACCACTGATAGAACTGCTTTTCACTTAAGATCCTAAGATCTATAACTTGCCAGGTTGTTTAACTAGCATGCTTGAAAATCATTATTTAAAGGAGGCAAGAATATACAATGGAGAAAAGATAATCTCTTTAACAAGTGGTACTGGGAAAACTGGTCAACTACTTGTAAAAGAATGAAACTAGAACACTTTCTAACACCACACACAAAAATAAACTAAAAATGGATTGAAGATCTAGACATAAGACCAGAAACTATAAAACTCCTAGAGGAGAACATAAGCAAAACACTCTCCAACATACATCACAGCAGGATCCTCTGTGACCCACCTCCCAGAATATTGGAAATAAAAGCGAAAATAAACAAATGGGACCTAATTAAACTTAAGCACTTTAGCAAAACAAAGGAAACTATAAGCAAGATGAAAAGACAGCCTTCAGAATGGGAGAAAATTATAGCAAATGAAGCAACTGACAAAGAACTAACCTCAAAAATATATAAGCAACTCCTGCAGCTCAATTCCAGAAAAATAAACGACCCAATCAAAAAATGGGCCAAAGAACTAAACAGACATTTCTCCAAAGAAGACATACAGGTGGCTAACAAACACATGAAAAGATGCTCAGCATCACTCATTATCGGAGAAATGCAAATCAAAACCACAATGAGGTACCATTTCATGCCAGTCAGAATGGTTGCTATCCCAGTCTACAAGCAATAAATCCTGGAGAGGTGTGGAGAAAAGGGAACCCTCTTACACTGTTGGTGGGAATGCAAACTAGTACAGCTACTATGGAGAACAGTGTGGAGATTCCTTTAAAAACTGGAAATAGAACTGCCATATGACCCAGCAATCCCACTGCTGGGCATACACACTGAGGAAACCAGAATTGAAAGAGACACGTGTACCCCACTGTTCATCGCAGCACTGTTTATAATAGCCAGGACATGGAAGCAACCTAGATGTCCATCACAGATGAATGGATAAGAAAGCTGTGGTACATATACATAATGGAATATTACTCAGCCATTAAAAAGAATATATTTGAATCAGTTTTAATGAGGTGGATGAAACTGGAGTCTATGATACAGAGTGAAGTAAGCCAGAAAGAAAAACACCAATGCAGTATACTAACGCATATATATGGAATTTAGAAAGATGGTAATGATAACCCTGTATGCGAGACAGCAAAAGAGACACAGATGTACAGAACAGTCTTTTGGACTCAGTGGGAGAGGGAGAAGATGGGATGGTTTGAGAAAATGGCACTGAAACATGTATATTATCATATGTGAAAAGAATTGCCAGTCCAGGTTCGATGCATGATACAGGGTGCTTGGGGCTGGTGCACTGGGATGACCCAGAGGAATGGGATGGGGAGGGAGGTGGAAGGGAGTTTCAGGATGAGGAATGCATGTACACCCATGGCGGATTCATGTCAATGTATGGCAAAACCAATAAAATAGTGTAAAGAAATTAGCCTCCAATTAAAATAAATAAATTTATATAGTTTTTTAAAATACAGCTTTTCTGAATCCATCCTTACTAGTGTCCTATATTTTCAAGAGATTTCAATTCAAATAATTAGTATTTTCCATATATATCTTAGCCAGTCTTTATACTAAACTTTACAATTTAAACAGCTCACTTATTTGGGGGGCTTTTCAGGAATGTACAACACATGTGTGCTATTTGTGCTCAGCTGTGTCACTCTCTGTGACCCCATGGACTGTAATCCTCCAGGTTCATCTGTCCATGGGATTTTCCAGGTAAGACTACTGGAGTGGGTTTCCATTTTCTACTCCAGGGGATCTTCCCAACTCAGGAATCAAGCCTGCCTCTCTTGCATCTCCTGCATTGGCAGGCGGGTTCTTTATCACAGATTCTCAAGCCCATACACCAGGTATAAGCAAACATGTATAAAAATTTATGTATATCTGTGATGGGCAATTTTGTTTACAAGAATTTTACTTTCGTAGAAATATCAGTTCAAGCATTTGTTGCCATTTCTGATTTGAGAATTTTGCATAATCAGCCTGAAATTTTAAAAAGTAAGAGAAAGTTTATTATATTCTTCATGCCCCTAAAGCAGTGCATCATGCATGGATAGACCTAGTCTAGTGGAAACATATTTAGAATTCTAGCTTAAACAAGAAGCAGACACAAATCCTTGTACAGCATACATGATGGTGGAGGTGAAGGTTAAAAGAATGAATACTGAATCTCTGGGATTTGGATGAGATGGAGAGATTTAATGACTTTACAATGGAAATATCCTGACATCTATTTCTTTGCCAGTGGGTGATTTGTTTTTATTTCAGATCTCAAATAGAGAGTTACTCTTCCCACCAAAAAATACAGAATAAAACTCCTCAAGGATCAGAGCCCAGGGACCATATACATATGAAACACATAAGGTCAGAATTCTGACCCCCAGATGTGAAAAAGTAAGAGTGCATCATCAAGCAAATGTCCAGCAAGTCAATGCCTGTGTATTAAAATATCCACTCTAAGAGGGAAATGAAATGTCCTTAGCAATACCAGCAAAAGAGTCAGTTCTGAGCAGAGGCAAGAGCCTATGTGAAAACCCAAAGTCAGCAGAGTTAGTATTCAAATTGATCCCCATAAAGAATTAGAATGTCAATTTTCCTCCTCAGAGCTTAAAGACAGTGATGTTTTCATCTGGACATCCTTTATAATACTTATAAATCTATAGGAGATATTCAATACAGACATAATTTTTTTAAGTTCGGTGCTGTTATCAATTATCTTTTTCCAAGTAAATGCAGTTCTTTTAGCTACTAAGTTACAATATAGTCTAGGATTTTCTTGTCAACTTGGTCTTCGTAGGAAAAAAAAATGGATTCCAGATATGGTCTATCAGGTGTGTCGGTATCAATGCCCTGGCTAACCTGGATCAGCTTTAATAGAATAAGCTTGTGGGCATTTCCACTCTCAATTTTATTATTGGTATGACTGCTGCTTTTCCTAAAAATGCTAATATAGCATATACTATTCATTGATAATGAAAAAATGATACATTTTAATTGAGTCTATTTGTTTTTCTCCAAGAATAATTAGTAATAACTTTACTGTACATTGATACACTGTTAATACTTAACAAGAAAAAAAAAAGAGGCCTTCACTATTGTAAACACGACCAGTTTATTCTTTTATTTACCTTTCATAGTTCAGAGACTGGGGCACCACCATAAAAGCATGTAAGCTGGCCATGTATGCATGTGTGTACACACATAAGCACTTTTATATATATATATATAGCTGAAAGTATTGGCCTACATCACTGAGTGAAAATTACAAAAAATTTTTATTTCGAGGTATGAAGCAGATACATTAGTTGCAATATTTGACATGATGTGGAATCAATCAATGAGTTGAAGGCTTGCTGGGCTCCTGAGAGTTGTATGCAATATGATAGCTCATAAATAATGCATGAAAAGAAAAATTTGGATATCTGAAAGCAAATAATCTCAGGACTCAGAAAGACCACTCTGAAAATTCAATCTCAGTACGTAGAGAATTCAGCCTGTCACTTGAAGCTGGCAAAGAAAGAGTCTGAGCATTCCACTAATAATCTTTTTTTGCTTTTGGTTTGCTTCCTTGGTAGCTCAGATGGTAAAGAGTCTGCCTGCAGTGCACGAAACCCAGGTTCAGTCTTTGGGTTGGGAAGATCCCCTGGAGAAAGAAATGGAAACCCACTCCAATATTCTTGCCTGGAAAATTCCATGGACGGAGGAACCTGGCAGACTACAGTCCATGAGGTCGCAAAGAGTCAGACACGTCTGAGCAATTTCTCTCACTTTCCCAAAGAGGCTATTAGTTGGGATAAGCATAAGTTGTGATATCAAACTGTTTCCTAAGGAAAGTTTTTCCCTTTCCTTGGATGAATGCCAGTGTGTCTGTCAAAGAAAGGATTAATTATGTGGGTTTTTTCATTACTGTAGTCTAATGCTGCTGCTACCTGCTTCGGCTTTGAACTTTTCAAGAAGGAACTGACACAAAGTTATTAGAAGTTTTCCTCAGATGTTCAAAATTTGTCATATAAATGAAGAAATAGGAAAGTGCCTAAATTCAATATTAATCAAAGATGCTAAGCCTTTAGAAGCTGATTTTTATGTGACTTTCATGAATTCATTAATCAAAAGTACATGAAGAAATGGCCAGGTTTTGAGTTTCAAAGATCCACCAGATATTTATTTTTAGAGCAATGAGACTATCTGTAACCTTTGAAACTGTTATAAACCAAACAGAGGGGGCTCTGGAATTTCTATAAAGGAAGGTCTCGGGCACCAGTCTGTTGGAATAGAATTCTAGAAATTCTTTTGATGATACATTGCATAGCAAGCACATTCTTTTTCCTTGGATTGCATATTGACTTGGTTTGGTTAAAAGAGGCAGAGACTGAGATTCTGAGAAACTCAAAATTGCTTTCCCTTTGGCATCTCCACTAAGCATCCTGGTTCATTTTGAGCAGTGCATCACACCTTATAGTAAGCCTCAGAGGTGGCAGATCTTCACATTAAGCATAAGACACATAAACCACGTCAGATACAGGGCAGTGAGGAGTCAAGAGCAAGGTTGCTAGTGCTGGGCCATCTGGTTTGAGTCATGACTCCAGTATTTTATGGGGCTGGGTGAAATTGGACCAGTTAATTGAGCTCCTTGTCACTCAATTTTCTTATGTATAGTATCAGGGAAAACTTACAATAGTTTCCTTATGGGATTATTGTGTAGATAGAGTGAATGCCTAATAAAAAGATAAGCACATAGAAAGGTTAGAAGTCTAAGGCTGAGGTTTCAAGTTCCCAACAGAACAAAACCCAGAGGGTCCAGGTGGTGCTGTGTGAAAAGCATTGTCCTAATGGAATGATTCTTCATGTTAATCTTTTCAAAGAAACAAAACAAATAGCCACTAAGGAATCCCTCATAAAACAGAGGCTAAAATCCAAAGCCCACTGTACATGGTGAGCAGACAAGACATACTACATCTTCTCTAGTCTTATAAACCTAATATACAATGGAAATTAATCACATATGTTTGACTAAGAGCAACAGAATAAATGAGTTCTGATTTACTTTCTGCCATGTACATTCACATGTATGTAAGTGACCTATGCATTTGAAATGCCAGAGAGAGGGTAACAACATTTGATAAAAATTGGGTAGATCCATTGAGAGACACCTACTGAGCAAAGACACATGAAGGGTCAAAGACGTCAGTCTGTGAGGACGGCAGTGAGAAGAGACAGAGGCAAGATAAGAGGTAGGAAAGCCAGGAAATCAAGCTATGACCAGATGGCTCAGAGCATCAAAATGTGATTCCTTTAGGAGAGGGTAACAAGAAAAACATCTATTTCTGGTTTATTGACTGTCAAATCCTTTGACTGTGTGGTTCACAATAAACTGTGGAAAATCCTGAAAGAGATGGGAATACCAGACCACCTGACCTGCCTCTTGAGAAACCTGTATGCAGGTCAGGAAGCACCAGTGAGACCTGGACATGGAACAACAGACTGGTTCCAAATAGGAAAAGGAGTGCGTCAAGGCTGTATATTGTCACCCTGCTTATTTAACTTCTATGCAGAGTACATCATGAGAAATGCTGGGCTGGAAGAAGTACAAGCTGGAATCAAGATTGCCGGAAGAAATATCAATCACCTCAGATATGCAGATGACACCACCCTTATGGCAGAAAGTGAAGAGGAACTCAAAAGCCTCCTGATGAAAGTGAAAGTGGAGAGTGAAAAAGTTGGCTTAAAGCTCAACATTCAGAAAATGAAGATCATGGCATCTGGTCCCATCATTTCATGGGAAATAGATGGGGAAACAGTGGAAACAGTGTCAGACTTTATTTCTTGGGGCTCCAAAATCACTGCAGATGATGACTGCAGCCATGAAATTAAAAGACGCTTACTCCTTGGAAGAAAAGTTATGACCAACCTAGATAGCATACTCAAAAGCAGAGACATTACTTTGCCGACTAAGGTCCATCTAGTCAAGGCTATGGTTTTTCCTGTGGTCATGTATGGATGTGAGAATTGGACTGTGAAGAAAGCTGAGTGCCAAAGAATTGATGCTTTTGAACTGTGGTGTTGGAGAAGACTCTTGAAAGTCCCTTGGACTGCAAGGAGATCCAACCAGTCCATTCTAAAGGAGATCAGTCCTGGGTGTTCTTTGGAAGGAATGATGCTAAAGCTGAAACTCCAGTACTTTGGCCACCTCATGTGAAGAGTTGACTCATTGGAAAAGACCCTGATGCTGGGAGGCGTTGGGGGCGGGAGGAGAAGGGGACGACAGAGGATGAGAATGCTGGATGGCATCACTGACTCAATGGCCGTGAGTCTGAGTGAACTCCGGGAGTTGATGATGGACAGGGAGGCCTGGCATGCTGCGATTCATGGGGACGCAAAGAGTCAGGCATGACTGAGTGAACTGAACTGAACTGAACAAGATTCATAGATAGAAAAGATAAAGGAAAGGATAGCTGAGGACAGAGGCCAGGCAATCTTGATTACAGTTTGGAAAGGAGCCTCATCTGGAAAATCTGAGTTTTTAAGATACATATTCAGATTTTGGTGGTTTCCAGAGTAGTATTGATTCCTAGGTAAGAAACAGAGCACAGAAAAGATATGTCCTAGGGTATCTGAGAGTCTTCCCAAAGAGGCAGTTTTGTTCTATTCACATAATGGCACATGCATTCACAAACAATGGGTAAAACAACTCTTGTGGGTTAACATCTCCAAACAGCTTTTAATCTCACTTGTAGCACCTGGAAACGATTCTCAAAAGTCTGTATACTCCCAAACATCATACTTTTGTTTCTCCTAAATTATACCTCTTACTATGTTCTTTATCTTTTAGCAAATAAGTGAGCCTAAATTTCCCCTTGTTTTGATTTTATTCTTAAATTATTTTACATGTTCCTCAAAGCTGGTAAGGAAAAATGGGTACTTGTTGCTTTTAGAGATCTAGCAACTTCCCATAGCTAAACTTTCTCAAATATGATTGAACCAGAATATATCAGATAAATTGTGACTCAGTCCTTGATTCCCAAATGCTCTGTGTAGTAAAATCTATTTTTATCAATTGAGCAATATTATCTTTATTATTTATTGAGCACCATCTACACAGAGCTGTAAAACTGAATGAAGATGTCAAAGTTCTGCCGTGTGGTTTTATAATCTACTCATAAAATGTGAATGATCCAGCTGAGTAAAAACTTTGATGTACCTATGTAGGGTCATTCATGATTTCCCCTTGTGTCATGCAGATAAGCAAAATCAGATGCCTAACTGTTTTAGGGAATATTTATTCTGTTATGTATAGTGCTCTCATCCAAATATCTCAGTTCTTAGTTCTCACAGCCCCAAGGAAAATAAAAAAACATAAGCTACCCAATAAGCCATTTTCTTTATAAGAAAAATAGAACAATTACAGGGCAGTGGCTACCTATTCATATCCATGAAAATGCATGGGAAGGGAGGTGCATAGAAATCCACACTGTTCACACTAACCCAGGTGCACCCTCAACTTGACCTCCAGTTCTGATGATAATACATGCAGATATCAGCTGCAGTAGATATTCCTTACAGTCACTCTGGGATAGAGATGCTTTGGGCAAGGATGATGTCAGAAATAAAAATACAGGTTCAACACAGAACACACGGAACCAGTTTTCAGCAACATGAAGATTTACTTGGCAGGAAATACTTGTAGGAAACAGGAAACCACAAAAGAAAAGAAAGACACAAGCCCAAGAAAAAGGCAAATATAAATCAGCAGAAGAATGAAGCTTATCCACTAACAAAGTGCTTTCACATACATGAACCTCATTTTATCCTCATAATATATTATAAGTGGTACATAATCAGGCTTTTGAGAAATCACTCTCGAGTATTTAAACATGAAAGTCTTAATTTTCCAACTTCCACTTTCAGCCATGTTACCTGTGCCGACTCATCATTCAATGTTATCTTGGGAAGATCCCACTTTTTTAAGGATTTTATTATCTTTTTTTTAGAGCAGCTTTAGGTTTGAAGGAAAATTACACAGAAAGAACAGCATCCCCCTATTCTCCACACAGTTTCTTTCATTATTAACATCTTGCATTTATATGGCACATTTGTTTCTATTAGACCCACTATCACTCAGTTATTTATACGGCCTTCTCTCAACCTTGTCTTTACTTTTTATTTGTCATAGTCTTTCCCCCTAGAGGCTTAATGGTTGTTCACAAGATCCCCAAAAACCTACAGCGAAGAAGAAGGGCTCTAGAACTAGGCTGGCTGGGTCTGTGTTCCAGCTCAGCCTCTTTCTACCACATGACCTCAGTCAAGTTAAAACTCTCTTTTAACTTGAGAATAAACTCAAGTTAAACTCTCTTTTAACTTGAGAATAAACTCTGTCTTGAGAATAAACTACTAGCTACCTTATAGAATGGCTTTAACAAAGGAGTACATAGAAAAGACGCAGAACAGGGGCATGTAGTAAATGCAATAAGAATTGGATTTATTATTATTATTACTATGTTTGTTACTCTCACACTCATTTCTCAAGCTCTCTCCCTGTCAAAGTGACATAAAGCTCAAGTACCACGGTCTTAATGACAAAATGAGAAAAAAGCTCACAAATGGCAAAGGCCCAGAATCCATGTCAGAATGGACTTGAGACTTTGAGTCACACTTAATCCTGCAGGAGCTGGGAGGTTGTTGGGAGGAAGGCCAGGAGGAGCCACAGCATCTGGCCAGGCAGAGCAGCCCTCCTGGGCTCTCATACACACAGTAGAGCAGAGCAGTCATTAGCCATGTCCCACCCATGCCCAACCCAAGGCCATTGCCCTGTCCCCATAATTTGCTGGGGGCGCTGGGTTCTCTGAAAACAAAAGCACTGGGGGTAACTGGGGTCTTCTGGAGGCCTGGTCTGACTGAGGGTCTCTCATCAGCCCTCTACAGTTTTCAAAATCCAAGACACGAAGGCAAAAATTTGGTACTGCTAAGGCCCCAAAAGAAGGAGCACTGACAAGACAAGCACTCTCTTCACATAATGCCTGGAATCACCTTCACAGTCATCTAGTGCAGATGTGTGGGCAGCAAGGGACGACAAAGCAGGAGATCAAGGTAAACAGGAAACAAGATTGGCCATTTGTTAATCCATTTTGAACTTGGGTAATACGCGCATTGAAATTTGTTTCACTCTTTTCCCCACATTTTTTGCATGCCTAAAAATATCATAATAAAAAGCAAAAAATAAAAAATAAAGCCAAAGATTTTTTTTCTAATACTTCATTAAGAATTGAAGGAGAGATTTCTTCTATTTTATCTGAATTGCTGGTGTACAGCAGAGCCTCCCACAGAGAGTGGTAGCCAGTCTGTAGACATTGATTGAACGAATATTGAAGGCTTAAATGTCAGATACAGGATCAATAAGCAGAGAGATAGAGGGAGAGAAATGAAGAGAAGTGTGCACAAATGCACTAGTGAGCGCGCGCACACACACACACAGGGACCAGGGATAAACAGTGACAAAAAACTCAGATCCTGCCCTCATGCTGCTGCTGCATGTCTTTGTCTCTTTTTTTCCACCTTTGATGTATTTTATTATTATTATTGGGGGATAATTGCTTTGGACTTCCCTGGTAGCTCAGATGGCAAAGAACCCACCTGCAATGCAGGAGACCCAGGTTCGATCCCTGGGTAGGGAAGATTTCCACCACCATCTCCCCTAACCCTGAGAAGGGAATGACTACCCAATCCAGTATTCTTGCCCAGAGACTCCATGGACAGAAGAGCCTGGTGGGCTACAGTCCATGAGGTCCATAAAGAGTAGGGCACAACTGAGCAACTAAGCACACACACACACCAACTGCTTTACAATGTTGTGTTGGTTGCCACCATACAACAATACAAATCAGCCATAACTATGTGGTCCCCTCTTCTTGAGTCTCCTTCCAACCACCCCCCCATCCCACCCCTTTAGGTTTTTGTCTCTTGATCCTGTCAACCATTTGCCTATGGGAGTAGGAGGTTGTAGCAGAGTAGAATCTGTGGGAAGAAGAAAGCAGTTATATGAACAAGCTCCAGGAGTGAAATCATCTAGTAAGTTTACTGCTTACAAGGTTAAAAAAATATTGGAATTCAGATCTGGCCAGGTTCCCAGTCCTATATGTTGTTTATTAGACTTTCCTTTCTCTACTGAACATTGATCAAGCCCTTCCATCCATCACCTCCAGCATCTCTTCAGGCCTTCTTTGGAGAGGAGATGCATAACTCTGGGACAGGATCACAGGACAGCCAGTGAGTCTCCAGGACAAATTTGGATTCAAATATCATGAGAGAAACTATGTTTAACTAAAGGCTTGTCTGAAAGAGCTGCTATGAGAGTTTACTCATTTAACATTTCTGAAGGTTTTGAAACACAAGGGGAATTTAAGTACAGAGCCTGGTCTTTACCAACCCAAGCAAGTTACAGATTTATGATTTGCTTGTTTGTTTTGGTGTGCATTGGGAACAAGTTTGCTCTTGAGGTCTAATTTATGTCTCTGCTCTTTTATACTGGAGAAGACAATCATAAAACACCTTTCTGCATAAAAGTTAGTGTCAAATCAAAAGAACAGCTCCCCAGCAAGGGCATTCATTTCCAGGTGAAAATATACATGAGAGGCCTCAGATGTGAGCAGTAATGAAAACAAACAAACAAACAAAAGGATAAGGATTACGCAGAGGAAGATGGAAGGCTGCCTTTACCTTGCAAATAAATATCAAGTATCTCTGATTGGGGACCTTGTAGAAGGATAATGAAGCTGTATTTAAAGATAAACAACAATAAAAAGAATACATTTGAATCAGTTCTGATGAGATGGATGAAACTGGAGCCGATTATACAGAGTGAAGTAAGCCAGAAAGAAAAACACCAATACAGTATACTAACACATATATATGGAATTTAGAAAGATGGCAATGATGACCCTGTATGCAGGACAGCAAAAAAGACACAGATGTGTATAGCGGACTTTTGGACTCAGAGGGAGAGGGAGAGGGTGAGATGATTTGGGAGAATGGCATTGAAACATGTATAATATCATGTAAGAATCGAATTGCCAGTCTATGTCCGATGCAAGATACGGCACGCTTGGGGCTGGTACACAGGGATGACCCAGAAAGATGTTGTGGGGAGGGGGGTGGGAGGGGGGGTTCATGTTTGGGAACGCATGTACACCCGTGGTGGATTCATGTCAATGTATGGCAAAACCAATACAGAATTGTAAAGTAAAATAAAAAATAAAAATAAATTTAAAAAAAATAAAGATAAACAACAAATAAGAGGACTGAACAATACTTTTGACAAAATATGTAGAGAAGAGGCAACATATGAGAGTAGCAGCTACTATTTTAAGTATCTGGCACCATGCCAGGATCTGCCTGCTAACTATTTGCATACATCTCATTTAATCCTCAGGAGCACTCTATGAGGCATTGTGTTGTTCAGTTCAGTTCTTAGGTTTATGTTACCATTGAAAATATCTCTTTGGCAGTGTTAAGCATCCATCTTAGGATAGCACATAGTAGGTGGCAGAGCTGGAATTCAAGCCCAGACCATAGAACTCCAAAGTCCATGGTTTTAGGCATTATATAACCCTGGCTCTTGTGCCCTAGGGTACATTAATCAGGAAAATAAAGGGTGAAAAATCATCTTAAAAGGAAAGGCCTAATAGCATCAAGGGAGAGGAGAAAGAGGGAACAGAATTCCCAGGAAGGGTTGGGGAGTATGGGGACAAGACTTCTGGGCTGGCTAGAAGAGGCAGGCTGCTGTCAGCACAACAAGCTCAACCAGGATCCAGGGGAGAATGCTCCATGAAGGAAGAGCTGAAACTAAAGACTGAGCCCGGGCTGTGGTGAGGAAGTGAGGTGGGGCCAGAAGTCTTTCCTTGAAGACTTCTAGAAAATTGTGCCAGATGTTCATAAAGACCAGACAGTGTTTTAAATGCTGAAAATCTGCTCAGTCTTCCATAATTTTCAATAAATAACTGCCACATAAATTAATGGTGTCCCTGGGATGCTTCTGTGTAAACTCCTTCCCCAAGGATCACATCAGGTTTATCCCCTAGATTTTTTTCTCTCCTCACCTTCATTGCAACTTAAATACCCCATAAAGGAAAAGAAAGAGAAGGATTCATATGAAGAGAGAAATTTGGGGATCATCTCCCAGATGGGATGCTGCGGCACCGGGTGAAGCTGGACTTAAATTGCGGCCAAAGTCTCGGATCTAAATAGTGGAGAGTTAGCCCATCACTTGAGGGGACCTTGGGCGTTAGAGTCTTTACCTCAAAACCAGGTGACTTTCTGAAGGGCAATAATTGTAACAGAAAGAACTTTCTTAGCAAGTGGGTTACTCAGAAGTCTCTAGAACCTCCTCATTCTGGTCCACTAACCAATGGACATCTGCAGCCTGAAAATTTACCATGTCATCATTCCACCTGAATTAGTCTCCTAAGGCTGATGTCACAAATTACCACATCGTTGCTGGCTTAAAACAATAGGAATTTACTCCCCCATAGTTCTGAAGACCAGATGTCAAAAATCAACATTTCAGTGGGCCACGATTCCTCTGAAGGCTCTGGGGAAGTGTCCCTTCTTTTCTCTTCCAGCCTCTGGTGGCTCCTGACACTCCCTTACTTTTGGCAATGTCACTCTAGTCTTCACCTCCATCTTCACATGGCCACCTTCTCATGTGTGTCTCTGAGTCCTCTTCTCAAGTTGTTGGATTTAGGGTCTACCCTAAATCCAGAATAATTTCACCTCAAGGTCCTTAACCAATGACATCTTCAATTGTCCCATTTTCAAATAAGGTATATTTCTGAGGTTTTGAATAGACATAAATTCAAGGTACTACATCACCTAATTGTACCCCTCATTGCAACTGTGGATAAAATTTGAATTTGTCCACCAACCAGTTTCCTTGGAGATCAAGCTACATTTTTTTCTGGCTGAGTGAATGACTGGTATCAGTTCAAGCTTATAACAGAATACCATAGGTAGGGCAGCTAGAAGTCTGAGATCAGAGTCCAGCATGGTCAGGTGCTGGTAAGGACTCTTTTCCAGACTGTAGACAACTGGCAGTATTGTGACCTCACATGGCAGAGAGGGCAAGAAAGCTCCCTGGCATCTCTTTTTAAGGATATTAATCCTATTCATGAGGGCTCCATCCTCATGACCTAACCACCTTTCCAAACCCCTACCTCCTAATATCACCATCCTGAGGGTTAAGATTTCAATATATGAATTTGTGGCTAATACAAACATTCAGTCCATAACAATTGGTACAAAAAAAAATCTAGTAAGTATAAACCACTGTGGGAATGTTCACAGTGCAGTCTTTTTTTCATTATCTCTCTTTAATAAGGCTGGATGCAAAAAATGAAGTCACTCAGGGGAGGCTGTATGAGGACATAGCAGCATTTAAACCCTTCAGTCCCTGGACAGAGCCAAGCTTCTTTGCCAGGCAACCCTGAGTCAGATACCTAGAGCTTATGGGGAATAAGAGTATTTCTTCAAAAGATCTTCCCCACTTAGAAGAGAAAGCTCTTTAACACATGCCGCAAGCAAATCTTATTCTTCACTTGGGTCCATAGAAATCTTTAGTCACTCATAGTAATAGAGAAGTCTAATGCCATTAGAAGAGATTCATGTTCAACTCTCAAGTTTGTTATTTGACATAAAACTATCAAAAACATTTTTCTGATCCTTTTATTATTGTCATAGAATATTTTAATAAAGTTTTTATCCCAGAAATATAAAATGTAAGGCCAAAATAATAAATTTGATTTTATAAAAATTAAATATTTTTGTTCAACAAAAAATGTCACAGACCAAGTTAACAGAGATATAACAAATTTGGAAAAAATATTAGCAATGTCTGGAACTGACATGAGATTCCTGCAATCAACAAGGAGAAGACTGTAATTCCAACAGAGAATAGGCAAAAAGAAAAAGAAATATTCAATTTATAGAATATGAAATATAAAAAGCTCACATATAAAGAGAAACCATTTGTGGAAAATACATTCATTTTAAAATGTAGAGACTACCCTGGTGGTCCAGTGGTTAGGACTTGGTGGTTTTACTGCCAAGGGCCTGGGGTTCAATCCCTGGTCTGGGAACTAAGATACTTCAAGCTGCATAGCACGGATTAAAAAAAAGTTGTTAAAAAAATGTAAGTTAAAGCTCTAATGGGATATCACTTTAGAGCCATTGGACCAGCAAAAAGGATAGAGGTAGATAATATCAAGCTGGCTGAAACACCAAGACAGCATGTAGGAGCCCTTATCACTGCTGGTGGGGAGAAAGACTGCAGAGCCCTCCTGGGGAGGAAGGGGCTGCCGTTAGTTAAGTTCAATATAAAATTTTACACATATGTGTTATTAATCCCACATGGCCATAAGGGAACAAGCTCCAGGATGCTCACCACAACACCATTTCTGGAGTGGGGTGTCGATGGCAATCTGGCATCCAACACTGAGGAGGGAGTGGATGCAATATAGTGGGTGTGTCCCCAAGGAGGACTGTGCAGCAATTAAAGCTAGGTATTAGATGTTCACTCAGTCATACAGTAGATCATACTACGCAGAAGAAAAAAAATTAAAATAATAATAATAGCAAGATGATTTGTAACACAATGCAGTGCTGATTATTATACACACAAAATAACTCATATTTTACAAAATATAGAAGCAAAAGGATCATAGAAAACATGAATATAACTGTATATAGAAGACTGGGCAGGGTCTTAGGAATAGGAAATAGAGATATAAGTGAACAAACAACATCAGAGAGTTCCTTATCCTCATAAAAGGATCTAATATAGAGAGTTCTAGAAGCCAGAAAATTTTCACAATGGAGTAGTTTGAAAATCTGATCAGAAAGGGCAGTGAGATGGAAGGAAAGAGAGCAATCACTTCCTTTTAAATCCATCACTTTCAGATTATTGACTGTAACACCAATCAAGTCAGGACCAGTAAGCACTGACAGCCTCAATGTTTCTGGAAATTAAAGATAAGAACCATTTCTTCCCATTTGCCCATTGATTCAACCATTACAAAGTATCTATTATGTGCCATGAGGACACTCCTGTTCAGGCCCCCACTTTGCAGAGAAAGAAATTCTTTCTCCTTTGCTACCTGACCAAAAGCTGCCTGACCCCCTCTTCTACTGCAGCACCCTGAAACTTGTGCCCAAAGCAGAAATCCAGGGAGGAAACTATGTGGACTTCCTTCTCCCTACTTCTCTGCAGCACAGCTCAGTATATCATGTCTCCTAAGGGGATTTCCCTGGTGGCTCAGACGGTAAAGAATTTGCCTGTGATGTGAGAGACCAGGTTTGATCCCTGGATAAGAAAGATTCCCCTGGAGAAGGGAATGGCTACCCATTCCAGTATTCTTGTCTAGAGAATTCCACAGACAGAGGAACCTGGCAAGCTATAGTCCATGGGGTCACAGTGTTGGACACAATCGAGTGAAAAATGCTTTTTTTCCCTTTTCAAGAGGCTCTCAAAAATACTCTGTGAATCTCCTGACTTCTTAAACATAGAAGAATCTTCTCTCCCATGGTGCTGGGAGAACATGTGTTAAGATACAAGATAAGGCAGTCACCCAATACGCTCTTCTCTTTCCCCTTTTCCAAACAGTTTATGAAAACGATCGGTTAGAAACAGGTGCACACCAGGATCGAGCAGGAGGGAAGAGCCTTCCCCTCCTTTCTGATTCACACAGTGCTGTGCCTCCCACCTCACAGGCTGCTAGATCTGTGGATAAACTTTTGCCTATTTAAGAGTTTATGAAACTTCTAACTCAGGAAAGAAAATTCAATTAAGACTTAAAGCTTCTTAGACAGACCTACTCAGTCAGCCCTACTTAATAGAGTTCATTATCTGTTGTTCAGTTCTGTGCAGGATTCCTTTTCCCTTCGAGAAACAGAAATTGAGTGTAGTAATTAGAATTGAGAGCAGAGTTAAGAAATGTAGATGTATGCTTAAAGTGAAATATTGCATTGTGCTGGTCAGTGGTACATGAATTATTCAAGATGTAGAAATGAATATCATATAGCTAACCCAAAAAAGCACATGTAAGATTAATTTTAGGAATAGGTATTTTAGGCCAAATTCAAAACTCTTCCTAATTCCCTCAGTAGAAATTGAGTTCTCTATAAGAATCCCATTCTCTTAAGTTATGTTTTGTGTGCCTCTCTAGATTTCCAATGGCACCCCACTCCAGTACTCTTGCCTGGCAAATCCCATGGACGGAGGAGCCTGGTGGGCTGCAGTCCATGGGGTCACTGGGAGTCGGGCACGACTGAGCGACTTCACTTTCACTTTTCACTTTCATGCATTGGAGAAGGAAATGGTAACCCACTCCAGTGTTCTTGCCTGGAGAATCCCAGGGACTGGGGAGCCTGGTGGGCTGCCGTCTATGGGGTCGCACAGAGTCAGACACAACTGAAGTGACTTAGCAGCAGCAGCAGCAGCAGCAGCTAGATTTCCAATTACATATTTTTTATAATCGTTGGTGGGAAACTGAAGGACAAAGATGAGCTTCCTTCTTTTCTAGTTTTAAGTCATGACCTGGGAAGAAAAAGGTAGCAATTGGATATGAAGAACTAATCTGTTCTATGAGAATGAGGGTCTCTAGATCAGACTCTTGGGTCACCTGTACACTGAGGGTGCAGAAGTGGGGAAAAGAGCCACAGAGAAATACTCCCAGGAGATGTGCAAGAATTAGAAGAGTATATCATCTCATGTGTCAAGCAATTGCATGGGGCAGAAACTAAAAGGCTCAGAGAGCTATCAGGGAATGAAAAATAAGAAAATTACACTAAATTCAACAGCTTGGAGGTCACTTTAAGAAAGTGGCTTCTGTAGAGTAAGTGGTGAGGGCTAAAGGGACAAAGAATAAAGTGTAGAGTAGGCAGCTGATCATTGACTACTGTTAGTACTATAACGTCACCTCTCAGAAGTAGAGAGGTGATGGTGATCATAACACTGAGTTGGCAAAAAAGTGCTTTTGAGTTTTTCCATAAGATGTTACAGAAAAGCCCGGACTAACCATTTGGCCAGCCCAGTGGTAACCATGATTTACTGGGCACTTGCTACATGCCAATAACTGTGCTATTTGATACTTATTATATCCATAACTTTTCTTTTTTAAAAAAACTGAGATATAGTTGATGTACAATATTGTTTTAAGCATACAACATAGCAATTCACAATTTTTAAGGGTCATACGTAATTTGTAATTTTTACAAAATGTTGGTTATATTCCCTGTGTTATACAATGTATCCTTGTACCTTACTTTATACCTAAGAGTTTGTACCTCTTAATTCTCAACCCTATATTGTCCCTACCCCCTTCCCTCTCCCGACTAGTAGCCACTAGTTTGTTTTCTGTATTGGTGGGACTTTCTTTTTGGCTATATTCCATAGTTTGTTGTAGTTTTTATTTTTTATGATTGTAGTTATCTTTAGCTGTGCTGGGTCTTCACTGCCATGTACGGGCTTTCTCTAGTTCAGACGAGCGCGGCTAGTCTCTAGGTACAACGCACAGGCTTCTCGTTGTGGTGGCTTCTCTTGTTGGAGAGACGGGCTCTAGAGCACCGGCTTCAGCTGTTGTGGTGCATGGGCTCAGTAGTTGTAGCTTGCAGTCTCTAGAGCTTGGGTTCCGTAGTTGTGCTACACAGGCTTAGTTGCCCCACTGCACGTGGGATCATCCTGGATCAGGGATGGAACTCATGTCTCCTACGTTGGCAGGAGGATTCTTTACCACTGAGCCACCAGGGAAGCTCTGCTGTAACTTTTAGATTTTACACGAAAGTGACATCATGAACTATGTGTCTTTATTTCACTTAGGATAACATTCTCCAAGTCTATCCACGTTGGTGCAAATGGCGAATTTTCATTCTTTTTGTGGCTGAGTAATATTTCATTGTAAATATGTACCATATCTTCTTTATCCATTCATGTGTCAGTGGATATTTGTTTTGCTCCTATATCTTGGCAATTATAAACAATGCTGCTATGAACATTAGAGTGCATGCAGCTTTTCAAATTAGTATTTTCAATTTTTGTTGGATATATACCCAGGAGAGGAATTGCTGGGTCATACAGTAGTTCTATTTTTAGTTGTTTGAGAAACCTCCACACTGTTCTCCACAGTGGCAGCACAGTGTACATTCCCACCAATAGTGTATGGGGGTTTCTTTTCTGCACATCCTTGCCGTCATTTGTTTTCTGTGTTCTTTTTGATGATAGCTATCCTTACAGGTGTGGGGTGATTCCTCAGTGTTTTTTTGATTTTCATTGCCCTGTAATTAGCAATATTGAGCATCTTTTCATGTACCTGTTGACCATCTGCATGTTTTATTTAGAGAAATGTCTGTCCAGGTCTTCTGCCCATTTTTAATTGGGTTGGTGGGTTTTAATGTTCAGTTGTGAGCTGTTTATATACTTTGAATATTAATCTCTTGTCAGTCACATCATTTGCAAATATTTTCTCCCATTCAATAGGTCATCTTTTTGTTTTGTTGTTAGTTTCCTTTCCTGTGCAGTCTTTTAAGTTTAATTAGGTCTCATTTGTTCATCTTTGCTTTAATTTCCTTTGTTTTAAGAGACAGATTTTTAAAAATGTTGCTATAATTTATGTCAATGAGTGTCTGCCTAAGTTTTCTGGTAGGAGTTTAATGGTTTTCAGTCTTACATTTAGATCTCTAATCCACTTTTTTATTTTTTTATATGATGTTAGATAATTACATACTTGGAGAAGGCAATGGCACCCCACTCCAGTAGTCCTGCCTGGAAAATCCCATGGAGGGAGGAGCCTGGTAAGCTGCAGTCCATGGGGTCGCTGAGGGTCAGACACGACTGAGTGACTTCACTTTCACTTTTCACTTTCCTGCATTGGAGAAGGAAATGGCAAACCACTCCAGTGATCTTGCCTGGAGAATCCCAGGGATGGGGGAGCCTGGTGGGCTGCTGTCTATGGGATCACACAGAGTCGGACACGACTGAAGTGACTTAGCAGCAGCAATTACATACTTATTACTTTTAAAAGTATCTATTAAGAAATTCTACCTCCATAATGTACTCCAGTTTCATCTACTTTCATCATCTCCAGTGTGGTCACACCAGTGCACACTCCTGCTTCCTTTGCCCCAACTACTCCAAGAGCCTCCTCTGCCTCCACCCTGTCTCTACAGTACATTATCTACAACAGCAGAAAAAAATGGTTAAATGCAACCAAATTAAATAAAAACCCTGCAATGACTTCAATTTCATTTACATAAGGTCCAAATTTCTCCAAAGATCTGTGTGCTCTGGCCCTCCCTTTTCTCTCTAAGCCCATATCCTCAGCATCTCCCCTTCATTCCTGTTGCTCTAGACACATTGGCTTCTATCAGTTCTTGAACAGAAAACCTTCATTCCTGAAGGTAAAAAAGTTAAAAGTCAAGGTAAATAAGTAGAGGTGAACTGCATGAATGACGCTAGGAAGGCCACAATTCAGAAGACCTAGTTTAAAAAAAAAGAAAAAAGGCACTCAATTACCTAAAGTAATATTCAAGCATGGTGGGTAAGAAGTCAGCTCCTGATATTGAGTATTCTGGATTCAAACCCTGCCTCTACCACTCATTGGCCACTGATGTCAGCAACCTACTTAACCTCTGTAAACCTGTTTCCTCATCATAAAATGGATCATATAGTGGAACTCCTACAGAGAAAATAATAGAAGGTGTCTCTTATATAACTGAGAATATTCAGTGAGAGAATGCAAGTAAAGCACTTTGCGTATATGCTGTGCAATAAATATTAGCCATTAAAATGCATTCAATAAATATTTATTTAGCACAGTGCTAAGCTCTGTGCCAAGCTCTGAGAAAATAATCATTGTCCTCATGAAGCTTTTTTACTCACTTTTTAAGTGAGAAAGGAATTTTTTTAATATGTGCAACAGAAAAAGTAATAATTTTATTATCAATTCCCTGATGCAGGAAGATGTCACAATGTTCATAAATGTTGACAAAATGCTGAACTCAGTTTTATTTATCAAGAAGCCGATTTGATCTTTCAAAGGATAGAAAATTGATTGAGGTTATTTGATATTCAAGACTCATTCATCTCTTGAAAACTACTAGGTGACAGGCACATGTTTCAAAGGGGACCTAGGAAAAAGAGCTCCTCTAAAGGAGCTCACAATCAAGGAGGAAAAGTGAAAAATAAACAGCTACAATGCAATGTGTTCAGTACTGTAATAGAGGAAACAAAAAGTGTTATTGGAGCCCTGAAGAACAAACTTAAGCTGAGGCTTGAAAGGCACAAGAAGGGCTCCTCCCCAAGTGGGCACAGTGAGTGGGTAGGTGTTCTCAGCAGAGGGACCTATGACAAGAATGTAATGAATTGATATGTATGAGAGATGATCTGAGTATTTAACAACTGGTATGGTGGGCACCAACCAACACTAGCATTAAGCAGCCAACACAACTGCCCCAGTGCTACTGAGCCTTGTGTCAGAGTTGCTGAGGTTGGTGGGAAGATATAGTATTGGGAAGGAGGAAACAGTCCAATCTACCAAAAATCTAATCTCTGGAAGTTAATTTGCTAAAATTAAGGCAGAAACAGAGGAGCCTGGTGGGCTGCCATCTGTGGGGTCGCACAGACTGAAGCGACTTAACAGCAGCAGCAGCAGCAGCAAGGCACTGAAAATCAATTCACCAAAACTCAACTTTCCAAGTACTCAACTCACCAAAGTATCAGGACACTATTCAAGTATTCAGGTTTTAGTTTTGCCAAGACTTTGCCAGCTGGGACACATATCATTTTTGATGTTTTATATTTCAGATGTTCAATATTCAATGTGACTGGAATGATTTTCAACTTTTGTCTTCTCTATTTCTGTTACTGAGTCTAAGCTCGCTCTGCTCACCACACAACAGGCCAATAAGTGGCAGAAGAGGTGTTGAGGCAAGGAAAACAACTTTATTTAGAAAGCTGGCAGAACGAGAAAATGGCAGACTAATGTCTCAAAATAAACGTCTTTTCAGTTTCTTTGATAGAACACAGAAGAGGAGGAGGTTAGGAAGTAAAATTAAAAAGCCATTAATCTTGCAAATATCCCCTGGATTGGCCAGTCTCAGGGAGGGATTCATTAGTATTCAAACAAAGGGGCAGGGTTCCCTGAGGCAGTATCCTTTTAGTGAATAAAAGAAATGGAAAGCAAAATTAAACAAAAAGAAACAGATTCTCCCCTATAACATATTTTTAGATTTTTACAAATTTATGTCTTACCTCCACCTCTGCCTTGCCTTTGTCTTTGCAGAGGACTGTCCTAGACCCAGCTTACTGTATTTCGTTGACAGTTTTGACTTGATTATTCAGTAAATTGCCTTTGGCAAGTAGTCCTACTAGAGACACAAAGTTAATAAAACAGAAATCAGATAATAACAGGCTTTTAGAGACAACATACATAATGGTTATGAATCCATTTTTCTGGAGCTTCCATTCAGAGTTCAAATTCAGGTTTGGACATCTACCAGCAGTGTGACTTTGGGCATTTAAACCTCACTTGCCTCCTCTTCATCCATAAAATAGAGATAATAATAGAATTTACCTCAGAGGTTTATTATAATGAATGAATGTGAATGAACTGCTTAGAACAGTGTCTGGCACATAGTGAACAATCAATCAATGACAGTCATTAATAGCACACTGTGCTAAGGAGGGTTAACCTATGCTAAAGATGAGAGGGAGGCAGTGAAAGGCTTTACAGTTGAGAGAACAGATTAGAAATAGTGGAGGATGGAAGCTGTTGCACTAGTCCAGCAAAGAGTGATGAAGATATGAGCTAAGTTTTGTCAGAGGAAGAAGTGAGAAAACATTAGGAGAACACGAGATTGCCTTGAACAAGGTCAGATTTCTAGGTTCACAGAAAGGATGAGAATTTAGTTGATGGCTTTGTACTGTCAAACTGATGCTAGTTATCTTAAAGAAAACATGTAAAATGATAGAAGTGCCAGAAGAAGAAAGGCAAGCAAATAGCATCCAATTTTCAAAAAAAGTAATTCTATTACTACAGCTCAGAGACCCAAATGGATTGTTAATGCAATAGGTTGTATTAGGACAAATCAGGCCAAATGAATTTCATTTCCTTTCCTTGGTGACGATTAAAAGAGAAAAGGTTTTGGGAAAATGTCAGCCTTATTGCCTGTATTTTGACTGTATTGAACAAGATGGAACACTTTACTCTGTGGACAAATGAAAACCTGGGCTTGATTCATCACTTGTTAAATCTGCCTAAACAGTTTGTTAGTACTGTCACCTCCAAACCACCCCTGTCATACAATTTCCTCATTAAATATCTTTCAGGATGCCACCTGCATCTATCTGTTACTAATACAAACTACAAAACTATAAAGTTTTAAAGCATTAAAGGTAAAAATCATATTTTTCATATAATTTCACATAATTTTATAATTTAGTGAAAAAAATCTACTTGCTCTTATTTGAAATAGGAAAGGTCTGCTGGCAACAAATTCTCTTAGTTTCTCTTTGTTTTGATTTCCCCTTCATTCCCAAAAGATATTTTCACTGGATATAGAGTTCTGAGTTGACAGCTATTTTATTCTCCACCTCTGAAATATGTTATGCTGCTTCCTTTTAACCTCCATGGTTTCTGAGAGATTCTGTGTCATTCAAATTGCTTTTCCCCTGTAGGTAAGATGTCACCTCTCTCATTTGTTTTTAGTGTTCAGAAGTTTGACTAGGATGTGCTTTGGTGTGGAATTTTTGGAGGATCATCCTGTTTTAGAGTTTGCTCGGCTTCTTGAATCTATAGGTTTATGTCTTTTGTCATACTTGCGACATTTCCATTCGTTACTTCTTTCAGTACTTTTCAGCTTGTTCTCTTTCCATGACTCTGATGATATGATTGTTAAATCTTTTGTTACAGATCCACAGATTTTCAAGGCTACGTTTGTTCTTTTTAAGTCTGTTTCCCTCTGTTGTTGAGATTGTGAGTTCAGTTCATTCTATGGGTATTTATCTCACTTTACCTTAAAGTTCACTGACTTTTTTCTTTGCTTCATTTTGCTTTGATTCATCATAGTCTTTTACTCGAATTAGTTTATTTTTGGTTCCAGAAGTTTTATTTGGTTCTTCTTTATGTTTTCTACTTCTTTGCAGAAACTTTCTATTTTTTAAAATGTGTTTCAAGGTGTTCATAACTGCTGACTGAAGCATTTTTAGAATGGCTACTTTAAAATCTTTGTCAAATAAATCTAGCATCTCTGTCATATTGGCATTAGCATTTATTTCTTGCCCTTCTTTATTCAGTTGGAGGTCTTCCTTGTTCTTGGTGATCATAATGAGTGGTTTTAGATTGAAACCTGGGCCTTTCACATATTTTTATGTCTTTGAATCTTAGTTAGCCTCCTGTTTTTCTGACTTTCTCTGATACCTTCCCCCTAGGGAAAGGGGATAGGATGAGCTGCCTCATTACTACCAGGTGAGGAGGGAAGTCCAGGTTCCCCACTTGGCTTTCATTGACACCTGAGGAGGAGGAGTGGTCCTTGTTGTTGCTGGTGAAGGTTGAGAGTTCTGGCTCCTTACTGGGGGCTCATTGATACCTCATTGGTGATCATAAGCAGGGTGCTTCCTTACTGCTTTCCTTCTGACCTCCACTGACACCAGGAGAAGGGGAGTGGGTGGCCTCATAACTGATGGACAGTGGTCATCCTCTTATGTCAGTCACACCAGGGGACGGGCCCAGTGGACGTCCTCTAATGTCACACCAGTGGGTAATGGAAATAACACTCATTACTCCCAGGTGGGACAGAAGTCCCAGATCCCTACTCAGCCTCCTCTGATACTAGCTGGCAGGGGAATTTGGTGCCTTGCTCCAGCATGAAAGTGGAAGTTCATGGTCCCCACTCAGTGTTTGTTGGCATGGGTGGAGGCGGGCTCACAGCTTTTTTGGTGGAATACAAGAGTTATTGTCTAAAAGTTTTTTTTGTCTTGCTAGGCTGTTCCTTTCCTGCTCTTTCAGCTTGAGAGTGCAGGTTTTTGTTGGGAGCATTTTTTTGTCTACACTCATTGACCATTCCAGATTACCACTTCTCCAGCTCCAAGTCTGGAATACATGAGGCCAAAAGAAAACCCAAGGCGCTCACCACTGTGTCCTTCCTTGAATTCCAAGACCTCTAACCTGTCTGCCTTCCTTTCTAAATTTTTCTTTATTTTATGTATAGTATTTAGGGGGTTTCATCATACTTAATAGTAAGAATAGGGAAAAGTACATCTACTTCTCAGAAGTGGATGTCTCCCAAAGTAAGACTGTTTAGGACTTCCCTGATGGTCTGGTGGTTAAGAATCCACCTGCCAATGCAAGGAACACGAGTTTGATCCCTGGTCTGGGAAGATCCCATGTGCCACAGAGCAACTAATCCCATATGCCACAACTTCTGAAGCCCATGGGCCCTAGAGCTCATGTTCTGGAACAAGAGAAGGCACCGCAGTGAGAAGCACATGTACAACAAGTAGTAGCCCCCACTGTTGCAACTAGAGAAAGTCCACACACAGCAAGAAAGACCCAGTGTAGCCAATAGCTGAAAAAAATTTTTTTAATTGTTTAATGAGAGCAATGTGGATGTAAGAATTAATCAATTCATGATATTTTACTTCCCAATATGACAGTCACACAGTTCATGTAAGGAGTAGAAGTATCACTGTGCCATGACCTTGGTCTATCCACAAAATGGTAGTAATACTACTTTCAATCCACCATCACTTTGCAGCAATATTTTAGGTCACTTAACATTTTCTTCCCACATTTTATGAACTACGCTTTTGAATCTAGTAAGTAGGTAGAAAAATACTATACAGTGATATTATATTTGAAAATGGTCTATATTGAAATACAGAAAGCCATGAAAATTGAAGAGATAGTGACTATGCTTAATGATGGAATAAGAATATCTAAAAGTGTTTAAAAGCTACAATGATGAACAGAACCTATCAAGAAGAAATGTAACAAGCAAAGATACAAAAATCTCAATATAAGATTAAAAATTTATTCCACAAGGGAAATACAGGATGAAGATAACTTGACCAACAGGGAAGACAGCCTTCTCTCCATTCTCTCCTTCCTTCACCTGGAAAGTACCTAGAGATATGGCAACAACAAGCTTAATTCAAAGCAGCCGCAAAGCAAGCTGCTTAAAGGATGACAGAGTGGCTTGTACAAAACAGACACAAAACAAATGTTTGAGTGAGTTATACTGAAGGAGACAGTGCAACATAAGTCTGCAGCAAAAGTATTATAGCACACAGGTACAAGGAAAGTAATTATTCCACAAGGGTCTGCATTAGTCAATTATATCTGAAATATCATATGCAGTCTTGTACAACATGTTAGAAATTAAAAGCAGGTTCTTATTTAACTTCTCAGGTTATAAAAGCAATACATTCCCATTGTAAGCAATTTGAAACATATAGGGAGAATAAAGAAATCAGCCATCAATAACCACTGTAAATTACTTCCAGGGGCTGCACTTTCTAATCTTATTACTTCTGTTTATTTTCTGAATGCTTACGATATGACTGATTCAGCAGGAATCATGTTAGACACCTATGATGCAGGGGTAACCAAGAAGCATAGTCTTGACCTTAGGAAGGCGGGGCATGAGAAGACTATCATGTGAGCCAGCAGTCTGTAAAGGAAGGCCCATGACAATCACAGGTACAGTAATCATATTATTTGAGAAATAAGGCAGTTGAAGGAAATAAGTCTGTTTAGTTGATGTAATACTAGGGAGAAATTTTGTAAATGGTTTGTAGTATTTAAAGGAACTAAATTAGTAAGAGAGACTAGGTTTGATTATATTTTCTTAGAGGACAAAGCGAAGCTCTATATATGGAATTTGCAAAGGGGAAAATTTTGCCTCAGCTTATTTCTAGTGGTTGGATTGGGCCAAAACTGTTACAGGCCTCTTTAGAAGTGGTAAATTCTCCATCCTGAAAGTGGCAAGGCTGGATGGCAATCACTAAGAATTCCAGAGAGACAGTTCATGCAAAGCAGAGATCAGGCCTTTGTCTTCTGCCCACAGAAAACTCAGAGGCTAAGCATCGATGACTTACAAAGGAATCAGTTGCAGACACTTGGGAAAAACACCACAATATAGATTGACCCTGATTTTGCTTATTTGTCTGTTTCATCTCAGGGTATGAATTTTCTTTTTCTTAGGCTGAGACATGAAGTACAAGGTAAGCTTGCATTCTAATTTCAAATTCTGAGATTCCAAAATGATATGGTGGAATTGGGACTACCAAATCACAGTGCTTTATGCAAGTGAACCAGAGGTAAACAAGAAGGTGGCCTAATATTAAGATTAGCAACATGTAGACTGTTGGAATGTAGGCAAGATGTCTGGAGCAACAGGAGACATCTTATGGTCAGAAGACAATAATCACGAAGAAAAAGCCAAAAGAATTTCACAACCTGTTGAATCAACACTGAGATCTATCTACCTCCCTTTTTTTTTTTAAATTTCTGAAACAAATGGTTAAGTGTTTAAAGCACTGTAGGTAAGTTACTTGCAGCTGAAATTATTCCTTCTTGTTACGTATGAAAATTAAATGCTCTAGCATAAGTAGTAGAAAACCCCACTTATGTACTAGGATGTATTTTTGAGGTGATAATGTGTATTTTGTTCTCTCTATCTTCCTTCCACCCCCTGCTATTTTTCTAGCAAGTAGCAGGCTTTGCACTTCACTACCATAGGATATTTACAGAACAGAAAGCCAGTGTTCCTCGAAGTCAGCTACTCTCTTTGTTTTTAGATGAGCCCACCATCATTGATTCCCTGGTGGCTTAGATGGTAAAGCACCTGCCCACAATGCAGGAGACCCGGGTTTGATCCTTGGGTCAGGAAGATCCCCAGGAGAAGGAAATGGCAATCCACTCCAGTACTCTTGCCTAGAAAATTCCATGGATGGAGGAGCCTGGTGGGCTACAGTGCATGGGGTCACAAAGAGTCAGACATGACTAAGTGACTTCACTTTCACTTTCTTTTCACCATCATTGATGACACCACCCTTATGGCAGAAAGCAAAGAAGAACTAAAGAGCCTCTTGATGAAAGTGAAAGAGGAGAGTGAAAAAGTTGGCTTAAAACTCAACATTCAGAAAACTAAGAACATGGCATCTGGTCCCATCACTTCATGGCAAATAGATGGGGAAACAATGGAAACAGTGAGAGACTTTATTCCTGGGGGCTCCAAAATCACTGCAGATCATGACTGCAGCCATGAAATTAAAAGATACTTGCTCCTTGGAAGAAAAGCTATGACCAGCCTAGACAGTATATTAAAAAGCAGAGACATTGCTTCCAATGAAGTCATCTAGTCAAACTTATGGTTTTTTCAGTAGTCATGTATGGATGTGAAAGTTGGCCCATAAAGAAGGCTGAGCATCAAAGAGTTGATGCTTTTGAAGTGTGGTGTTGGATAAGACTCTTGAGAGTCCCTTGGACTGCAGGGAGATCAAACCAGTCAATCCTAAAGAAAATCAGTCCTGAATATTCATTGGAAGGACTGATACTGAAGCTGAAACTCCAATACTTTGGCCGCCTGATGCAAAGAACTGACTCATTGGAAATGACCCTGATGCTGGGAGAAATTGAAGGCAGGAGGAGAAGGGGATGACCAAGGATGAGATGGTTGGATGGCATCACCAGCTCAATAGACATGAGTTTGAGCAAGCTCCAAGAGTTGGTGATGGATAAGAAGGCCTGGCATGCTGCAGTCCATGGGGTCAGAAAGAGTCAGACATGACTGGGTGACTGAACTGAACTGAACATCACTGAAAGATGGTGTCAGGTGAGCAGAAGGAGGAGGGAGGGGGAGACCATGATTCTGAGAGTGTGAGGGAGATAATAGAGCGAGTTCACCTGAAAGCAGAAGGAGATCAGTGTTGGTGGATCCTGAGATTCCCTTCTTCATGAGAAACAGTAAGATCTTGGAAGGAAGACGCCTAGGCTGCCAATTTCCAACCTCCCAAGGATTCTCAGCTCCAACCATGGTCTTGAAGCAGCAGTCACTGGACCTGAAGAAACCATCTGGCATGAGACCACAAGTGCCCTTTAGTGACCAGCGGGGACCACAGACCAGGGGTCATGCTCACATCTGGCTCTGAAGAAAATCAAAGCATCAGCTCATTCCCAAGGTGGGTGTCAGGGACAGGTGACTCAGCAGAGGGAGGATTTAGAGCAAGATTTAAACTGATGCATAGAAAAATCATAAATGTCCTAGTTCTTGCAAAGCTGTGTCTGTATCAACACCCTGCCTGATTTACCTATTTTATTTCCAACAACTATCTAAAAAATTTTTTCCTTGAAACAAAATATACACCACATCTTTTCTCATACAACTCAAGTCTCCCATCTTCTTGCCTCAAACTGATATTTCTTAAACTTTTGGAGGTGACAGATCTCAAGGATACAAGAATAAAACTCTCCCCAAAGTGCACAAACACACAGAGAGAATGTTTCTAATTTCAGAGGATACACATCCCTTGAAGGGTTCTGGGACCTTATTCTTAAGAAATTTGTCTCTATTTCCTGTACTTCTAGATCTCTCTCACACCCTCTCTCTCTATGTCTGTCTCTCTGCATATCTTTACGTGTGTGTGTTTTTCACTCCATCTGTATTCACAAATTCAATGCATGCTTAGCTTCCTGTCTCCATAAAAGATTTTTTTCTTCCCAAATAAGATGACATGCATGAACAATGTCCAATACAATGTCTAGGATGCCCATGTGGCTGACCCTCTGGTCTCTTGTATAGACAAGAAGGCCACTTAAAGTTTACTGCGTGTGGCAATTCTAAACCATGACTACAAATTCTTGAGTGTTCCTCCTATCAAGGGGTGAAGTCTATATTTTCAGGGCAGGCTAGTTAACTAGCTATATTTCCTTGAATCAGAGCAGACTAGTCGACTACTTTCTTTAATAAAGTACAAGGGAAGCAATGCTGTATGTCTTCTGAACCTAGGTCACACAAGGCCATGCAACCTCTGCCTTGAGCTATGGAACACCTGCTCTTGCAACCCCAAGCTGCTTTGTAAGAAGTGTGACCACCTGAGGTCACCATGCTCTGAGGAAGCTCAAGTCACACAAACAGCCACATGCACTGATTCCAGCTGATAGTCTCAGCTAAGTGCAGTATCTGAGGCACCCAGCCCTGGCACCGGATATGTGAGTGAAGACCCTGGGTAATTCAGACCATCAGCTATTGAAGCCATGCCCAATCGTTAGAGCCTTCTCATCTGAGTCCCAGGCATGTGAAAGCAGAAATAAGTCATCTCCACTATTTCTGGTCCAAATTCCTCACCCACAGAATGAGTGCACATAATAAAACAGTTGTTTTTTTGTACCACAAACTTTGGAATAATTTCGGATAACTGCAAAACAGCCCTTGACAGAGACTGGAAGAGAAGAGGATATCACAACAAAACAGACAGAATGTCTTGAACATTATCTTTAAAAGCCAGGCAGATTCTAAGCTAAGAAGACAGTAAGATGAGCTGATAATATGATCTTTTAAAGTAACATATGATGAGAAATGAAAGTCCTCATGTTAAGCTCAATGTGATTCAATTATGAGGCTAATTCAGTCAGTTCAGTCATTCAGTCGTGTCCAACTCTTTGTGACCCCATGGACTGCAGCATGCCAGGCCTCTTTGTCCATCACCAATTCCCAGAGCTTCCTCAAACTCATGTCCATTGAGTTGGTGATGCCATCCAACCATCTCATCCTTGGTCATCGCCTTCTCCTGCCTTCAATCTTTCCCAGCATCGGGGTCTTTTCCAATGAATCAGTTCTTTGCATCAGGTGGCCAATGTATTGGAGTTTCAGCTTCAGCATCAGTCCTTCCAATGAATATTCAGGACTGATTTCCTTTAGGACTGACTGGTTTGATCTCCCTGCAGTCCAAGAGACTCTCAAGAGTCTTCTCTAACACCACAGTTCAAATGCATCAATTCTTCAGTTCTCAGTTTTCTTTATGGTCCAACTCTCACATCCATATATGACTACTGGAAAAACCATAATTTTGACTATGAGGCTAATTGCATGCCAATAAAAGAATGGGGAATTGGAAATGGAAGAACGTGGCTTGGGACAAGAGTTATTGGATGAAGAGAGATATAGTGTGAAATAAAAGGAATAAAGATCTCACAGGTTTTTATTGAGTTTAGGAACTTGGCCAACAGCTTCTAACCTTGTGAAGGTTAACTTTCTAGTTAATATCTTTATGCAACTTAAGTGATGAAACTCAGTTAAAGGGCCTATTTTTTATAACATGCTCACAATTATTCTTTATGTCTAGCACTCCCTACTACCCAGTGTAAATTAAATTTTATTTTATTAAAGGGGGAATCCTTCCATTATAGTTGCAGATATTTTGAAGCTTGTCAAAATTATGCTAACTGATATAAGCACAAAGTTTCAATGAACAATAATAGAAAAAGGTATTGAAAAAGAAAGTTTATAATGTTATTCTGTTCCTGATGGAAAGTTGTTGTTTTGTTTTGTTTTTCACTTTTTTACTGTGGCCTTCTCTAATGGGTAAAACGACAGCTTTCTAGTACCCCCATGCTCCTCCAAGTGATAGTATTATCTATGTCTATTTGCTGGCTAAAAAGAGTCTAAGGGTGACATTTCTCATTGTTGCTTTCAATCAACTAAAAATTTTCATATTTTGTCATTCAGTGGGATTCAGAAAAACAGTCCAAAAAGCGATATTTATACTTCCAGAACATTTTCCCATAAAATGATAGAATACATTCTTAGTTCAGCCACGACATGGGCATTATTAATGAGCAATCTATCTCACTCTCACTATGACTCAAAAAACCCAGTTACCACAATGTTTGATATGGATCTGGGTCAGCTCGGTAGTCACAACTGAACTTGAAGTTCTAGTCAATATACAATTGCTCAGTTGTGTTTGACTCTTGCGACCTGGACTGTAGATCCCAGGTCCCTCCGTCCATGGAATTCACCAGCCAAGAATACTGGAGTGGGTTGCCATTCCCTCCTCTAGGGGATCTTTCTGACCCAGGGATCGAACCTGGGTTCGATCAAGGATCTCCTGCATTGCAGGCAGATTCTTCACCCGTTGAGCCACCAGTGAAGCCCTCCTCAAATAAACTCTGACCATTCTAAGGGTGGGGTTAAACCTTTATTTCTTACTTTATCATTTTAAAAATACATCACATGCTAGCTAGAGGATGAGAAAAGACACTAAAGACAGACATTAAAATGACCACAGCCACCCCTGTTCTAGCCACAGTCCACTCACTCTTTTCAACTTTTTTCAGTTCAGTTCAGTTCAGTCGCTCAGTCGTGTCTGACTCTTTGTGACCCCGTGAACCACAGCACACCAGGCTTCCCTGTCCATCGCCAACTCCTGGAGTTTACCCAGACTCATGTCCATTGAGTTGGTGATGCCACCTAGTATCAAAATCTCTTCATTAACTCTCCCAGGAAGTGGGTCTCACTCAGTATTGATACAAATATATTTGTATTTTACTGATACTAAAAAATTACTCATTGTTTCTCTGCATTCAAGTTTAACGGGGACATCCTGTATTTTTATTGCCTAAGTTTCACAACCCTATGTCTAAGAACTGAAAGAACTGTTCTCCTTTCTTATGAACTACTTCCATCCCTCCAGGGAAAATCTAGGGTTTGACACTGATACTGTTACCACAGAGCTATATGAGAAGTTCAAACAAGGAAAATCTATATTACACATACACAAATTTTCAGTGTTGGGATTTCATGTAGGCAGTGGTGTTCCCTGAGTTTCCTGTGCTTCCTGTGCCTCAGTTTAACTCCTCCCTACTGACTCTCATGGGCACACACAGATGATAAATACAAGCTCCTCTGGCTTTCTCCTCCAAGACAGAATAGATCTGGTCAAGAAGCAGGAAGAAAAACCCCTCCTCTATGATCCAGCACAATGGCCCCCCTGCAACCACCAGACAGGCTCTGTGAGGCTATTATCGCCATCATCTAGCTTTTTTTTTCTTTTTCTTTTTTTTGACCAAGAACCTTGCGGGATCTTACTTCCCTCAAGCAGGACGTGAACCCAAGGCAGTTACAGTGAAAGTGCTGAGTCCTAACCACTAGACTGCCAGAGAAGTTGCCGTTGTCTATATTAAGGAGTGTTTCCACTTGCTAGGCCACAGTATCATGTAATTGAACATATTCATAAATAGAATCTTGCCCATTCTGAAATTAAAAAGCAACAATTTGTGTTACTGGAAGATTCCAAATCTCTCCTTGCTACAGTTTCTCCCACACTAGGTAGATAATACCTCCCATCCATACTGGGTCATCATCCCTCATCTTGATCTACCAAATGGTAGCCACTAGCTCAGATCCACCTCTTTGGTTAGTACATCTCTGTATTATACTCGTTACAGTTAAGAGAAAGAATTAACAGTCCTGTAGTCTAAAACTCAGGAAGATCCTCTGGAGAAGGGCATGGCAGCCCACACCAGTATTCTTGCCTAAAGAATGCCATGGACAGAGAAGCCTGGTGGGCTACAGTCCATAGGGTCTCACAGAGTTGGACACGACTGAAGCAACTAAGCAGCAGCAGTCTAAACCTCATATTTTATAAATGGGACTACTGAAGCCCAGATGTGACACATTGAGGCCAGAGAGGTAATTAATAGCCAATATTGGACAAGGTCCCCAGTTTTCCAACCATTCAGTGTTCTTTCCAACATCACCCTGTACCTCTCTCAACAACTCTGCTTTATCAACTAAGAAAGAGTTCATCAAGTCAAATCCCAGGAAAATAATTCCTACTATGCAATCTATTAAGTAAGTCAGCCTTTCTACTTAAGTAGCGTTTTAAGTGATTTCCATTTCCAGTGCAGTGGGTTGGAGATCCCACTTACAATCAGAATAGTTAATCAATGGCTGGATTGTGTGGTAGCCATAGAGGTGCCCCAATACAAATCTCCCTTTAAGAGAACTTTCTATGAAGGACATAGCTCCTTAAAAACCTCCAGCTCTCACACTTTTGTGTCCACCCAGGGGCAACATTTGCACCAAGACCACATTTTCCTAGGGCTGTTCTCAGAAAACAACTGAACTTGGTGGGGCAATTCCTATCCAACATGGGATTATTCTAAAGCAAAGTTAAGTTAAAAAGTTTAAGTATTTTTTTCTCTAAAGTGATAATAAGTATTTTAGATTTTATATTTTTCCAGCCTTTCATTCTCTGTTGCAACTGCTCAACTCTGCCATTTTATCATGAAAAACAGCCAAGAGTGATATATAAATGAAAGGGTGTGACTGTACTCCAATAAAGTTTTCTTTACAAAACCAGGCAGCAGGCTAGATCTGTTCCATGGGCCATGGTTTACCAACTTCTGCTCTAAAGGATTTAGTCAGGGATTCCCCACTGAGTGACTGGAAGTTTCTCAGAACTATGCTGTGATCTGAAGCTCTTCCTACTTAATCTTTCCAAGGCTACAGGCATCAGACTTGTTTATTCCTGCTTTCCTTGCCTACACCTTCTCCCTCCTCCTTTATTCTTCACAGAGGGAAAAAGTGTGATGTGATGGAAATTACAATCTGGCCTCAGAAGATCCAAAATGAGCTCTTGCTTTGCTATTTTCTGGCCCTATGGACTTCAACTCCTACAGCTCATCTCAGAAATGTGTTAATCCTGCTTTGTGTACCTGAAAGGATTGTTGAGAGAACATGTGAAAAAACAAATCACTATCATTCAAGACACTACCCATGTTTGACACCACGTTTGAAATCACTACACTTCTTTTTATCCTTAGTCATGTCCATAGCATTTCATTGAGAAGTTAAGGTGTTGTTTTAGAGGAAATAAAAGATTATTCCATGTAAAGGGATAACAAAGCTTATGCATGGTTCAAATAAGCTGTTCTGACTAAAGCAAAAGGGTGATGCAGCCAACAATGCAAACCTGATCCCCTCACTGACCAATTAATTTTGAACTGACAACAAATGAGGCATCTCTCACCTGTATCAACAGCCATGCCTCCAAAGGGAACAGACACACCATCACCATTACAGCACTAAATACTCAAAATTCATATCCTGTTCACTAATAAACAGGAGTGTCATCTTGTAATTCTGAGCACAGCCCCGCCACTACCTGGCTAAAGCCATGGATTTCTCATTGGCCCTCTTGACTGAAATGGATTGGTATTCATTCTTCAGATACGAAAGAAGGCAAGAGAAATAACTGAAAATCTCCTCCAGTTTGTATCTTATTAGAGCAGGGAGGCACAGAAGGCAACAGCCAGAGCAGTCCTGAACCAGTGTGAATTTCAAAAGTCAACCTTGGAGTATTGGAGCAGGTTACATAAAATAACTCTTTTGTCAAATAATGGACTGAACGTAACAAACTCAAGAACTCAATGTGCAAAAAGATCATGTGAAAGGAGGAAGGCAAGAGGCTGGGGAAAGGCTTTTAAGGACGCTTATTGAAACTTATGGTTACTAAAGAAAAAAAGGGATGATGAAGGGTTAGATTATGAGTTTGGGATTAATATATACACATATATTTATGAATTAATATAAAATAAACAAAAAGGAGCTACTGTATAGCACAGAGAAGTATACTCAATATTTTATAAGACTCATGCTAAAGCTGAAACTCCAGTACTTTGGCCACCTCATGCGAACAGTTGACTCATTAGAAAAGACCCTGATGCTGGGAGGGATTGGGGGCAGGAGGAGAAGGGGATGACAGAGGATGAGATGGCTGGATGGCATCACTGACTCAATGGACATGAGTTTGAGTGAACTCTGGGAGATGGTGATGGACAGGAAAGCCTGGCAAGCTGCGATTCATGGGGTCACAGAGTCGGACACGACTGAGCGACTGAACTGAACTGAACTGATAAGGGAAGATAATCTGGAAAACAATAGATATATATTTATAACTGAATCACTTTGCTGTACACCTGAAACTAACACATTTTAAAGCAATTCAATATTTTAAAAAAAAATTTTAAAGAGTACTTGTTTAACTGTAAGAAGTTAGCATAAGTTCAAAGAGTCACAAAGTGCACCTATTCATTCATCCAAAAATATTCATTGAGCACCTACTATGTGTCAAGCACTGCTCTAGATATAAGGATTTGGCAATGTCAAGACAGGTGGTAAGAGCTTCCCAGGTGTTGCTAGGTAAAACACCCTGCCTGCCAATTCAGGAGATAGGAGACGCAGGTTTGATCCCTGAGTTGGGTAGATCTCCTGGAGGTGGACATAGCAAGCCACTCTAGTATCCCTGCATGGAGAATCCCATGGACAGAGGAGCGTCGCAAGCTGCAGTCTATGGATCACAAAGAGTCAGATATGACTAGAGCAACTTAGCACGCATGCAAGACACGTGGCTCAGTGGTAAGGAATCTGCCTGCCAACGCAGGAGATGCCGAGATGTGGTAACACCCCTGGGTCGGGAAGATCCCCTGGAGGAGGAAATGGCAACCCACTGCAGTATTCTTGCCTGCAGAATTCTATGAACAGAGGAGCCTTGTGGGCTACAGTCTATGGGGTTGCAAGGAGTCAGACATGCCTGAGTGACTGAGCACACACAAGACAAATAAGAGTCTGCTTATATTTTATCATGAAAACATAACCCCAAAGAGCAATACATACTTCAGAATTACTTTCAGAGGTGATAAAGGCTATGTAGCAAGTAAACCAAGGTAAAACATACAGAGGGGGAGATAATGAGGTGAGGGAAAGCCTCTTGGGAGAGGTCACATTTGAGCCTAGACACAAATGATGCAAAGGGGCCAGCCACAGGATGACAGGGGAAGGAGTTTAAATGTAGAGGAAGAGGCAAGCGCAAAGGCCCTGAGGCAAGGACAAGCTCAGACAATGCCAGGAACAGAGAAAAAGGCCAGTGTATCTGAAGCTTAGTGAACTAGGGGAAGAGGAGGGTGAATCAGGTCACAGAGGCAAGCAGGGGCAAATAAAGGCTTCACATCCAAGACAAGGAGCTCAGAATTTATTCCAGGTGAAATGAGAAGCCAATGGAGGCTTTTAATCATCTTATTAATAGGTAGAGACAAGCAGATCAACCAGTATGACTCCTTCTTAAAGACAGAGACCTTGTCTTGCTCATCCCTTTATCTCCTTGGGACCTAGTCAGTGCTGAACACGTGGTGTGATCTTTCTGATGCACTGAATTGAGAAAAACAATTTATGTCCATCTTGCACTACTCCTTATATACTCTAAGCACTTCAAGGAGTATACCTGTTTCTTGTTTTTTATTCTTTTTTTGTAATTTCTGGGACTGGAAAAATATCTGGTATTGCACTTTTCAGAAGTATTTGTGAATGGATAAATGAAGCAGATATGGAAATTGTGCAGAAAAATACAGTTGCTGGACAGATAGACTGCATCCTGGAAAGAACTGTGACTTCCAGGATCTACTCTAACTAGGGAAATACTTTTGAGAATGAAACGGAGCTACTGTTAATAATTGTATTGGAATGAAATGTGAAGGAGGACTATCTTTGGGCACGTCAGAACACTTGGTCACACTGAATATAGGTTTTAATAAATGTTTCCAAATCATCAGTTTTATCCACTATTCATTGGTTCCATAATCAACAAGAAAACTTCTGATGGCCAATTTTTTTTATTTGCCTTCTTTTTAAACCAAGCTATGAAGAATATCAGTTCTCTAAATCAGTTCTCTAGTTAGAGATTAACATTGGATTAAAAATGTAGCTTGGTCTAACTTCTTTCTTGAGAAATCAATATGCTTTTTTTCCCCAAAACTATACTTTATTGGTATATTGACCCAGTCACAAAGTCCATATTCAAAACCATGGTATACTATTCTTTATAAAGCTTTTATATTCTCCACCTTTGGAATCAAGCTGTCACTCATTTCTGCGATTTTCTTCTTTTGAAATAAACATCTGACCTAGTATTTTCAGCAACACATTGTTGCCTGTAGTTTGTTTATCTTTCCTTTGACAAAGCTAGTGGTACACTATAGCACTTTACTATACTTTGCTTTCAAACATGAGTAATTTTCCTTCAGTTTTGTCAGTTGCAGGAATAAGAAAATAGGTTTTGTTTAAACAAGTTCTCTAATAGAGTAATCCTGGTAGGCTGGCTTCCTATAATCATATTCATTTGTTTTAAGTTTACTTTTCAGCCGATTTGCCAAAAAGCTTTGGCTTGTCAGAACAGAGCCTGGACAGAAGGAAAAGCTATAAAATGGAAAAAATAAAATGATAGAGTCTAAGTTTCCTATTTGAGTTTGCAGTTTCCTCTATATTATTCTGAAAATTGGCACAGATCAAAGCACAGCCCGAGGAATGGGGCAAGCGAGAGAGTGTATCTACCTCAAGCGGCATCTCCGAGGCTTATTAAATTTTATTCTAATGTCATAAGTTCAGCTTCACACAGTAATGTGACTGCCCAAAAGTCCAGCGCTCTCCAGAGGAGCTTGAGAAAAGCCATGGTTGTCCTCTAGTTACACACAGCAGGAAAGGCTTGCTAATCTCTAAATCAGTTCTGCAGAAATGGAAACCAACCACTTCCCGAAAGTCACTGCAGGCTTTCTGTCCCAAACATGCCAAGATGAGGCCTGTTTATGGAATTTGGAAGAGATGATCCCTCCACCTGAAACATTCATCCCCCAAGTCTTCCCATGACCGACTCTCTATCTTCATTCAGCTGAGATTTCACCTCCATAGAGAAGCCTTTCCCAGCAGTGGTCCCACTTGTTACCCTGGCTTTCTCTTTTGGCAGTGTGGGTTCACTTACATGTCCATGCATTTACTATCTGCCCCACATGTTCACACACTCTCAACTAAGTCTTCTAAGGATAGGAACTTTGTCTATCTTGTTCATTGTTATAACCCCAATGTCTGAGACAGTGCCTGGCACGATGTAGTACACAGTAAAATTTAGGTAAGTGATGAATGGATGCCCTCCAGTGCCCTGAGACCCTCTGCAATAAGCATCCCAGATTCCCCCCTCCAGAGCACCTACTCAGGCAACCATTAGTCCAGCAGTGAATCCTTTTCCTGTCTCTAAACCACTAACCTGTGAGCAACTCAAGACCACAGGCCATGTCTGACCTTCTAATGTCACATTATGCTTGGATGTTTGAGTAACTCCTCCCTTTCAATATTGTCAGTTTCATGGAAACCCAAACCACTTCTAATTCATCTGTGTACTCCCTGCATTCAGCAACAAAGCCAATCACAGAAGTTCTGTGCGTGCATGCTCAGTTGCTTGTCCTGTCCAGCTCTTGGTGACCCTATGGTCCGTAGCCCACCAGGCTCCTCTGTCCATGGGATTCTCCAGGCAAGAATACTGGAGTAGGTTGCTATGCCCTCTCCCAGGGGATCTTCCCAACCCAGGGATCAAACTTGGATCTACTGCATCTGTTTGTGGAACCAAATTGTATTCCTTTTAACCTCTTTTTCAGTGTGATAGATACTAATAATTTCAAAAGAAATATTCTTTTCTCATTCCATAACAGTCCAATATCTTTTTGTCCAGATTTATTGAGATATCATTGACATATAACATTGTGTAAGTTTAAGGTGTATAACATATTGATGTGATTATCATATATTGCAATATTATTAGCATATATTATCATATACTACAATATTATTATCATACATTGCAATATTAATATTGTGATAATATTATAGTGATACTGTAGTATTGTTAATAGCTAACACTTCCACTATTATCTTGCAGTAGGGAAAATCAAGATGAGGCATTATAGAATAAGAAATTTTTAAAAAATATATTTCTTGAGAATCTCTTAAGTTAATCATAATAAATATTAATGGACTAACTTGTCTTTTGACAAGAAGAGAGGTTGTCAGATCAGGTGTGTGTGTGTGTGTGTGTGTGTGTGTGTGTGTATACACACACATATATGTGTGTATGTATATGTGTTTTGTAAGAGTTACTTTTAATGCATAAGAATATGGCAAGTTTGAAAGTAAAAGGAAAGTATATATCAGAAAAATGCATAGCTATATTAACACCAGACACAAACTTTAGGACAAAAAATTTTTAATGATAAGAATATTGATTTGTAATGATAAAAATGCAATTCATAAGAAAGATAGGAATATTCTAAATTTAATGCACCTAAAAGTAGCCTGAAATATATAAAACAAAATTGACAAAATTATAGTAATAAATTTTAAAATTCATCATCATAGAGACTTTAAACATATCCTTCAATTGTTAATAAATCAAAGAGATAAAAATTCAAAAATATTTGAACACAGTTAATAAGGTTGACCCAAATGACATATTTCGAGTTCTGATCTCAAGATTAAAGCAGTAGACATTATTCTGAAGCACACATGAACATTTACAACAATTAATACTAGGCCAAGAATCAATGAATTTCAAAATATCAATATTGTATAAAGTATATTTTCTGACCACACAATTAAGTTAAAAATTAATAACAGAATATACTAATACAGTGAGGCTTTTAAAATATACTATAAATAATTTCATGGATTCAAGAAGAAAACATAATGGGAATTTTAAAACTTATAATTGAATAATAGTAAAAATGCTACATAGTAAACCTTGTAGGTGGAGAAGGGCATGGGGGCATGGCAACCCACTCCAGTATTCTCACCTGGCAAATCACATGGACAGAGGAGCCTGTCAGGCTACAATCCATAGGATCGCAAAGACTTGGACACAACTGAAGTGACCCGGCACACACAAACCTTGTGGGATACAGTAAAATTGGTAGCTTTGTTCACATATTATAAAAGATTGGCTTGTAATCTAGATGTCCAGTTAGGAAGTTACTAAAAGAACAGTAAAACCAATCCAAAGAAAGAGAAGGAAAGGTAGTAACAGCAGAAATTCATGAAATAAAAATATTTATAACTGAGGGAACTGGTAACAACAAAAGATTGCTCTTTGAAAAGACTAATAAGATAGGGAACCTCAGGTAAAAGTGATCAAGAGAAAAGAGAAGTATAAATAATAGTACTAGAATGGAATAAATGAAATAAAAGTGTAGATGCAGAAGACATTTTAAAAGAAAATAAAGAATTCTGTAAACAATTTAATGCCCATTAACTTGAAATCTTGCAAAAATGGAAAAACTCCTAGCAAAACATACTGTTCTCATACTGGCTTAAGAAAAACTTGAATTTTCCTATAATTGTTATGAAAACTGAAGCAGTAGTTTGAAATCCTTCCACAAGGAAAACACTAAACCTAAATGATTTGTAAAAAAAAAAAAAAAAAAAAAAACAATCTTCAAGAAACTAAAGAGATCAGTCTTAAACAAAGTCTCCCGGAAAACAAAAAAAGAAGGAATACTCCCCAAGTCTTTCCATTGGTTGAATATAACATTGATATCAAAACCTGACAATGCTATATTTAAAATGAATAACCAACAAGGGTCTACTGTATAGCACAGGAAACTGTTCAATGTTATGTGACAGCCTGGGTGGGAGGGAATTTGGGGGAGAATGAGTACAAGTATATGTATGACTGAGTCTTTTTACTGTCCACATGAAAATATCACAACATTGTTAATCAGCTATATTCCAATACAAAATTAAAAGTTCAATTTTAAAAAATCAGACAGAGAACAAAAAAGAAAAATTACAAGCCAATATAACTCATGAAAATAAATACAAATATCCTAAATAAAACAACAAAAAATAATCTAAGGATGCAAAAAGGCAGGAGATCTGAATAGACATTTCTCCAAAGAAGATATACAGATGGTCAGTAGGTACATGAAAAGATGCTCATCATGGCTAATTATTAGAGAAATGTAAATCAAAACTACAATGAAGTACCACTTCACACTGGTCAGAATGGCCATCATTTAAAAATCTACAAATAAAAAGTGCTGGAGAGGATGTGAAGAAAAGTAAACAACCGATACTGTTGGTGGGAATGTAAATTGGTGCAGTCACTATGGATAATAATAAGGCAGTTCTTTAGAGAACTAAAATTAGAACTGCCATATGACCCAGAAATTCCATTCCTGGGCATGTATCTTAAGAAAAGTATAATTTGGAAAGATACATGCACCCCAGTGTTCACAGCAGCACTATTTACAATAGCCAAGACATGGAAGCAACCTAAATGCCCGCGAATGAATGAATGGATAAAGAAGATGTGGTGTATACACATATAAATGAAATAATACTCAGCTGAAAAAAAAGAACAAAGTAATGCCATTTGCAGCAACACAGATGAACCTAAAGATTATCATACTAAGTGAAGTAAGTCAGAAAGAGAAAGACAAATACCATATAGTATCACTTATATGTGCAATCTAAAATATGGCACAAATGAACTCATTTATGAAAAAGAAACAGACTCACAGACATAGAAAACAACATATGTTTACAAAAGAAGTCAGTGGGGAATGGATAAATTACAAATTCTGGATTAGCAGATATGAACTACTATATATAAAATACATAAACAGCAAGGACCTACTGTATAGCACAGGGAATTATATTCAGTATCCTTTAATAAACCATAAAGGAAAAGAATATGAAAAAGAACATGTATACATATGTATAATTGAATCACTTTTCTGTATACCAGAAACTAATAGAACAGAAACTAATAGAATCAGCTATACTTCAATGCATTAGGATAAATATGAGAGTTGAACAATATACAAAAATCAATAACTTTTTATATACTGGCAACACTTTAATAATACCATTTCCAAAATCAACAAAAACTCTTAAAAATCCTATGACTAAATCTAGAAAAAGATGCTTAAGATTTATATTTTTATTAAAAAATAAGATCTAAAAAACTGAGCAATATACTATGTGCATGAAAAGTAAGACAATACAAAAATGCCAAATTACCCTATATAGAATCTAAATATATGAATATTGGAAAACTAATTCAAAATTTTTTCTTTCTTTTTAACTTATTTAATTGGAGGCTAATTACTTTACAATATTGAAGTGGTTTTTGCCATACATTGACATGAATCAGCCATGGGTGTACAACAATGTGTTCTCCATCCTGAACCCCCCTCCCTCCTCCCTCTCCATCCCATCCCTCAGGGTCATCCCAGTGCACCAGCCCTGAGCACTCTGTCTCATGCATCAAACCTAGACTGGTGATCTATTTCACATATGAAAATGTACATGATTCAATGCTGTTCTCTCAAATCATCCCACCCTTGCCTTCTCCCACAGAGTCCAAAAGTCTGTTCTTTACATCTGTGTCTCTTTTGCTGTCTCGCATATAGGGTCATTGCTACCTTCTTTCTAAATTCCATATATATATGTGTTAATACACTGTATTGGTGTTTTTCTTTCTGACTTACTTCACTCTATATAATAGGCTCCAGTTTCATCCACCTCATTAGAACTGATTCAAATGCATTCTTTTTAATAACTGAGTAATATTCCATTGTGTATATGTACCACAGCTTTATTATTAATTCATCTGCCAATGGACAGGTTGCTTCCATGTCCTGGCTATTGTAAACAGTGCTGCGATGAACAGTGGGGTACATGTGTCTCTTTCAATTCTGGTTTCCTTGGTGTGTATGCCCAGCAGTGGGATTGCTGGGTCATATGGCAGTTCTATTTCCAGTTTTTTAAGGAATCTCCACACTGTTCTCCATAGTGGCTGTACTAGTTTGCATTCCCACCAACAGTGTAAAAGTGTTCCCTTTCTCTGCACCCTCTCCAGCATTTATTCCTTGTAAACTTTTTGATAGCAGCCATTTTGACTGATGTGAGATGATACCTCACTGTGGTTTTGATTTGCATTTCTCTGATAATGAGTGATGCTGAGCATCTTTTCATGTGTTTGTTAGCCATCTCTATGTCTTCTTTGGAGAAATGTCCATTTAGTTCTTTGGTGCATTTTTTGATTGGGTCGTTTATTTTTCTGGAATTGAGCTGCATAAGTTGCATGTATATTTTTGAGATTAGTTGTTTGCCCATTGCTTCATTTGCTATAATTTTCTCCCATTCTGAAGGCTGTCTTTTCACCTTGCTTATACTTTCCTTTGTTGTGCAGAAGCTTTTAATTTTAATTAGATCCCATTTGTTTATTTTTGCTTTTATTTCCATTACTCTGGAAGGTGGGTCATAGAGGATCCTGCTGTGATTTATGTCAGAGAGTGTCTTGCCTATGTTTTCCTCTAGGAGTTTTATAGTTTCTGGTCTTACGTTTAGATCTTCAATCCATTTTGAGTTTATTTTTGTGTGTGGTGTTAGAAAGTGTTCTAGTTTCATTCTTTTACAAGTGGTTGACCAGTTTTCTCAGCACCATTTGTTAAAGAGACTGTCTTGCCTCCTTTGTCAAAGATAAGGTGTCCATAGGTACGTGGATTTATCTCTGGGCTTTCTATTTTGTTCTATTTATCTATTTTTCTGTCTTTGTGCCAGTACCATACTGTCTTGATGATTGTGGCTTTGTAGTAGAGCCTGAAGTCAGGCAGTTTGATTCCTCCAGTTCCATTCTTCTTTCTCAAGATTGCTATGGCTATTTGAGGTTTTTTTGTATTTCCATACAAATTGTGAAATTATATGTTCTAGTTCTCTGAAAAAATACCATTGGTAGCTTGATAGGGATTGCACTGAATCTATAGATTGCTTTGTGTAGTATCCTCATTTTCACCATATTGATTCTTCCAATCCATGAACATGGTATATTTCTCCATTTATTTGTGTCATCTTTGATTTCTTTCATCAGTGTTTTATAGTTTTCTATATATAGGTATTTTTTTCTTTAGGTAGATTTATTCCAAGGTATTTTATTCTTTTTATTGCAATGATGAATGGAATTGTTTCCTTAATTTCTCTTTCTGTTCTCTCATTGTTAGTGTATAGGAATGCAAGGGATTTCTGTGTGTTAATTTTATATCCTGCAACTTCACTATATTCATTGATTAGCTCTAACAATTTTCTGGTGGAGTCTCTAAGGTTTTCTATGTAGAGGATCATGTCATCTGCAGTGAGGGTTTTACGTCTTCTTTTCCAATCTGGATTCCTTTTATTTCTTTTTCTTTTCTGATTGCTGTGGCTAAAACTTCCAAAACTATGTTGAATAGTAGTGGTGAAAGTGGGCACCCTTGTCTTGTTCCTGACTTTAGAGGAAATGCTTTTAATTTTTCACCATTGAGGATAATGTTTGCTATGGGTTTATCATATGGCTTTTCCAACAATCTTTATTCCAGCTTGTCTTTCATCCAGTCCAGCATTTCTCATGATGAACTCTGCATATAAGTTAAATAAGCAGGGTGACAATATACAGCCTTGATGTATTCCTTTCCCAACTTGGAATCAGTCTGTTGTTCCATGTCCAGTTCTAACTGTTACTTCTTGACTTGCATACAGATTTCTCAAGACTCAGGTCAGGTGGTCTGGTATTCCCATCTCTTTCAGAATTTTCCACAGTTTCTTGTGATTCACACAGTCAAAGGCTTTGGCATAGTCAATAAAGCAGAAATAGATGTTTTTCTGGAACTCTCTTGCTTTTTTGATGATCCAGCAGATGTTAGCAATCTGATCTCTGGTTCCTCTGCCTTTTCTAAATTCAGCTTGAAAATCTGGAAGTTCTCAGTTCACATACTGTTGAAGCTTGGCTTGGAGAATTTTAAGCATTACTTTGCTATCATGTGAGATGAGTGCAACTGTGTTATAGTTTGAGCATTCTTTGGCATTGCCTTTCTTAGGGATTGTAATGAAAACTGACCTTTTCCAGTCCTGTGGCCATTGCTGAGTTTTCCAAATTTGCTGGCATATTGAGTGCAGCACTTTCACAGCATCATCTTTCAGGATTTGAAATAGCTCAACTAGAATTCCATCACCTCCACTAGCTTTGTTCATAGTGATGCTTTCTAAGGCCCACTTGAACTTCACATTCCAGGATGTCTGGCTCTAGGTGAGTGTGAGTGATTATACCATCATGATTATCTGGGTCATGAAGATCTTTTTTGTACAATTCTTCTGTGTATTCTTACCACCTCTTCTTAATATTTTCTGCTTCTGTTACATCCATATCATTTCTGTCCTTTATTGAACCCATCTTTGCATGAAATGGTCCCTTGGTATCTCTAATTTTCTTGACAAGATCTCTAGTCTTTCCCATTCTGTTGTTTTCCTCTATTTCTTTGCATTGATCACTGAGGAAGGCTTTCTTATCTCTCCTTGCTATTCTTTGGAACTCTGCATTTAAATGGGTACATTTTGGGGTATATCAAATGGGTATATCTTTGAGTATATCTTTCTTTTTCTCCTTTGCCTTTCACTTCTTTTCTTTCCACAGCTATTTGTAAGCCTCCTCAGACAACCATTTTGCCTTTTTGCATTTCTTTTCCATGGGGATTGTCTTGATCCCTGTCTCCTGTACAGTGTCACAAACCTCCATCCATAGTTCTTCAGGCACTCTGTCCATCAGATCTAGTCCCTTGAATCTATTTCTCACTTCCACTGTATAATCATAAGGCATTTGATTTAGGTCATACCTGAATTGTCTAGTGGTTTTCCCCACTTTCTCCAATTTAAGTCTGAATTTGGCAATAAGGAGTTCATGATCTGAGCCATAGTCAGCTCCTGGTCTTATTTTTGCTGACTGTATAGAACTTCGCCATCTTTGGCTGCAAAGAATATAATCAATCTGATTTCAATGTTGACCATCTGGTGATGTCCATGTGTAAAGTCTTCTCTTGGTTTGTTGGAAGCAGATGTTTGCTATGACCAGTGCGTTCTGTTGGCAAAACTCTGTTAGCCTTTGCCCTGCTTCATTTTGTACTCCAAGGCCAAATTTGCCTGTTACTCCAGGTATTTCTTGACTTCCTACTTTTGCATTCCAGTCCCCTATAATGAAAAGAACATCTTTGGGGAGCATTAGTTCTAGAAGGTCTTGTTAGACTCTCAAAAATACAATATTATAAAAATAAAACAAAGTCACAAAAATTATAAAAAATATATATATGAAATATGCTTTAAAAATAGCATCTTTTTTTGCAAGGTAATAGTAGGTTATAAAATTGAAAATTAAAGGCATAATAAATAACTTAAAATTTTAAAAATGCTAATAGTAAAATATATCTAGGAATTTCTCTGGAGCTGTTGAGGGCAGTGTGGGGTCAGGCCAGTTTCAGATAGTTCCTTGTTCCAGCTTATATTTCTTCTCAAGGTCTATAGGACCCTTCCAATGTGGTCAGCGCTAACTACAGGGTTTTAATCTGTTGTACCTGTCACTTCCAGAGCACTTCCCTCTTCTTTGTTTATTTTGGGTTCCTCTATTTGCAAATCTCTTCAATGTCTAATTTCTGCCCTGACACAAGAAGGTGAAGATGGTCACTTATTGGGGCTAACTGGTTCAGTTGTGCTGTGGAGAGGGAGGAACACTTCAGAGAAATATCACTGGCACGTGTGGGGAGTGCTCGCAGTGTCTGGGCCATACTGAGTTTGCCCCCTCTCACAGCATGTGTGCTTTCCCAGTCCACATTGTTCAGGTTCCAGGTTGCTCTGCAAGGGCTCTGTCTGAAGCGGACCCTGGGTTGCATGCACTTCCCAGGTCTAAGCCACTCAGGTTCAGGTTCTCGGGTACTCCGCAAAGGCACAGACTTGGCTGCACCTGTGTTTTGTGCCTTCCCAGGTCCGAGCAGCTCAAGTGACCAGGTGTTTGGCAAGCACACTCTCCCAGCTGGGCGGTGCATCTTATCACCTCCCTGGTCCCAGCCCATGGGTTTCCTGGGTGCACCACAAGAGTGCTGTCTCAGGTGTGCCGTGTGTCTCCTCTGGGGAGCTGACCTCTGACTGCAACCCTCCTGGTGGATGTCAACCATCCAGGATCCCAGGAAGGCTTGGTTAGTAACTAGGAGCCTGCTCACAGTTTAGTAGAGGATGCCATCTCTGGGGTCGAGATTGCCCCTCACCTTCTGGCTCTGGCTGTCATCCTCTTGCCTCTCCCTCCGGCAGGAGGAGGGGCCGGTCTGCAGCCGGCTAGCTCTCCTCTGGTGTTCACTCCATCCTTTGTTCTGTGAGCAGGCCATGCTGTCGAGGGAAGTTCTCTCTCTCTCTTATTTTTCTCTCTGGTTATCTGACAGTTTGGGTTGTTATCTCACGTTAGCTCCCTCAGATTGTCCTCAGGGCATTCAGGGCCTGTCCTTACCCTAAGCATACATCCCATACCTCCCTGTTCAGCCCCTGCTCGCTGCTGGCCAACTCAAGCGTCCAGGCTACCTCTCTGCTGGAAGTCACAGCTAGGCACATAATCTGTGGGTTCTCTTTTCTTTTTTCCTTCTGGTCATGTTGCCCTCCAAAATTCCAAAACTCCCCACAGACGCACCGGTGAGAGGGTTTCCTGATGTTTGGAAACTTCTCCTTCACGACTCCCTTCCCGGGACTGGTCTCCATCCCTAACTCTTTTGTCTCTCCTTTTATCTTTTACATTTTGTCCTACCTCCTTTTGAAAAGAATGGACTGTTTTTCTGGGTGCCTGGTGTCCTCTGCCAGTGTTCAGAAATTGTTTTGTGGAATTTGCTCAGTGTTCAAATGACCTTTCAATGAATTTGTGGGGGAGAAAGTGGTCTCCCTGTCCTATTCCTCCTCCATCTTCTGCACTGCAAGCTAATTCAAAATTTATCAGGAAAAGCAAAAGGTCAAGAATAGTCAAAATACTGCTTAATAATAAAAAGAAGTTGGAGGGCACACCCTCTACATCAATGTAAATTCTTATTACAAAACTATAATTTTAAGACTGTAATATTGGAGCAAATGCAGATAAACTGACTAATGGAAAGAAAAGAAAGTCTAGAAACAGATCCATGAATATATGCAGCTATCATCACTAAGGCAATCATGTGCAAACCCCATTCTCAATGCAGAACTCAAGATATTTCTCACCCATTTTACAGAGATGAAAACTGAGGATCAAGAGGGTGATTAACATGTCCTGTGTCACAAGGCTAGTAAATTACAGAGCCTCAATTTGAAGACAGGTCTGCCTGAATCCAAAAGTCACACCCTGTTGGGGCAGAGAACTTGACTTATTTGCCTTTGTATCCCCACAGACCTGCCTGACACATAGAGGTCTATCAGCACCCACTTTATTCTGATTTGTCACCTAATTCACATAGGGTATATTGACCTTTAACATATTTTATCATGTCACAGTAACTTTTACTTTAGAGAGAAGAAGAAACCATTTTCTTTCATATAAAACTGGCCTAATCCCTTTGATATTTTGAGTAACATGAAAATAAACATAAAGGAATGGAAATTATTCTTTAACAAACAGCTAATGTGCATCAGACATTCTTCTACATGTTCATAAAACTATTTTATCTTTATTATATTGTACAGCATTGGAGACATGGATTTGAGTCTTGGTTGTCTCTTATCAGTGGTGTGAACTCTAGAAAGTCACAATCTCTCTGAGCCTTTGAGTACTTAAGTGTAAATAGATAGTAACAGTCCAGGTACTATATCTAGGAGATACTGAAAGATCCAAATGAGTTTATATGTGTAAAAGTGCATTGCAAGCTGTAATGCAATACACAAATCAAAGAATGGTGATGAGTTTACTGTTGATAACTTTTACATAGTAATTCTCCTATTTCACTATACACGAGTATGGCATAAAATGTGAAACTTTTAACTTAAAAATACAGCACTTCTTCCTCCCACTGTTTTAAGCTTATCACCGTGTACTGGGAGTCCTGAATGACCCAAAGTGCAACTGCTACTCACTGAACTGTGCTCTTTTAAGACTTAGGCTATCATTTCTCTGAGCTGACATCCGGGAAGGAACTTGAGACCAAATAGCTCAAAGAATATTTTCAAATCGTTCCCTTTAGAGAGTTCTAGATGAAGTGACATTTTCTAGCAAGTAGAATGACAGATGATTACCAGGGTTAAAACATTTGGATTCTTGCTTGCCTTACGTGCAATTCTGCTCCTCGCTTTCCTCAAATGCAATGGAAATTGAGTTGAATTTGTCTTTAACACAAACTGGGAAATATAGTCTTGATTTAAATGCATAAAATGCATTAATATTAAATTGTTTTAAAGAGTAAACTGTAAGTAGGTTTCCCTTCCAGGTTTTCCAATTTTTACACTTATTAAGTGAGCTGGTAAGGAAATTTATAGTTCATAAAAAATAACATTATTATGATAGTAAAAGGTGTCTGGGAAATTGATTAATCTTGAGCTATACAAGATCAGAATAATTCTGAACTCTGAAACTCTCTGGTCACCAAATGCATTTTCCCCAAAACAAGTAAAATTTGAAAATACCCTCAAATTCATGACCAAAAGTCAAGAAATGCCAATGATTAAAATACTAATATAGAGATATTTGTACTCAACAACATCTCTGGTTAAGCTACAAAAACAAGGTAGGTGGTAGATTCTTTGAAGCATGCAATTTGAAACATGATAAAAGAAAGTCAAGCTATACAATCCTTACTAAATAAAGAGAACTATAACTCGCCTTGCTTGTGGCTATCTTCAGACTACAAAGACCTTGCTAGGAGGAAAGAAAAGCGTGCTTAACTCCATTTTTATCACATGGCTATAGAGCTAGTCCATTATTCATTATAATGAAATCGGACCTTCTGTCAATAGATGGAATTAACTGGATTTTAAAAATAAAGGATTTAACTCCCTGCATTCATCCTGTTAATCTGATTAAGCTGGTGGTTTAAAAATCCAGAATCATTAAGGTAAAATTCTCCCTCCTCTACTAAGGATATCTCTGAACTCCAGGAGATAGCCTTGAACAAGTGACATGTGAATAAAATATTTAGTCAGAATTAATTTTTCTGAGTTGAGGCAGAGTTTCTGTTAGGAAATTTTGCTTATACCACAAGGGGGTGAAAATATGAAAATAAAACTTCCACTTGTTGGCATATGAAGTAATAGGTTCCTTTGTTAATACGCTCTTTAGGTTCATTATCAAAACTTGATTTGAACTTTTATGGTACATTAGCTGAGCTATTTCTAATGTTCTTTTCAAAATGAGAAAATTCATGTCAAAAGCTGGCTATCTGTGACCTATTTCTAATATATAAATGAATAGGTGAATATTAGCTGTTTCTGTGATTCCCACTGACTAGAAAAACTGCTTACTTTGGACCATTTTGGAAAAATTCTAGAAAGTCATCATCATTTTTCTGGACCCATACAAATGATGAAACTCTGAGAAAGTGATTGCATTACCACAGTTTTACCATGACATTCAGTATAATGAAACTGAACCTTTTGTCAACAGTTAAAAATATTTCAGATTTGCTGAAGCCATCAGTGTAGTGCTAATGTGTTTGAGTTGACTTCATAATTGAAACAATAAGAGCCCTCCTGAATGCAGTTTTTATGACAGAAAGTTAATCTAAAGAAAGTAGGAACAGGAGGCACTACACACACCCTCAACCATTTTCAGCTGGTCTGTCAGTTTTAACAGGGAATGTATAAACTGCCAAATATTTTATTGTTGTACAACCACTGAAGATATTGTGTAGACAGGTAAGATATTTTAATTTTCCCCCCTCTGGTGAATACAGGACCTATCAATGTCAGGAGTGGCACAGTGCAGTTGTAAAGTAAAATTTTCTTTTGTGTTCCAACAGCAGAAAAACATCTCTGGCTGCCAACCGCATCTGTATTTAAATTCTTCAACATCACAGTTGCTTGCGCTTGCAAAGGACAAACACTAGGGCCTGAATGGCCTTTGAAAGTCATCTGTTTGAATTTGAGTGAGAGTTAAATTATACATCTTTTCCATAGAGGAAGAAAGAAAATGGATTAAAAAAAGAAAGAGAACTGTTTGAAATGCAGAAGTTCTCTCCTTGGAACAGGAGGAATTGCATTCAGAGGAAGCTGAATTCCAGACTAGTAAACAGGCTGGTAATCCTTTCTTTGTTTACTGAAAATGAATCACTCTTCGATTCTGAAAGGAAACAAAGAAATATACTTTGTGTTTGCAAAGGCTATAAATCCTCAAGTTGAGGCCACTTGGAGCTCATTGAGGCTGCTGGTTGGTTGAGTCACACTCTCATGAATGCCATGGCACAGATTCAGGAAGAAAATCAGCAACGTTGTTGAGCAAACTGATGGTAATGCTCCAAGAGAATCAGCCCTCGGCCCCGTGCCCACAGTCAGGTCACTGATTTATTCCTCTGTGTCAAATGGCAAATGTGTTCAAGCTGGTAAAGGTCAGTCTCCATGGCAACAGGTCCAACTCTTACCCCTGGAGAGAAAGCTGGAAACCATTTTGGACACTACTTACTGGTTCAGGAATGTCAGCTGAACTTGGAAACCTGCCCAGACTGTGTTTGGCCATGACTGGCAGAGATAGAGGCAGGGTCCTGCATGACTTCTCAGCACCACAGTGACAAAGATGAACGCTTCTGCACTGGAAATACCAACTCGCAAAAAAAGTTAGTGATGCTGTTTCTTAGGCAAAGCCCATTTTACATAATATTCTTTTCTTTTTCTGATACACCTGTTTATCACTTAAAAGAATAATACTAGCCACATCTTGCAGGAGGTTATATTCTTTTAAAAGGTAAATGAAGTGTATCAAAAACACTGAGTTAATTTGAGCAAAAATCTGTTCAAATTGGACGGCACCAAACCAGAAGTGGTTAAAAGCCATCAGTGAACCAGAGCCAGGGGAAAGACTTACATGGAGAAAGTGCAGAAACGGAGAAAAATTATTTGATTAGTTACAGCTCAGATCCTTAGTTGGCTGTTTGGAATTGGCTGTCCTTTGCATTTTGATTTTGTAACCTTGAGGAAATTAGAGGCTTAGATTTTGGTTTGCTTACATAGACCTCCACAGCATTACAACCACCATAGTCTAACAGTCTCCTCATTTCCATGGAATTCTCCAGGCCAGAATACTGGAGTGGGGTAGTCTTTCCCTTCTCCAGGGGATCTTCCCCACCCAGGGATCAAACCCGGGTCTCCCACATTGCAGGCAGATTCTTTACCAGCTGAGCCACAAGGGAAGCCCTTAACTAATTTAAGAGTTCTTAAAATACTGAATTGCAAGAAAATGACATAGCCAGTGAAAAATAGTACAGCTGTAGTTAAAAGGCTGGAAAGAGCTTCTCTTTCAACATATTTGAAAATTAAAACATAACAGAGGGAAAAAATAATCACATCTTAGGCTTTGGGTGGATTTTCTAAGAGGTCTGCTTTTAGCCATAATGTTCATAAAAGTCATTAAAAAGAAAGTAAATCTTCTTTTGCCAAAAGAGCAACAGTACTGGAATTTTGTTTTTAACATGAAGAAAACAATCTAAAGACACTTTCCAGATCATCTAACATTTCAAATATGTCAGACATTATTCTTACATAAATCTGTGCTCCCTAGTTAATTACCCCACAGGGAGATTTCGAGCATCTGGAAACCCTTTTTAAAATACCAGTTCTTAAGCATCGCCCCTGACCCACAGAATCAGAATCTCCAGAGCCCTTGAATCTTTATTTGTCTTAGTGCTTCACAGGTCATTCTGATAACTGGGACTCATTGGTCATAGAAGGAGTTTAAGTTCCCTGATGGCTCAGTGGTAAAGAATCCATCTGCCAAAGCAGGAGACACAAGAGATGCAGGGTTGTGACCCTGAGTCAGGAAGATCCCCTGGAGAAGGAAATGGCAACCTATTCCAGTATTCTTGTCTGGGAAATCCCATGGACAGAGGATCCTGGCGGACTACAGTCCACAGAGTCGCAAAAGAAGTCAGATACAACTTCGTGACTAAACAACAATGAAAAGAAAAGACATGATAAAAATGTAAACCACATGAAACTTTTAAGATTTAAATTATGTTTTTATCCTTGATTACATTTTGAATAACTAATTCTGAAATGTATGTATGAAATTAGAAGACGCTTACTCCTTGGAAGAAAAGTTATGACCAACCTAGATAGCATATTCAAAAGCAGAGACATTACTTTGCCGACTAAGGTCCGTCTAGTCAAGGCTATGGTTTTCCCAGTGGTCATGTATGGATGTGAGAGTTGGACTGTGAAGAAAGCTGAGCGCCGAAGAATTGATGCTTTTGAACTGTGGTGTTGGAGAAGACTCTTGAGAGTCCCTTGGACTGCAAGGAGATCCAACCAGTCCATTCTGAAGGAGATCAGCCCTGGGATTTCTTTGGAAGGAATGATGCTAAAGCTGAAACTCCAGTACTTTGGCCACCTCATGCGAAGAGTTGACTCATTGGAAAAGACTCTGATGCTGGGAGGGATTGGGGGCAGGAGGAGAAGGGGATGACAGGCGATGAGCTGGCTGGATGGCATCACGGACTCGATGGACGTGAGTCTGAGTGAACTCCAGGAGTTGGTGATAGACAGGGAGGCCTGGCGTGCTGCGATTCATGGGGTCGCAAAGAGTTGGACACAACTGAGTGACTGAACTGAACTGAACTGAAATGTATGTTTGTTCAGTTATCGAAATTTAAATTTTATATCTAAAAAAATTTTCATATATGTTATTCTATTTATGATAGCAAGAATGCATAGGTTTCTAAAATTATCATGTGGTGTGATTAATAATACAATTTGAAAGCTTATACAATGTCAGCGGTTTCATCACAACTCAAAAATTCTAGAAATTAGTGCTTTTGAACACTGTTTAGCCTAGGAGTGCTAATTTAGCTCTGTGTCTTGCTGAGCTTCATTAATTAACTTGTCACCATATATTTAATAAGTTCACAATTTAACTAATGTGATAGGAAAATAAATGAGCAGTAGCGAGCAAACTTACTGATACCAGTTGTATTGCTTTATTTACTGTTTGCTTTCTTCTTTTTTTAAAAAAACTAATTTTAGGTCATGCCACCATTAGCATGGAATCTCAGGCATGGATTGTATAACAGCTCATGAAAATAAAGCACAGTGAATGAATTTCTCCTTTAAGTGGAGTATTAATGACCCTTACAACCTGTGACAAAGCCTGCTAATTGTGCTGCCTGCCAGCCTTGGCCTCCAGCCAGCCCCCAACATTACATGGGAGAGGATTAAATTCCTCTTTTATTTAAGATACTGTTATTTTATCTGTTAGAGTAAAACCAACTCCTAATACACAGCCAGTGCTGGTTGTTCTGTCTACTTTAAGGCTGCTCTCAATCCAAGCCTATCATTTTGATCAGCTATTTATTGCTAGTGTTTGAAATGATCTCAACTGTGTACGTGTGTGCATGCTCGTGCATGCACACACATACACACACCATATCCAGTGACTGTCTTTCCTTAACCAAACCTTAGTCAGGCTCCCCTGAACTTTTTTTAACTAAGCCTTGACTTCTGGGTTTCTGTGTGTCACTGCATTTTCTAATTGTAGCAAGAATCTTGCTAAGTCAGTTTAGCCATAATCCCTCATCCTTAATAGCTGATCACCCTCAATATCTGATTGTGTTTCTCATCTCCTATTATCCTCCAAGTGAGTCTGATCACCTTGGCCTGCCTTCAGCAAGAATCCTTACCAGAAACTTAACAGATTTTTGGGCTTCCCTGGTGGCTCAGATGGTAAAGAATCTGACTGCAATGCAAGAGACATGGATACAAGAGGGTTGGGAAGATCCCCTGGAGAAGGAAATGGCAACCCACTCCAGTACTCTTGCCTGGGAAGTCACATGGACAGAGGAGCCTGGCCAGGATAGTCCATGGAGTTGCAAAGGGTCAGACAGGACGGAGAGACCAATGCTTTCACACCATTGTCAGTTTAGCTAAAATCTCCCCCTACTTTTGATGTTTCTGCTTAGTAATTTTCCATCCGCTGACCTCCACTCTGCCCCTAGGTTATAAATGTCTCACTTTTCCTTATATTTGGAGTTATATACTCTTCCCCCACTGAACAAGCCCTACGGTAACGTCCCTATGCCTATCGCAATGGTCTTTAATAAAATCTGTCTTACCATTTAACGTGTTAAAACTGAATCACTTTTTTTTTTAACATGAATCAGTAAATCAGTAGCATCTACACTGATACAATATTCCTGTTAACTGAAGCACCTAATAGTAGAAATGAGCCAAATGGCCTATTCATAGTACAACAGGGTTGCAGCACTTCCCTGGGTTTACTGTATCTGCAATAACTCTGAATAACATACTAAGCAGGAGGAAAGGAAATACTTATGTTAGGTAGTTAAAGACTCCAAAATGGCAGTTAAAAAGCAGCAGTTAAAATGCAGACAAAGAAAGGAAAAAGCCCGTGCAAAACAACAGGCCCATTTCCTGATTGGTCTTGTATACAAGTCCTATTTGACATGGGACAAAAACAAATAAGGTTCAGAGGACTGCCTGGGGGAGGGAATAAGGATTTTAAAAGAAAAACCTTAAACAGGGCAGGACCACTCACATATGAGTTGGTCTGCTCTCACATCTCCAAAGTGTATTTTCATGTTGCTTGTTAATAAGTGCTGCCTGCCTGAGCCTTCCTGGGCTGTCATCTTAATTATTTTACTATGACAAGACAAGGACCAAGGAAAAAAAATCTACACCTGACATTTCAATAATTAGACATCAAAAATCTTAATGTAAATTATAAGCACATTTATGGATACTTAGTCTAAACTCTCAGTTAAAGAAGTCATATCTCTTTGCTACAGTTGTGCCAAGATGAAGTCAACCTATCACTGGACTGCTTGTTCTTGATGAAAATTGTTAATCATCGAGAGCTTTGGTGAAAATCAGCAACTGGGTGTTTTCTGCAGAAAAGGAGACAACTACACCAGATTCTGCCCTGAAGGATGTTTAGATGGCAGGTGTGAATCTATGTTAGAGAGAACTTAGCTCCTAGTGATAGATTGCCTTTTACTCTCAAAATCATTCACTAACACCAATGAATATTCCTTATTTTTTCAGATATATTCTCACATGTGAGGTTGTCTTGGAAAAGAGGATGCTCCTTTTTTCCTTTATTTCATGCTCCTTTTTTAAAGGTAAATCTTTCAGAATTTTGATTTCCCATATGATTTGTTTCTTTTTGCCATTGGTTTGCTTATGGCCACTAATTTCTTTCATGTGCTTTCTAAGGCAATACATGCTTTCCTAATGAATGCTTTTAAAACGCCTCTTCTGTTTTCCACTAGAATTGCCCAGAATACCTCACTATTTGTCTAGCAAGTATATTTTATCATGGATTATTTTTTATTTCATTTTGAACTTCTTTACAGAATCAGACTTGCAAAACACCCAGTTTTATAAAAGGTGAGAGATAAAACGCTGACCATTGGAAAGGCTCAATTCCTCGTCTGATGCTCTGTTCACCAGCCTATCTTCCCTGTTTTTCCCTACATACACTGGTGAGAGTCACTGCAAGTATTCTGGCATTTGGTCAATAAGTCAATGAATATGTGCTCCCTAAAAGCACGTTCAGATTATTTAGACAACATAGAATTTCATCATATAAGAGTACTGTTTTCTGCTTAAAGGATCATCCTCTACCAAGTATAAGAAAGTATCTCTCTTTCTTATACCTACTGTAATCTAGACAAGTGGAATCTCCCATACAAGTCTAGTGCCTGGCACTGAGTCTGTGTTCAGGAAAGATTTGTGAAATCTTGCCTATCACAAATGAATGACAAGGGGGAAAAAAGCTGGTGTAGATTTCTTGTCTAAAAGAAGTAAAAGCTTAAATAGTACATTCTACTAATTCATTTCAGTGCTTAAAAGATGGTCTTTCTCGTGCTTAACTCTAAACACTCTGCTTTATTTTAGTTGTATTTCCCCTTTTCAGTTCCTAACTCTATCTATACATCTGGCAGTTTTTCCTTTTTGCTCATTATATCATTTTTAACATCTTTATGACATTAGAAGCTTTTATGTTTGTGAGGCTGAGAATAACTATCCAATCCTCAAGTGAATCCGTAGTTTATCACTGGCTACCTCTTCAATTAGATTCTCTCTTCAAAGCAGAGTATCAGTAACTTACTTTTTAATTCTGGAAAAAACATCTTCCTTTAAGTAGACCTTTTCATCCTCATTTCATGATTGTGGAAGCACATTTTGAGAATTTAAAATATAACTGCATTCATCATAATACATAAGAAAATTTTACACTGCAGAAAAATTGACCACAAATCCTTTTGGTTGTCACAGTTATTTTAATATGCAACATTTATAATTTCCCCCATAAAGTTATATCTAACAAGATATATTAAATATAAAATAAATAGACCTTCACATATGTCACTTCTCTGTGCAAATACCTTTAATGATTCCCCCACTGAAAAAAAAATAAATCCCTTAGTTTAGCATCCAAAGCTTTCTGTTATGTGACCCTTAACTCCCTATCCAATCAAATCCAAGTATCTTATATTATGAGAAAAGGGACTAATCCTTATCCCTCAAACATATCTTTTACTTTCCCATATTCATGACTAAACCCATATTAATTCTTTCCACTCTGCCTGGTGGAATCCTACCTTTCTATTCTTTCTTCACCTTCTGTCCAACCTCTACCTGTCATTATTTTTACTTTTTAGCCTCATTTTAATTACTACCTCTTCCACAAAGGCTTTCTTGATTATACCAACCTGCTTAAGAATCTTCTTATGCACTGAACTACCATAATGCATCATTTTTTTCTCTCATAGTTCTGACATTTTCACTTTTATTGGCAATTCTTGCTTTACTATCCTCTAACATCAGTTCAGTTCAGTCATTCAGTCGTGTCCGACTCTGCGACCCCATGAATTGCAGCACACCAGGCCTCCCTGTCCATCACTAACTCCCGGAGTTTACTCAAACTCACGTCCATCAAGTCAGTGATGCCATCCAGCCATCTCATCCTCTGTCATCCCCTTCTCCTCCTGCCCCCAATCCCTCCCAGCATCAGAATCTTTTCCAATGAGTCAACTCTTCGCATGAGGTGGCCAAAATACTGGAGTTTCAGCTTTAGCATCATTCCCTCCAAAGAAATCCCAGGGCTGCTCTCCTTCAGAATGGACTGGTTGGATCTCCTTGCAGTCCAAGAGACTCTCAAGAGTCTTCTCCAACACCACAGTTCAAAAGCATCAATTCAGCACTCAACTTTCTTCACAGTCCAACTTTCACATCCATACATGACCACTGGGAAAACCATAGCCTTGACTAGACTGACCTTTGTTGGCAATGTCTCTGCTTTTGAATATGCTATCTAGGTTGGTCATAACTTTCCTTCCAAGGAGTAAGTGTCTTTTAATTTCATGGCTGCAATCACCATCTGCAGTGATTTTGGAGCCCCCCAAAATAAAGTCTGACACTGTTTCCACTGTTTCTCCATCTATTTCCCATGAAGTGATGGGACCAGATGCCATGATCTTCGTTTTCTGAATGTTGAACTTTAAACCAACTTTTTCACTCTCCTCTTTCACTTTCATCAAGAGGCTTTTTAGTTCCTCTTCACTTTCTTTAGTTTCTCTTCACTTAATAGTTATCAAAAGGATAACTTCACTACTAGTTATCATAAGGATAACTATTAAGAGGGGAAAATGTGCTTGTTTCTACCCATTATTATAGCCCTGGCCAGACCAACACAGTCCTGAACACCACAAGTCTTCAACAAGTATTTAGTGAATGTATTAGTTGCCTCTGGCTGCTGTAATGAATTACCACAGACTTGGTGGCCTAAAACAACACAGGTTTATTCTCTTACAGTTCTGGAGGCCAGAATCCAGGATCTGTTTCACTAGACTAAGGTCGAGGTGTTAGCAGGATTATGCTCCCTCTGGAGGCTGAAAGATAGAATCCATTTCCTTGCCTTTTCTGGCTTCTGACGCTGCCTCTTTGCATCTTTTGGCTCATGGTCCCTTCCTCCATCCTCAGTGTCAGCAAGTAGCCATCTTCAAATCTCTATCAGGTACTTCCACATCACCTTCTTCTCTAAAGCAAATCTCCCTCTACCTCCTTTTATAAAGATATGTGATTACAACGTTCAGAATCCACCTGGATAATCCAGGGTAATCTCTTCATTGCAATCATGTTTTTTCAATTCACTTCCTCATCGTTTCTGCCATGTGAAGTAATATTCACCATTTTGCCATAATTCACAGGTTCCAAGGTTAGGACATGATTGTCTTTGGGGGCCATTGTTCAATCTACAACACCAAGTTTAATTTAGCAGTCTTTCACTGGTACTGTTAATTTTTCTTTTTTTGCCACTAGTTGGGAGAGTGCTAGTAAGATTTCTGACCTACTCAAGGTCATGTGACTTTTTTAAAACACAATTTTATTATGTGACCCTTTTGATAAAAAAAGAATACTGAATAGTTTACAAAGTGCTTTCTTATTTAATCATCAGGACAACTCAGTGAGGTCAATATTGTTGTTACCTAATTTAAACCACTGAGTGGCCTGCCAGCCAGCCAGGTCAACCTGACTTCTTCCTCTTGACACCCTAGAACCACCAGCTCTTGCTTCCCCCGCCCAGGCACTTTTCCCACTTCCAAAGTACCCCCTTCTGTTAAAACTTTGTAAGCCACAACATTTATAGGCTTTCAAAATGTCATCATTCAATACAAAATTCAAAATATCCATACCTGCTGAGTCTCCACCTATGGAAAAGTTTCCCCACTAACAGCCAATATCCTCAGAAGTGTGAATCCAACCCTCACAGACTCAGCTTCTGTCTGTGAGACCCTTCTGAGTGCTCTGCCCCTGAGAACTGACTTGGTCTGCCCACTTTCCCTCCTACCCTTGTTAGTTCTCTTTCAGAAGCCTCACTTTAACAGCTATTTCTTGGAAGGTAAGTCTACTCCTTATTAAATAGGAAAATGGCTGCCTCTCCTCCTTTTCTTCCTTATTACAGTCTAAGACTTTCTGATAGAGTCAGACTCCTTAGGCATATGTACTCTACCACCTGGCTCTCTACACACAACTGCCTTTGCTCATAGTATGGCTTCTAACTGAAATATCTGCTCTCATCTCTCCTTTGACTGCTTGAAAATGCCAACTCTTCCTTCAGGGCTTACCTATCTGTTAAATATTTCTTGTGTGACTTCCTCCAAGCAGATCTGGCCCTGAATTTTTTGTCCCACTGGGTATTTAGGATTTTGCTTAAATAGTACTTACCACACTGAATGGCATTGGTGTTTATCTCCCCAGAGCAGCCTGAAAATTCCCAAGGGTCAAAGCTGTGTATAATTCATATTTGTATTTCACTTCTCTGACTCTCAATTTCCTCATTATAGAAAAGTGATAATAATAATTCCTATCTTGTAGAGTAGTTGTGAGGATTAAATGAATTAATATACACAGAATAGTTGGCATAGTGCCTGGCACATTTGTTGTTGTTGCTCAGTCACTAAGTTGTGTCCTGCTCTTTGTGATCCCATGAACTGCAGCACACCAGGCTCCCCTGTCCTTCACTCTCTCCCTGAGTTTGCTGATACTCATGTCCATTGAATCAGTAATGCCATCCAGCTGTCTCCTCCTCTGTCGCCCCCTTCTCCTCTTGCCCTCAATCTTTCCCATAGTAGTGATCAATAAATGCTAGCTATTATTATTCATGAAATTTATCATATTATGACACTGTTTTTATGTTTTTTGTCCCTCAAGGTGCTTAGAATGTAAGCTCTGTAATGGCAGGGATTTTTGTCTATTTTGGTTGCCAGTATATCCTCAGAGCCCAGGGAAAATATGCCTGGTACACAGCATGCACTCAAAATTTCAGTGAACGGCTACGTGAATGAATGAAAACCAAGCACCTAACATTATATTTATTATGCAGCAAGCACATAGCATATGTTTACTTCAGTTTGATTAAATTTTTTCTTTATGTTTTTACATATCTGACTCTAAAACTGACAAACTGCATCTTCAATGAAGTATTTTCCTGAATTTTAATGAAAGAACATTAAAATAAATTTGGTTACATTGCCATAACCAAAACCCTGAAAGTTTCTTGAACTCAACTCTTCAAGTATTTTCTGTCCAAAATTATTATTAATATTATTATTTTTTAGTGGCCAAGCCATGACTCAATGGACATGAGTTTGAGCAAACTCTGAGAGATAGTGAAGGACAGGGAAGCCTGGCATGCTCTAGTCCATGGGGTCACAAAATGTCGGACATGACTTAGCAACTGAACAATAATGTGTCTGACCCTTGTGACCCCATGGACTGCAGCCCACCAGGCTCCTCTGTCCATGGGATTTCCCAGGCAAGAATACTGGAATGGATTGCCATTTCCTTCTTCAGAAGATCTTCCTGACCCAGGGATCAAACCAGCACCACTTTCATTGCAGGTGGATCCTTTACCACTGATGCACCAGGGAAGCCCCTATAAGTTTTTCACCAGGTTTCCTCCTGCAGTTAAAGAAACATTTTTAAAGTTTCAATCAGCATGCCCAGTTAGATGTAAGCTAATTACAACTGAATAAAATTTGAATTTCAGTTACTCATTTACTTTGGCCACATTTCAAGTATTCAATAGCCACATGTGGTCAATGGATACCATATTGGTTAGTGCAGATATACAACATTTCCAACACTGCAGAAAGTTTCAGAGGGGTCTGGTCAAGGTTGTGCTGTAGTAACAAATCACACCAAAATCCCAGAGGTTTAACACAGAAAAAGTTTATTTTCATGTACTCTATGTCCACTGCAAGTTGACATGTCTCTTGGGCACTCACCTCCATGTGCTAGTTCAGTACTGTGGGCCATTTTGGTTTTGTGGCCCATCCATCTCCACATATACTCCCATGACCATTGTAGCAGAGGAAGAAAGCATGGAGACTCATGTACTAGTTTCTAAGTGCTTCCACCTGGAAATGATAGCCATGCCTAACTGCAATGGTCTTGGATGCCTAATCCTCTTTGTACACAAAAATAGAAGGATATGAGTAACTGTTGGTGCTATTGGCCATGTTAGACATGGCCATCCTTGTTCAAACAGAATCATTGTATGTACCCTTTTATAACTAAGACTACTCATGTGAAAATACTCAATTTAGATTTGAATATACAATAGATTATAAGTAAATGCTGCTTCTCAACCTTCTTCTCTTTGTAAAAGTTTTTTATATAATGTCCCATGTTCCAGTCTCAGCCTTATTTAATTCATTTTCTATAATATCATCAGAATGACCAGATTACTTTCCTGCTCAAATTCTTCCATACTTCTTCACTGAATACAGATCAAAATGCAGCCTAACATGATATCCAAGATCTCCCAGAGTCCGGTCCACCTGGCCTCTGAATTTCTTTCTCATTGCCCCTCACACTCCAGCAATATAGCACGCATGTCTGCTCTACCCCTGGTCTCAGGAGTTATAACAACATCCTTATGTTCCAAGTTTCTTTCTGAAATGACCTTCCTCTTCTTCCCTACACTTGATTTTCTTAGCTAAAATTCCATCCCATAGCCTCTCATAGCTCACATCTTACTCTGGTTATGAATCTCTTACAAGCAGCCTGAGAAAAAGGATGGGGTCTTAATCATCTTAGACTCTGTTACTCAAAGGCAGGAACATAGTCTGTGCTTAGTAAATGTTTGATGAATGTAATAAAACCTCCCTCTCAGGAGCTTCTCTTCAGAAATTTTCCACCAAAACTATCAATGTCTTATAAGAAAAACAATATAGCCACAGATTAGAAATATAACCTTTTTTTCAATATACATTAATATAGTACTCCTAATATTAAAGAATGAGACACTTCAACCAAATAGAGTTCAGCTGTAAATACAAGAAATGGATGGATAGCTTAAAAAGAAATTACTCAATGTTGTACTCCTTATAGAAGTAAACATTTTATTTAAGCAGTATTGAGTCAGCATTTTCTGAGACTTTAGAGAAATGGAAGATTATATTTTAAATACCTTTCAACTAGAAATCAGAAAAGTTAGAGCATATTTTAAAATAGTCCACAAGAACTTCCTGTGCCCTTGAAATATCTGTGTATGCTTCAATGCTATAAGAGGAAGTAATGTAAATTACCTCTATAATTTCAATATCATTATGAAAGCATTGAAAAGAGAGATTGAAAAGAGATAGCAAAGACTTAAATTTGAAAATGGAAGTATAAGAAAAGATGGGATATAATTTGTTAAATTACACAAGGATAAGAAGAAATATATTTTTCAAAGAATCAAAAATGGGAAAAGGAAAGACATTATCTCAAAACATCTGGAGAGGAATGATAATCACTCTCAAATAGGATAAAAACCTAGAAGAAATATTATCTCAATGATAGTCTACATGGAAGGAAAAAAGCTGGGATGTTTTTCTAAGTCACCTACAGACATCATCTGTAAAACAGAAGATAGATGACAAGCAGATAAAGATATAACAGGCTATTTCCAAGGAGAGTCTTTGTAGGAGAAAGGAACTTACAGCTGATTTTTTTATTTGAGTTTTTTAAAAGTAAGCTCTATTTAAAAAATAGACCCTCCCTCATTTTCAAAGGATCACAGGAAATGTATAATCTCACTTTCACACACCCCTTTTGTAGCAAAACAGCTGGTTTTCTCAAAGCTGGTCCATATCCTGAAAACATCATGGTGGATGGGTGCCTACCCAAGAAAGTCAGAGGAAAACAACCCCTTTGGATTGGATGAGCCAATCAAAAAAACAAGGAGTAGAGTTATGGCTGCATGACTGGCAACATTCTTGAACTCTTCCCTTGGATTCTGCTGTGGTGCCCACACTATTAATAAATAGGTTAGCTCTGTTAGAACTGAATCCTGGGATCAAAGCTATAGATGTAATCCCCATCCAGGCTCAGAATCAGACTCAGACTCAGAAATTAATGTCATTGGTCACAAGAATTTGAGTCAAGATGTAGGATCAGGGTAGGGGAGATAGTATCTAGATTTTGGCTCAGAGGTTAAAGCGTCTGCCTCCAATGCGGGAGACCTGGGTTCGATCCCTGGGTCGGGAAGATCCCCTGGAGAAGGAAATGGCAACCCACTCCAGTATTCTTGCCTGGAGAATCCCCTGGACAGAGGAGCCTGGTAGGCTACAGTCCAGGGGATCGCAAAGAGTCGGACACGACTGAGCGACTTCACCTTCACCTTTTAGCCTTGGAAAACTTTCATTTAAAAAGGTTTCTAAGGACTATGAGAAGTGAATCTCTACCCAACCTAGAAGGCAAACCAACCAGCTTGTCACAGTTTGCCTTAAGACTAAATGCACTGTAGGACAGACAAAACAAGTCTCTGAGAAAATGTAAAGAATGCAGAACTCATTCTAGGAGAGCAGCACAGACTCTCATAGATTCACCCCTTGAAGGTCTAAGATGAATGGGGCTAGAGGGAAAGACTTGTGCTGTCCATGACTCTAGATGGCAAGAGTCTTGTAGTTCTGGTGGGACACTGACCTGGATTCTGCCTTGTGTGACTTTGTCTGACCTCAGTCTGATTACCAAGTCTGAGCTGGGCTGAACACACATCTTTTCTTGGCATCTCATGCCTCACCCTGTTGTTATGACCAGTCCTCCTGACCTATTCTTGCTTGGCCTTCCTTAACCTTTAGTGCTGACCTTTGCTTATTGCCAGCGCCATGTTCCCATCCACTCATGCCTGATGGGATCTCCTGTAGAAGTGGCAGAAGCTATAGGGACGAAATGGACCATTGGTCTAACTGACCCAGCAGGAACACACCTGAGAAGCAACCTGGGCAAGATAGACACCCCTCACATCACTCTCAACACACCTGTCACCTTCAATGTCCTGGTATGTTTCTTCATGATATTTTCCCTGCAAAGGAAGCCTCTTTCCACCCATCTCCCCTTCAGTGCCACCTGCACCTCCATTCGTCCTCCATCCGTCCTCCATCATCCACATGGGATGTCACCTCCTCCAGGAAGCCTTCTCAAGGTAGAGGGTTCTCATATGCACACATATATGTCCACTATAGCCATTTTAGTATTTAATCATAATTATTTTCAACCTCTGTCTCCTCTGTACTGTGACCTGGTTAAAAGCTAAGTGTTCCTTTTCTTTCCTCTATGGAACCTTAGCACTTACAGTACTTGACTCATTATAAATGTTTAACAACTGTTTCTTAAATATATAAATACTGTTTTCAAAATCGCAACTTCCAGAAAGTTAGGAAATGCCACAATGTTGACCCTGGTGCTATTTCCTTTTCACTAAGGAGGTACAACTTAAGTTCCAAGGAGCCTGAAATTAGTAGCTAGTTTCTTCACTAAATATCAAAGGAAGTTGTGGCCATCCAATCACCAACAACTTCCCTTCCAGTTGATCAGCCTGCCCCTTTAGAGATGGTTACCTCCATCTACTATGTTAGTTGGTCACAGTCACAAGCCATGTTCAACTCTTTGCTACCCCATGAACTGCAGCACAGCACACCAGGTTTCTCTGTCCCTCATCATCTCCCAAAGTTTGCCCAAGTTCATGTCTATTGCATTGGTGATGTCATCCAACCATCTCATCTTCTATCACCTTCTCCTTCTGCCCTCAATCTTTCTTAACATCAGGGTCTTTTCCAATGGGTCAGCTGTTCACATCAAGTGGCCAAAATACAGAAGCTTCAGCTTCAGCATCAGTCCTTCCAATGAGTATTCAGGATTGATTTACTTTAAGGTTCCTTTAAGATTTCCTTAAGATTGTGCCATCCATTATGGGACACTATGGGACAGCCACAAATGGGTCACTCCCACCCCCCACCAGGCAATAGAGAAGTTTCATTACTGAGTACAATAAGTCTTTTGGTGTTGTTAGCAGTAAGAGAGGGGGCCATGTCAACCATCTGGATCCTGCAGCTTCAGCAAGGCCCCTTGACTCCAGTGTGTTCAAGTTGAGTAGAGTCCTATACTCTTAAGGGAGGTGACCCTGGAGAATTAGTTCCAGAAAGTTAGCAGAGTGACCCATCCTCAAATTAACACTTTAGGGGGAAAAGTCTACTTATGCCTTAAAATTAAGAGATAACTAGACTTTGAGAAAACCCTCTGCAAGGGGCAATGCCACCTCAGCCCATACCCAGACACCTTTTCGAGGAAAAGTCTAAACTGTAGGTCCACTTTGGTCCCCTGGTTGAGTTAGAAAGGCAGCTTAAGGGGGCAACTCAATATGGCAATTAAAAGCATCAGTTTTGACGTCAGGCAGATCTAGGTTTGAATCAGCTCCACCAATTAGCCTCAGTGTGATTTTGGGCAAATACTTTGACCTGTACAAGCCTGGCTTCCTTTCTTTAAAATGGGGATGAAACTTCTTCATAAGATTAAGAGTTAAATGAGATTACTGCTACATATACAATAAACAACAAAGAAATATTGTTAATATTATTGCTATTACATACCCTTCCTTTACCATATTCTAAGATGCTCTGCCAGGAATGATAATCACTTAAGAAATCTTAAAAATTCTAAGACTCAAGCACACATTCTTATCTAAAGCCAATCCATGGATTTCATCAGGTCTGAAGATCTGTGATGTGGTTTGGGAATCATCAATGGCATCAGCTGTGAAATGATGCTTTGTACATTTTTCATCTGTTAGGATACCTATAATATGATATCTCATCCTCCAGTTCTGAGGACTAAAGAAGTAATGAACTCCCTAAGGGCAGAAATCAGATCCCCTACTGATGGAGTGACCTACCACACATCTGAAAAATAATAGTCATTCAACACACATTTGGTGTAATGGAAACCCGAAACTTCCTACCCCCAGCCTATGAGTCTGGAGTTAACTCATCTAATTCAACACAAATTGAGTAACTCCCATTACCATATCATTGTATTGGGTGCTGAGAGGCTAGAAATAAGATACAACCCTTAACCTTAAGAGAGCTTACACTTCTGATGGTGTTATTTTCCCCAACTCACACTCATTGACCTTCTATGATGATCTCTTGCTGCTGCTGCTGCTGCTAAGTTGCTTCAGTCGTGTCCGACTCTGACGATGATCTTAGACCATTGCTAAAATTGAGAACCAATCTGTTTCCACCCTGGAAATGATATAATTTCAAACACATGCTTGGCCTTGAAACACCAGTCCTGAGCTTCTCTATTTCTATCACCCATTAAGCCAGTATCAGGGTATATGCAGGGCTTCCCTGGTGGCTCGGTGGTAAAGAATTTGCCTGCAATGCAGGAGACTCAGATTTGATCCCAGGGTTGGAAAGATCCCCTGGAGAAGGAAATGGCAACCCACTCCACCACATTCTTGCCTGGAAAATCCCATGGACAGAGGAGCCTGGTGGGCCATAGCCCGTGGGGTCATAAGAGTCAGACACGACTTAGCAACTAACCTGCCGCCGCCGCCAGGGCATAGGGAGTGCACACGTGCGTGTGCTTAGTTGTTCAGTCACGTCCAGCTCTTTGCAAGACTTTGTACGTTACCCCACCTGGCTCCCTTGTCCATGGGATTTTTCAGGCAAAATACCGGAGTGGGTTGCCATTTCCTTCTCCAGGGGATCTTCTTAATCCAGGGATCAAACCTACATCTCCTGTGTTTCCTGCACTGCAGGTGGGTTCTTTACCCACTGAGCCATTTGGGAAGCCCCCATGGAGTTCACATACTCCCTAACAAAACAGAGCCATCGGGGACTTCCAAGTTGTTTAGGTCTATGACCCTTAAAGTCAGGGAGAATCCCAACTTTTTCCACCTGCCATCAGTACTAATATTTATTATAAAATCTCTCTAGGACTCATGCTTATTTTTAAACAGCTAAAAAGAAGGCCGGTAGTATTTATCCCACCAGTTTGTCATGCAGATTAAGCAAGATGGTGGGTATGATGTACCTAAGACTGTACCTCAGCCTTTGCAGGCACTTAATACAGCAAAAGGTTGTCCTGAATCTATGCAGTAAGACAGAGGCAATGCCTGTTGTGTTCATCATCATACCGTCAACTCTTAACACAGTCCCGGGGATTCCCTGGTGGTCCAGTGATTAAGAATCCACTTTTCAATGCAGGGGACACCAGTTTGACCCCTGGTCTGGGAAGATCCCATATGCCACAGAGCAACAAATCCCACTACTAAGCTCAAGCACCTTAGAGTCTCCATTCACTGCAACTAGAGAAAGCCTGCACACAGCAGCAAAGATCCAGAGCAGATGATAAATAAATAAATAATAAAATATTGAAAAAAAAAAAAACCCACAGTGCCCAGACCATAGTAAGCACTGAATTACTATTTAAATAATCAATTAATTAACAAAGGCATGGGTTTATTCAGTCTCCCTCTTCTCCCATCTGGTCCCTTATAACAAGAAAAAGAGTAAGGCCACGTAAGTTCTGTAGGACACAATATCACTATGTAATAGACACAAATGCTGCTGCTGCTAAGTCGCTTCAGTCATGTCCAACTCTGTGCGACCCCATAGATGGCAGCCCACCTGGCTCCCCCGTCCCTGGGATTCTGCAGGCAAGAACACTGGAGTGGGTTGCAATTTCCTTCTCCAATGTGTGAAAGTGAAGTCACTCAGTTGTGTCTGACTCTTCGTGACCCCATAGGCTGCAGCCCACCAGCTCCTCTGTCCATGGGATTTTCCAGGCAAGAGTACTGGAGTGGGGTGCCATTGCCTTCGCCAAATAGACCTGAATGGTTAGCCATAATTCAAGCAAAACTAGTCCTCAGAGGGACATACATCCAGGTTTACTTCAGATTAAGAGACAATGCCTGAGACTCATCTTGGAATATGGACAACTATGACAGTCAGCCTGTGTACTGTTCTCTCTCTGTTCCCGTATGTTCTCCAAAGGCATTTAAGGTCAGCAGGCCTTTTCAGAGTCCTGTCCTGGAGGAATGCTCTGGGACTTCCATGCCCACCTCTGCCAGATGTCACCATCATCCCTGAAGGCATCCATGTCAGTTAAGAATCAAGTTTGTTTGCAAGTCAAGAGATCTGTCTATAGTGGTTTACACACATAGAGGTTGGTTATCGTCAACAGCACGTATGAGGGTAGCAACTGCTGTCCCTAGCTCAGCAGTTCAAAGATTTCAGAACCCAGGTCTCTGTGATTCTCCTGACGTTTTCCTCATTCTCTCTGGTGTCCAAATATCAAGTCTGTATTCCAGGCATGAAGGAGAGAATGGAAAAGCCAGAAATCATAGCATCTATAGTAGGAAAACAACAGTGTTTCCAGAAATCTCATACTTCAGTTTATGCATCGTGGGCCAATATTCATCCCATGGCCCCCACAGGTGCAAGAGAGGTTTGGAAATGTGCAGCTGGCCATTCACTTTGCAGAAAGATGCTTTTAATCTAACAGTAGGGTCAATCTTATGCCCAGTCAAGAAAAGTTACTTCTCCTCCTCATAAAAGACATCTCCAAACCAACTGAATAAACTGAATCAATAGTTTTTCATTACCTTAAATATCAAGTTGACAACTGAGCTTTGTCCTCTGCACAGCAGAATCTGTATAAGATCACCACACCCACATTGCTTCCCAGCAAGTGAAGAGTCTCCTAATGACTTCCTCCTCCCCCAAGACACACATCCCCAAGGCTATGGGAAAAAAAAAAATTATCTCACAGAGCACCAATGTACCCAGGTCAGTCTGAACATATACCTATAGCCTCTATGATCTCACATGCATGAAATAGCCAAAAGATGGGCCTTAAGAAATCACTTGCAGTGGGAAACCATAACACAACCTCTACCAAACCTCTTAGTTCTCTGAAAAGTTATGCCAGGAACCCACCCTTAAAGAAAATTTCCAAGCTCAGAACCTGAGAACTCACAACTCCTCAAAAGCATAAATAATTATTCTGATCACTATATTGAAACAGGCACAAAAAAAACACCCTCAATTCATATACTCCCATACCCCTCTCAATCCAAATTTCAAGCTGATTAAAAATGGCTCCCTTATTTAGATGATAGGAAATACAGCCTAGGGACCTTCATTCTCAAGCTGTGTCAGAGCAGCAAAGTGGAGTGGCATCATGAGAAAGACATCACAGAACAGAAAACAACTACTGAATGCCCACCTCCCTGAGTTGAGGTCTAGAAGGTGTCAGTGAAAAAATTAAGCCCTTCAGGATCTGGACCCATTTACCTCTCCAGCCTCACCTCCTCTGACCCCCTTCTTAGGACTCTGTCTCTCCATCAAGCTGTGCTTTCTCTGACCTCTTTATCTCATACATGTTGCTCCCCTGGCTCGAACACTCCTTCTACCTTATTCCTGCACTCTGCTTGGCTAACTCCTACTCGCTCTTTAGGACACAGCTGGGATATCACTTTGGGGTTAGATGTCTCACATCTCTGCATCTATTTCCCTCAACAAGCCCCTGTCATACATTTGATACAACACAACTGTCCCTTGCCTCTTGCTACCACCCCCCCTCTTCCCCCATCCCACAGCAAATGGCCAGCTGCACATTTCCAAACCTCTCTTGCACCTGTGGGGGCCATGGGATGAACGAGGGCAGCAGCTTAGCCTGCCTTCTCACAGAGGTGTCTCTCACACCCTAACTGCCTGCCACATGGTAGGCACTCAGTAGACTTTTACTGAGTGACTAAGCATCTAAAACCAGGTACAGACTGGTGGCCTCATGCTTCTTCTTGGAACTTGCTGGCCAGATTTTTTGCCAGCTCACAGATCTGGATAGGCCTACTGCTAAGAATATGCAGAGAAAGGAAAGAGAATGCAGATGGCTGCATTATAGCATCACAACCAGGGAAACCACTCACTCATAGCTTAGCAGGTGAAGGGTCAGAAGCATTGTATTGTATGCTGTTAGCCAATGAGTCTGTGTGAGTTTGGGGGAAGAATTTGTTTTGTCTTATTTTCTGTAAGCATTCTTACATTATCTTCTACTTCTGATCAGTCACAGCTGGTTTTGACCAAGAAAATTTTAAACATCTCGTGTAAACTCAATAACCACCATGACTTTAAAGAGGAGTCCAAATGATGGTGATCCCCAACAAATTATCTCTGCCTTTTGTCCTTAAAGGTGAAGTAGATACTGTAATGTTGGGAGAACTTTAAGCCACAGGGAGAAGAAGCAGGAAAGAGCATGAAATGAGTTGTCTTGCTTTAGATTTGAGGCTATCTCCCCATAGGCAGAATAAGTCAAAATCTATGTCCTAGTGTGTTAGCTTTGTCCCAACCAGTCTGTAGGTAATCTGGGACAGGGGTCATATCTTCCACTCTAATCTCTCCTCCAAATACTGCAACTAACGGTAGCAGTGACTGTTAACTTCTCTGCTCACAAAGCACAAGGGCACAAGGGCTAAAACTCACAACAGGACTAAAACTCAAAACAGTTTCTATGCTCTACTTGATGCTAAAGATATAAGTACAGGTACCTGTCACCACAACCAATTGTGAACTCCTAGCATGGGGACAGGGACCACTTCTCTCTGCCTTCATCCCATACAACATCCAGTCATCCAGGGCATTGCATGCTTATGTCTCTTGATATTTCTTTTGAAGGGGGGTGGTTGCCAAAGAGAACTGGGGCATTGGGCATTTAACTAGAGCTCACTAAATATTTTTCATTGTTTAATTGATACTTAATTCAATGACATCAACAATCTTCAATTCTAATATAATTGTGCTTTTGATTATTTTCCCCCAAAACCTTATGCCTGTTTTGCCACTAGGTAGCTAGAGTGTCTTTAAATAGTTATTGAATTGCTTCAAAATTCCATTAACTTTTACTTTTTATCTAGCGTGCTCATTCATTTAATCCATGAAATTTGACTAATGGAAATTGATTTCTTTCTCCTGAGTGTCATTTTCTCACCACCATCTAACCCACATCCTTTGTTGCAAACTCATAGGTTTTGATGTAGTTGTTTCTGGTGATAAATTTGTAAATTATGCTTATACCTCTTATACTTGAAGAATAATTCTTATTATCTTTCTAAGGTTATTTAACCTATAATACAATGTTCCATTTCAGGAGACTAGAACTTTTTGTTAGCAGAAACCCAGTTGAGATCATTACCATCTCATAAAACAAACATTCAAATGCCAATTAGGCTCCAGGTCTTTGAAGGCTCTGTTGCTATCGCCAGTCACTGGCAGAATCTAGGAATTGTTTACCATGTAAAATAGGCCTTAGTATTACTCCATGAGCAGGCGAGATATTTTGATTATGCAAATCTCTGGTCACTTCTATTTATTTTAATGATCTATGTGACCTTGGGAACATCACTTTACCTCTCTGAGCTGGTTTCTGCATCTGTATCTGAGTCACAGGATTGCTGGAATATTTGTATAAGAAAATGTTTGAGAAAGTTCCAATGAGTCGCCTGCCATATAATAGGGAGTTAAATAAATAAAGGTTCATTATCTTTCTTAATCATCTACATGCAGATTCTCCTCTCTTCCTGTCCTTGTTCTTTACCCTAAGGGCCTTGCTGTCAGACTAGCTAATGATTCTTCAATAGGGAACGTTTAATAGGAGACTCTGAATGCCCCAAAAAATTAATGTTTGAAAGAAATGAAATTAGGGCATGAGGAGAGGTGACAGGGGAAAATTCTGGGACCAGAAACTCTCCAGCTCCCATCACACTACATTGTTTTGGACTACGGCTTCTGCCCTCCGGAAAAGATCCATCCTCTGGGCTCATTTTTATATTCAGGCAAAAAGAGATCAAAAAATTGAGTTTTTCAGGATATTTGAAATTAGATGAGCCACTAGGGAACAGTGAAGCTTCCCTCTGAATTTTGGCCACAGGGTTCCACATTCCCCTAATGAGAAGAGAAGAGAACAAGATAAAAAATATCTTTAAAAAATTAAAGACATGGTGGAGTCTCTGAAGCAGATGCCTTAGTGGCTATGGGCACATTACTGTTCCCCAAGTCCCATTCTCTTTAAAGCTTTGTAATGATGTACTTTAAAATTCAGCGACAAAATAAAATGATGGGTGTGGTCAGGTGCATCCTGCAGCCTTCTAGCTCTCCTACAGGTGGAGATTATCTATGGGGATTTTAAAATGCTTCTTACTTTTATTAAGTGTCAGTTCTGGTGCTCAGCAGTAATTAAACTGAAAGGAAAATGTCAAGAATGATAAATTACTATTACAGGTTTATTCTTTCTTCTCTTTTCAGAAACTAGTCAGCCCTGTATCATGAGATTCTAAAATATTAACTTTGAGAGTATCGAAAGAGAAAGCCTTCCTGCTATGTTATTTTTTATAAACGATGTCTCAAATCCATGTAAATTGTAAGTTCTATGATTTAAATACAAGCCATGGTGTCTGAATATGCCATATTTATTCAATTTCATTCAGAACTACTTGACCCTGCAGAATTAAGCTGGTATAGCTGAAACAGGCATATGTGGCCCAGTTTGCTATATGACTAACAGGAAATAACTTAATATTTCAATATCCAACCTAGGGAATAAAGTGGGGCTTAGTGAATGACTTTTCTGAATAAAGTTAATCATTATTAAAGCTTTTAAGAGACAAATTTCCAAGTGTCTCTGGCATTTCCATTGAGTCTAAATAGAGATTTAGGAATCATAAGGAAAAGCATGAAAAGCCTGTTACTTTTTCTGAGTATTGGATTCCAGGCTGTAAGTCTCATTATTTGAGATAATCAAATTTCCAGCTTATTGCTCAAACAAAGAGAAGTTAAGATAATAAATAGAGAGGAGGTATGGAGCAATTTAAAGACCCTAACAATTGATTAGTTTTGGATGACTGTAACTAATTGCAAGGAGGGTGTATATAAAATCTAGGAACATAGTTTTCAAATCAGCAGCATATATTAGGTAGTAGGTTTCTTCATCAAAACAGAACCAAAAGAATTTAGACAGATATGTAATATGGATATATTATATCTATATATATTACAACATAATATATATTCATATGATATTATGGATTTTATAGAGAGATTTGAGATTAGTTATATTCTGAGCACTTGGTTCACACAGTTATGGAGGCTGAAAATTCCACAATCTGCTACCTGCAACCGGAAGACTCAGGAAAGCCAGTGATGCAGTTTGGTTCAAGTGTGAGGGCCTAAGAACCAGACTGCCAAGATTTTCACTCCATAAAGGGAAATGATCAGAAAACTCATGGATGGCAAGTAAAAGGGAAAAGAATAATTAATTCTGAAGTTATGATTATAAGAGTTAACATCAATTATATACCCAGCTCTGTTAATGAGCTCCCCTGGTGGCTCAGCCAGTAAAGAATACATCAGCAATGCATGAGACCTGGGTTCAATCCCTGGGTCAGGAAGATCACCTGGAGAAGGGAATGGCCATCCACTCCAGTATTCTTGCCTGGAGAATTCCACGGACAGAGAAACCTGGTGGGCTACAATCCATGGGGTCACAAAGAGTGGGACATGACTGAGTGACTAAGCATGCATGTTTGCATGTTCTGTTAATGCTTATAATCACATTTTATATTCATAACAAACCATTTTAGAGAAGAGGAGCCTGAGGCCCAGAGAGTTTAAGTATCTTTCTCAGAGTCACCCAACTGGTAAGAGGTCAGAAGGTATGACCAGAGTCATTGCTTTAGCTACAATTCAGTGTCTCCTCTCATTTCAGGAGGAACAAGGATTGTACCTGAGAGTAGAGAAATTATAGTCTAGAAATATAACAGAGGGAATCAGCAGAATAAACTCTGAAAAGTTTTATCAGATTTAAAACTTAATAAAAATATTAACATGAATTAAAGCTCTTTTTTTTAGGTTCTGCCTGCAAAGTTGCAATTTATTACTCTGCATAAAAAATGATAGCTAACAATTAAGTGGCCCACTTTTATAAAAGACAGTTGTTCTTTGTGGCAAATAGCTTGTAAATAGATTTAAGCATATTTCAGCCTTTGGGAATAAAAAAAATGTTATGACAGAGAACCTGCATTTCAAACCTCTTATGTGTTTCTTTCAAATCTACAACACTCATTTCAACCATAAAATCCAAAGTTTACAGACTTAGGTTCTACAAATTTGCCATATTACTATGCATTTATTTTACTATACAGTTAAAAACATAATTATAAAAATAAACATTTTATGTTCAATTCAAATCAAATATTCTAAATACTCTTCTAAGTAAAAGAGGAGAAAACTTCACACATAAACACCTATGCTTTTTTAACAATGGAACTTTCCTAAAATAGCAAGTCAGATATAAGGTTAAGAACTTATGAGTTTATACTCCTTTTCAACAAAAATTAATTAGAATAACTCCCCCCCCGCCCCCACCCAGCAGCACTAATTTCTAACAGACTTTCAAATCACAAGTTCTCCTTCCCCATATTTCTTCTTCAGCTCTCCCCATTCTCTATTTCCTGAAATCCTGCCGATACTCATGTATTAACAGTTCCAATGATACTCCAGTCCACAAAGATCAATCATTTCTTGCCTCTGCACAAGGGCAAAGCAATCAGTTCTCTTGTGGTGTTATATATGACAGACAGATGGCCTCCATGATTCCTCCATGATTCCCAGCCCCTGGGGTGCCTGCCTGTGTGTAATCTCCTCCCTTTGAGAGTGCGTCGTGCTTCTAACCAACAGAACATGCCAAAGGTGATGGGATGCTACTCCATTGTTTATAATAAGTTAGACTCCTCCTTGCTGGCAGACTCAATTCAGAAATTATCCTTGTTCATTTTATAAAATAAGCTGCCATGGTGGAAATCCTACATGGCAAGGACCTCTAGGAACCATAGGCTGCCTCTAGGAACCGAAGATGGCCTCCCACTGACAGCCACCACCAACCTGGACCTTTGGTTCCACAACTTCAAAGAAATGAATTCTACCAAGAACCTGAGTGAGCTTGAAAGTGTTTTCTTCCCCAGTCATGCCTCCAGATGAAAATGCAGTCCAGCTGACCCCTTCATTACAGCTTTGTGGGACCTTGAGGAATGGACCAAGCTAAGCCATGCCCAGACTTCTAACCCACAGAAACTGTAAAATAATAAATGTATGTTGCTTTAAGTCACTGTTTGTGACTAATTCGTTATACAGCATGAGAATGCAACTATATAAGTCTTCCTCTGAAATCTTCAACCCAAACATCTCACACTGAAACCTCACATTCTTCTAGCTCTTCAGTTCACTACAGCCGCTCCGTCATGTCCAACTCTTTGTGACCCCATGGACTGCAGCACACCAAGCCTCCCTGTCTATCACCAACTCCTGGAGCTTACTCAAACTCATGTCCATTGAGTCGGTGATGCCATCCAACCATCTCATCCTCTGTAATCCCCTTCTCCTCCTGCCTTCAATCTTTCCCAACATCTACCTCTTAGTTATTTGACTTCATAGAATCCTCCAGACCCTAACTCGCCTTTTCTTGTCTTGTATTGACTTTCTCTTAAATGTACATTCTTCTAAATTCAACTGAGAATCCATATTCCTTCACTTTATCCGGTTTCTTGCCAACATCCTCAACAACTTGTTCCATTTTCTTCCATAGCAAATACCTGGAAAAGCCCCAAACCTGAATAAACTATTTTCCTTCTCCATTATTATCTTGTAGGCACTGAGAATACTATTCAGCTGTACAAAGTGATGATTCTGGAAATTCATACATACAGAAACATTCATTTTATTAAAAAATAATCAATAACCACCAATAATCCCTGGTGGTTAAGAATCCACCTGCCAATGCAGGGGACATGGCTTTGATCCCAGGTGTGGGAAGATCCCACATGACATGGGGCAGCCAAGCCCATGAGCCACAACTACTGAGCCCAAATACGTACAGCCCACGCTCTGCAACAAGAGAAACCATCACGATGAGAAACCCAAGTACCACAGTGAAGAGTAGCCTTGGCTCGCCACAACTAGAGAAAGACCGCACACATCAATGAAGGCCCAGCACAGCCAAAAATAAAACAAATAAATGAAAAAAAATTAAGGCAGATAACCTTATAAAAATAAAAATAAAATTGATAAAGTGTGTGAATTTGCACAGAATATAGAGAAGAGACTGACAAAGTACTATATGCAAATTTAAATGAGAACTCTCTCCACTGGTGAGCAATACATAAAAGGGTGGGTTCTTCAGAATTTAGGTAATGCTATTTCAACTATATTTGTAAGCCCTGCAAATGGTTATTCAGTCATTCCTGCTATGTCTGACTCAAAGGAACATTGGAAATAGGGGTTCCAAAAATCCTTCCCTCCCGGTGACTCAGGAGAAGTCATGTTATAGGCTTTCTATTCTCTTTAAGAAACAATAATATTCTTCATGTTATTTGATGGAAAATTAACTTTGATATTTTGATTTGCTTTGACTTCAGGTGTTATCAGTATTATCGGTCAGAATGCCAGTGGCTCCTAAGGGCATAATGAAATTGTTGTGATGGTTATTAGTCCTTGAGAACGTGAAAAATATACCTACACATCTTGTCAAAGGTATTAGATTGACTTTTCTTTGTTACTGTCCTTGCTGTATACTCACCGAAACTCTCTTTACTGCATTTCCGCCCACAAATGTTCCTAAATGCATCATTTCTATATTTTACCTTTTTTCAGATACAAGGAATCCAAAAAGTAGGCAGATAGTGTCATTTTAATGAATTTCTACCTGTTCTAAAATATTAATTTATCCAATGAAACAAATACATTAAATGATTCAGTTCAGTTCAGTCTCTCAGTCATGTCCGACTCTTTGTGACCCCATGAACTGCAGCACACCAGGCCTCCCTGTCCATCACCAACTCCCAGAGTTCACTCAAACTCACGTCCATCGAGTCAGTGATGCCATCCAGCCATCTCATCCTCTGTTGTCCCCTTCTCCTCCTACCCCCAATCCCTCCCAGCATCAGAGTCTTCTCCAATGAGTCAACTCTTCACATTAGGTGGCCAAAGTACTGGAGTTTCAGCTTCAGCATCATTCTTTCCAAAGAAATCCCAGGGCTGATCTCCTTCAGAATGGACTGGTTGGATCTTCTTGCAGTCCAAGGGACTCTCAAGAGTCTTCTCCAACACCACAGTTCAAAAGCATCAATTCTTTGGCTCTCAGCCTTCTTCACAGTCCAACTCTCACATCCATACATGACTACTGGAAAAACCATAGCCTTGACTAGACAGACCTTTGTTGGCAAAATAATATCTCTGCTTTTCAAAATGCTATCTAGGTTGGTCATAACTTTCCTTCCAAGGAGTAAGCGTCTTTTAATTTCATGGCTGCAGTCACCATCTGCAGTGATTTTGGAGCCCAAAAAATTAAGTCTGACACTGTTTCCACTGTTTCCCCATCTATTTCCCATAAAGTGATGGGACCAGATGCCATGATCTTCGTTTTCTGAATGTTGAGCTTTAAGCCAACTTTTTCACTCTCCTCTTTCACTTTCATCAAGAGGCTTTTTAGTTCCTCTTCACTTTCTGCCATAAGGGTGGTGTCATCTGCATATCTGAGGTTATTTATATTTCTCCTGGCAATCTTGATTCCAGCTTGTGCTTCTTCCAGCCCAGCGTTTCTCATGATGTACTCTGCATAGAAGTTAAATAAGCAGGGTGACAATATACAGCCTTGACGCACTCCTTTTCCTATTTGGAACCAGTCTGTTGTTCCATGTTAGCACTGTATATTCAGAACAGCTTTATCATCTGAGAACTGGTGTTTTTTCAATCCTAAGGGTATGTATCTTAAAGTAAAATTTTGCTATTTTGCTTGTATTTGCAAGTATGGCAGGGAACTTTCTTCTTTCTAACTTTTTACTTTCCTAAAATATCTTAAGTTAGCTCCCCCTCTAGCTTTAACATTTTCTATCTTCCTCCCTCTCTTCCTTTTTTTTTCTAATAAAAGTAGCCCTAAGATATCCAAAACTAGACCCAAAAGATAAGTTTTATTCCTTTTTTTTTTTACACAGGAATTATGTTTAGCTGATAATGGGCCACAAAATAATGTTTAAAAATGAATACAGTATTCATTTATTCATCACTCCTTCTAAAGCAAGCTTTATGGAAAGCTATGAATTCACTTCGGTTATGTGCCTGCCAGATTCTGTGAAGTGAAATTAATCGTAAGTTTCTTTTATTCCCTGTCTACTCTCTTTCCATTCTTTCAGCAACCACCTCTTTATATCAAAGGAAAAGTTGCCATCTGACAGCTAGCTCCCAGCTTTAGTTCCTTTCCTTAAGAACCTATTCATTCAACAAATGTCTACTGAATCCTTAATATATGGAAGATGCTGTGCTAGAGGCATGCATTCTTCTGATGTTGCTCTTCTCTTCTGCTTAGAATAACTTCTCTCTGTGCACTGCCCTTCACCTGATCTGAACTGGTAAACACTCACCATTCAGGTCTCCAATTAGTCAACACTTCCTCTAGGAAGCTGTCCCTAACTGAGTTCAGCACCTTTCCCAAGTGATCCCAAGGCACTTTTCTTTACCCCTTTGCATCTTTCTGTGTTATGGTTATCTATTCACTTGTTTGTGATGCTCATTAGGCTGTAAGACTTTTGAGGTTAACGAATTTTTCCAGGTGGGATTACCCAACACCTAGCATAGGGCCTGACACAGTACTGAATAAATGTGAGGTCACTGAGGAAGGACAGCTACAGTGCTATGGGAATCAAAGAAGAAATAGGTTAATTTTCCTGGGAGAATTATCGAAGACTTGGTGATTCACAATGAACTTAGTAGGATAGATAGAATTTGGACAGAAGGTATTTCAAAGGAAAGAAAAATTGAACCATTAATGATGTCAGCTTTGTGAAAAGTAGCGGAACGTAGCATAGATTGGAATCAGGATGGTGAATGAAAGCATTCTGGCTTGATTTTTCTACAGTCAACTATATTCTTAAAATAGATTGGGGCAAAAATCAGAAATAAAAGAAGTAGAATTCATCATTAAGCCTCAGCTTTCATTTGAGATGCTCTTTGTCCACATATACTCTCCATATTTTTCCTCAACTGCTTTTACCCACCTAATCCCTTCATCCAAAATGACCTTACATCCAAGTGCTGAATGTCCAGATCCTATGCATACAACAAAGCCTGCTTATGAAGACTCTCCTCTATAAAACCACCAGTAATGTTAATCACAAGGATGATGATGATGATAACAGCTGCTGCTTCTTGAAAACCTATCATGTCCCCAAGGACTTTTTAAGGCACATTAAGCACACTTTAGTAATCTTATCAACCCCCAAAGTATGGGCATTTTAATATTCATTTTACAAAAAGGGAAATAGACTCTCAATGTTATGAAGGAACCCAGTCAATATTCAAACCCTAGTCCATTAACTTCACTGTCTGCACCCCTTCTACTATACAGCATGCTTCCTGGACTTTCCTACTCTGGATCCCCATGACATCTCTTTCACACCTCAGTCATAGCAACTGCCATATCTCTCTTGTAATTATTTCTGTACCACACTATGACAAAGCTAGACAGCATATTAAAAAGCAGAGACATCACTTTGCCAACAAAGGTCCATATAGTCAAAGCTATGGTTTTTCCAGTGGTCATGCACAGATGTGAGCGCTGGACCATAAAGCAGCACTGAAGAATGATGCTTTCAGATCATAGCGCTGGAGAAGACTCTTGAGGGTCCTTGGGACAGCAAGGATATCAAATCAGTCAATCTCAAAAGAAATCAGCCCTGAATATTCATTGGAAGGACTGATGCTAAAGCTGAAGCTCCAATACTTTGGCCACCTGATATGAATAGCTGACTCATTGGAAAAGACTTTGATGTTAGGAAAGACTGAGGGCAAGAGAAGAATGGGGCGACAGGATGAGATGGTTGGATGGCATCACTGACTCAATGGACATGGGTTTGAGCAAACTCAGGGAAATAGTTAAGACAGGGAAGCCTGGCATGCTGCAGTCCATGGGGTCGCAAAGTGTCGGATGCGAGTTAGCAACTGAACAACAACAGTCACATTAATCCTCCCTTCTTGAGTGAGCTATTTACCTTAAACATCCTGTGTGACCCCACTAATCACCAAGCAGTGCATAAATTATCCAGTGTGGTCAATAAACAGTCGTTGAATGAAATAACTTTAAAGGTCATTTTCTTTAAAAGCCTAAATTCAGCTGCCTTAATGAAATGCAGGAAATCAACTTGCTAGAGGTGTCAATTATATTTGGAGTTCAGCTCTTCCAAACTGTTTTTTTGTTGTTGTTTCTACAATATCTAAACAAGAGAAAGAGAAAGAAAAGGAGAGAGAAATCCTATCACTGGAATGAGATGCATTATCTTTGGTCACACAGGCTTAGAGGGAAATCACCTTTTATTTTTACTCATAGAAAGAGGCATATCCAATGCCCCTTTTCAAAGGGTTTTGGCTTTCATCACAAGTCTTCTCTGCAGTTTTTGAAAGAAACCTTGGCTAGTAACCAGCACTCTGATTTCACAAATATAAACCAGGAGAAATTGATGATTCTTCCCCCAGTACAAGCAGGGGGAAATAAATTCCAACTCTGATATACACACAAACTCAAAGCCTCTTGGGAGACCCACGTGCTTAACTTTTCCTCTTTGAAAATATAACTAAGCCATAGAATTTAACTAAATCGACTCCATAACCCAGTTTAGGAGTCATTCATCATAGAAAAATTAAAGTCCATTTAGTCCCATCAATAGGGCCTCTATTGCCGTTGTCATCAGAAATAACTTGGCATATGTTTGTGCAGTCAGATTTTAGTCGTTTCAGCATTTGTTCTTATATAGCCTATTTCCCTTTGGATTACATAAGCAAGATGAAATGTATAAAATAAGAACTCAAAGGAAAGAAAGCAGGTTTGATGCAGAGAAAAATATTTTACTGTTATACTATCTTATTGTGGATTGTGTGTGTGTGTGTGCATGCACACATACACACGTATACCCACTCCTGCTCCTTGTATCCTGTGGAGTTGATCTGAACAAGACACTAACTCTGAAATGAAACATACATGAGAGAGCTGCAGAGATAGAAGGAAGCTGTAATACTGGCCAGGCAAGGATACTGGAGTGGGTAGGCATTCCTTTCTCCAGGGGATCTTCCCGACCCTTTGGGTTTCCCACATTGCAGGCAGATTCTTTACAGTCTGAGCCACCAGGGAAGCCCCTCAGTTATGCAAGATCCAGTCAAAAGTCTGTTCATATTTTTCTCAGTCTTTGACTTCCTAACATTTTTGGTGAATGTACATTCATAATATTAATCTCATCCTATGAAATGAATTATACAATTTGCAACTCCAGTTATGCTTATTTCCTCTGAAATCAAATATATCTAGCCAAAAAGAAATGAGGAGTTGAAAAAAAGTCACACAAGGTTTTTCCTTCAGTCTTGACAATTTATATCATCACTATTGTATCAATTTCCCCTCATCAGCTGAAGAAGAACTACCCTAAAAATGTGCCCTAAGTGTGCAATCAGGATGCATAAAGACATGTGAGAAAAATTTGACCACCCTATGACTGAGGGCTTGTGGACTTTCTATACATGATGGAGTGGAATAAAATCCCCATTCCAGATAACAGAGGAGAAACCTGGGCATCAGAGAGAGAGCTGATGTGTGAACCACCCACCACCTTAGACGTTTTCTATAAAATCTATGGGGAGCCTTTCTAATAAAAACCAGGTCAGAAAGAGGCAAATATGCTTTAATTTAATAGAGTCAGATCTATTATATTGCAAAAAGGGTCAAAGACATAGAAGGAATATCCATTCCTTCACATACCAGACTAGGTCATTCTCAGAAGAAAATTAGTTTTCACTGCAGTATGTATTTAGCTTTAAGTAAATGAAGACCTGCCATATCATGGGTGAATAGTTAACTGGGGTTAAAGCTCTCACTGTCATACTTATTATCCAACTAATTTAAGGAGACAGAGTTTACAGGGCACCGAAAGGAACCGGGGATGGAACTGTGTTATCCCGTGAGGAAGGGAAGCATACTATGAGGAGGGGATGGAAGAGCCACAGAGATGCTGGAAAAGGACAGATGAAAGATAAGCCTTCAGGAAATGCTGATAAGAGTCAAAGAACAAGGGAGATTGTGAGTCTTTGTCCCATTGTTCAGACAAAGAAATGAATCTAAAGAAAAATAATTTCCAAATTTCTGATGCTATACTGCTCAGGGATACCCACTTGAAAGCTTCTTAATCCCTATACTGAGTTTAACATGAATTGAATCAGGGGGAATAATGGGCAACACCTGAGCAGGAGTGGGACAGGATGGGGAGATGGTAGGTGTGCAGCGGGCAGCCTCGGCCCCTTGTTCATCTGACAGGGACTGTTTTGCCCTTTACAGATCTCAGGGCTCTCCAACCTGCAGACTACTTCCCTGATTGTAATTTAATCTTCTGACATCAGTGGCCCTGAGCTTGAAGACAGACCCATCAAGGAGAGTCTGGCCATAGTGATGACGTGAGGTTCTACACAGAGACACATCTTCAATCTCCTGTGCCTGAGAAACATGAGCCCAAAAGAATCCTCATTATTCAATAGTTTGTAACTCCATCTCCCTAAGAAGATGGAGTTTGTTTCAGGAAAAACAAAATGATGTGACCTGTTGGAAGGGTAATCAGGAAGCAAGAGCTTAAAAAAATTTTTTTTCTAGACTTTTATATAGCTAAGAAGGGAACTCTTCCCCTCCTTTCCGGTAGGCTTGAAAACCTTTATTTCTCTCCTTCATCTGAGCTAAGACATGTTGTACCTTCCATTCCATCACCCTCCCCCCTCACCCCCCCCCCCACATCTATTCTAAGGAACAAGAGAGAAGAGCAGTACCATCGCCTTGAAGATCTTTTCCCTCTTCTCCTGGGATACATGGCTTTATGAAACTCTGGTCAAGTCTCCAGCTTACAACTCCTTAACAAGAACTAGGACCAAGCTGCTGTTTTGACTAGGGTCAGCTAGAAGTCAATTACTAATTTAAGTACAGTTCTTTATATAATGATAGATGTATGTCAATAAAGAGCAACTATAATCTACTATTAACATCAAGAGAGTACACTATTTGAAGGAAGGTTTAAAGAAACAAAATAACGAAGATATAGCACATAGGCTTAGCACGTTAATGTAAATTAATTACAGTCACTGAGGAACTTAATCCAATCTTGATTTCACCTTTTTCCAGGAACAAAGACTTCAGTTCGACATTCACTTCAGTGTGGGGCCACTTCTGTGTTCACTGAGGTTTATTCCTGTAGTACTATGCAGACTTCTTCCAACCTTAGTCACAAGCCACCCAGGATGGTGCTTTTATTAATTCTAACAATGTGTCTAGCATGCAAAGCCCTGCCTTAAAACTCTGCTCTTTGATCATTTAGGAACATATTTTCTGGAGACTTCTCTGGCAGTTCAGTGGTTAAGAATCTGCCTTGCAGTGCATGGGACACAGGTTCAATCACTGGTCAGGGAACTAAGATCCCACGTGCCACGGAGCAACCAGGCCCACATACCACAACTACAACAAAGATCCTATGTGCCACAACTAAGACCCCAACGCAGCCAAATAAATAAATAAAGTTTTAAAAGATACATGTTCTGTTCTTCTGCCCTTTCACCTGCTCCAAACCAAATGCAGCCATCTCTTCTCAGTGGGAACTTCTGGTTTCCTCCTCTTAAATCCAGTCCCCTGAACCCCTTGTCAGACTGTGAAGACCTGAATCATTGAGTCACTAGAACACATTTCTTCATTTTTCCTAATGAATTCATGTCTGATTGGTAGTAGAAGAGCAACATAAATATCTAAAGCTGAATAGAACAGAATCATGAAAAATATACTAAATAGATGCTACCTTTCACATCTTTAATCCATTTCATTCATAAGTTTCAAAAATTCAAGTCTTCTGCATTAACCAGAAAAGTCCTGGCTACTTCCCCACAACTTATCTAGCAAGGATATAGAATTCCAATCACTCTTTTTTCTTGATTTTTTTCTAGAATACATTTTGAGCTTGTGTCCCCCTGTTTCTTACTCCATCATTTCTCAACTTTCCCAATATAAAATTCTTGAGTTGTATATCATGATATTTTTAAATTCCATGTGTGAATTTAATGGCATTTTTCCTTATATCAATAAGTATTTATATCAGTATATCGTAGTTTGGATGCTTCACAAAGAACAAAAAATCTAAGTATTTCCCTGTGTGTGGAGGTTAGCAGGGCAACACATGTAAAAAGGCATTTAATTAATGAATTTCTGTCATAATAAGAATCAACATCATCCATCTAGCATTTTTTCATTAGCCCATACTGCCCTCTTCATAACCAACATGCATTTTAGAAAATGAACAATTTCTCCATTTCCATGAATGACTACTCAGGGAAATTTGCTTGTCAATATAATAACTTCAATGTGATGATAATATTTCCCCAGTTAGCTTTAGTGCTGTATGGATACAATACGGATCAAAAATATGGATCCTGTCAGAACCAATGAATTCACTCAAGAAATGTGTTAGTAATACACAAGACCAGAAAGCCAGTGATCCAAAAACAATATAAAGTGTGTAGACCCAGTCTACACTGGATTCAGTAAGGCATCCTGACTGCAGGATAACTCTTTACTCGTGTTTTCTTGGAAGCTAAATACTCAGGAACCATAATAATGATGGGAGTGAGACAAAGCATGTAAAACATCAGTGAACTAGAACTTAACTGGATGATCCCTCATTTTTCAATTTTTTACCACTTCCTGATTCCACAGTCCCCTCGGCAACCACTTTAAGCACAAAAGCAGTAAGTAAGTACCCTCATAGTAAGAATTTAGATGTTAGGGACTTTCCTGACAGTCCAATGGTTAAGACTCCATACATTCACTGCAGGGAACACGGGTTCCATCCCTTGTTGGGAAACTAAGATCCCACATGCCATGTGGCCCCCAAATTTGTTTTAATTTTTTAAAAAGAATTTAGCTTTTAAACAAATACATCAGGGAATACATTCTAGGGCTGGTGCACCTTTAGCCCAAAGCACCCCCATTCTTCATTTTTACACTGAACATTTTTGTTCACATTACTGACACCAAAGTGGTGCCAGATCTTCAATCTTCAAAAAAAGGATTCAACATTAGACATGAAATTCTACTTGCTAAATCAAGAAGAATCTTGTTTACACTGTCAAAGTAAAAAATAGGTTTTTTTAAATTTTTTATTAAGCAAAAATTTTACTTAACCAAGAGTTCATGTCTTATCATTTTTATCCATCATTGTATTACTTTATAAATGGCTTGAGAATTATCCATTCTTTGGTATATTCTGTGTCTCCTTCATCTGAGTAATCAAGATGTGTCTGCATCTGAAAATAAGCTTGTATGATTTTAAATAAACAGTTAACATATGAATGGGTTTTGTTTTCAGGAATTTTGTGCTCTGTCCCAGAGAGAAAAGATTCTCAAAAGGTATTTTCCAATAATGAATTCTGAGTCTGAGATCATTTCCTTTCGGGGTCTATTTTGTGGAAAAAAAAAAAATGTGACTGTCCCACTCAGTTCATCCTTGAAGACTCTCCACAAACCCTCAGATAACATTGTTCAGTAGAAATTCCAGCAGCATACTAAATGTCAGCCATAAATGGAAGGCAGTGTGTGCACTGATTGATGTCTTAAATGATAAAATAATATGAAATGATAAGCTGTGGTTACCAAAATAGCTACCACTCAGTGGTCCTATCTACTGTGTATTTAATATGCACCACTGCTGTGCTTTATAATATATACTATCAACCAATGAGCCTCATTTCATAAACCACATATAATCATCAGACCTGTCAATTTATAAGCACAGCTTGGGTATACCATTAGGGAAAGCAGAATATATTGAAACCCTCAATTAACTAAACTTTCACTGCATTCTACTTTCATGAGAGAAGCCTATCATAAGAAAACTCAAGGAGCGAACATTTTAAAATCCATTAAATCCTAGGGTTCCATGCACATTAAGGCCAAACTCCTTTATCAGTGGGGTTTAATCATGTTTTAAGCAGTGGAGTTTTTTTCCAAATAAAACAAAATAAGGGGTAATTATTATAGAGGAAGCATGGGGGTGGGAGATGGGGAGGAGTTCGGTCCACAGCTCTGTCTACTTCTACCTTACAGATTAGCCAAATAAGAGTGGGATATGTTGTGTTACTAAGAAAGCTCTAAATCTCAGTGGCTTGAAATAGCAAAGGTTATATCTGACACGCCTAGGCTGCAGGGGCTCCATCTTGACACATGCTTCTATTATCACCATGAAAGGAGAAGAGTAAAGGAGATATTAAAGCCTTGCAATTAAAGGCTTCCACCCAAAATGACACATATCATTTCTGTTCCTATTTCCTTGACCAGAGAAGGTACATGGCCCTGCCTAATCACAAAGTGGTAGAAAGGACAAATGTTTTCAGGAGAATAAGACAGCAGTAAACAGGAATCTTGTTGACATATACCAATACTAGCTGTGTCAACTACAACACAACTCAAAGCCACATCCTCCCTGTCTTCACCCAGTGTTATTCACAATGAAGCTCTGCAAGATACAAAGTGATCAGGAAGAAAATTTTCCTCCACACTGTAGATTTATGAGAAAAAATAAATGAACTAACATATTGAGGAAAGATCTTAACAACAAGAAGGATTTCCAGAATATCCCTTCAGTAAGCCAGAAATTTCAATTAGCCACAGCACAATTTCCCAAATATATCATCTAACTTGGATTTACCTGTTTTTCTTTTTTAATGAGGTTCAATGATACTTAACATAAAACAACTCTCAAAAATTACAAGAGAACTAAGACTTCCTCATCTCCTCTTCTCTACACTTTCTCATCTCCTCTTCTCTACACTATCAACCTATTTAGATGACCCCAAATAAGAAGCAAGCAGAAAAAAAAAACTACAGAGCATCAGTGAAAACAACTTCAATGGCCATTTATGTCATACAATGGTTACTGTCACCTTTGGATGACTATTGATTTCATATTGTGTGTAAAATTGAGGGTATCAGCTTGAACAGCAGGAGTAGCCTTAGTGACCTTCTTTCCTTTCCTATCATATGGTGGACATAAGATTAGAGGCAACAAGAATCATCAAAGAACTCCCAAAAGCAGCAGTGGAAAAAAAAAAGGCAATAAACTGAAAAAAACAAATGGAGACCTATGTAGAAAAACATCGCCATTCATGGGGCGGTGGGGTGGGGGGCAGGGTGAATAATCTGCACATAGCAATTCTCTCTCTGTGTGCTACAGGAAAACTTAAGAATCAATGTTGATAATGATCCTAAGTCATGAATAAAATATTAAAACTGTAATGATCTTGGGTGCATCATTTAGCCTCATTAGTGTTTAGCTTTGTTATCTAGAAATAAGCAAGTAGGAATAACTGATCTCTGGTCATTTTGTGATTCTACAAGAGTATAGACAATTGATCATCACTAACAAATATGAACTGGAAACCTAAAGAAAAAAACGTGAAACTGAAATAGGGCAAGGAAATAAGCAAAGGAACTAATCAATAAAGCAGGCTGTCCAAATGCTTCTATGATTAAATATGCTGAAAATATGTGCATCAGTCATAAGCATTTGGGTTGCAAATAAGATAAAAACCAGCACAAATCAGTTAAAACACTAAATAAATGTATTAGTTTTTATCCCTGGGAAGTTCAAGAGTAATATGGCTTTGAGGTTTCAGTTCAGTTCAGTTCAGTCACTTAGTCATGTCCAACTCTTTGCGACCCCATGAACCACAGCACACCAAGCCACCCTGTCTATCACCAACTCCCGGAGTTCACCCAAACCTATGTCCATTGAGTCAGTGATGCCATCCAACCATCTCATCCTCTGTTGTCCCCTTCTCCTCCTGCCCTCAATATTTCCGAGCATCAGGGTCTTTTCAAATGAGTCAGTTCTTCCCATCAGGTGGCCAAATGGGAGTTTCACCTTCAACATCAGTCTTTCCAATGGACCCCCAGGACTGATCTCCTTTAGAATGGACTGGTTGGATCTCCTTGCAGGCCAAGGGACTCTCAAGAGTCTTCTCCAACACCACAGTTCAAACGCATCAATTCTTCGGCCCTCAGCTTTCTTCACAGTCCAACTCTCACATCCATACATGATCACAGGGAAAACCATAGCCTTAACTAGACGGACCTTTGTTGGCAAAGTAATGTCTCTGCTTTTCAATATGCTATCTAGGTTGGTCATAACTTCTCTTCCAAGGAGTAAGTGTATTTCAATTTCATGGCTGCAATCACCATCTGCAGTGATTTTGGAGCCCCCAAAAATAAAGTCTGACACTGTTTCCACTGTTTCCCCATCTTTTTCCCATGAAGTGATGGAACTGGATGCTATGATCTTCGTTTTCTGAATGTTGAGCTTTAAGCCAACTTTTTCACTCTCCTCTTTCACTTTTCTCAAGAGGTTCTTTAGTTTCTCTTCACTTTCTGCCATAAAGGTGGTGTCATCTGCATATCTGAGGTTATTGATATTTCTCCTGGCAATCTTGATTCCAGCCTGTGTTTCTTCCAGTCCAGCGTTTCTCATGATGTACTCTGCATATAAGTTAAATAAGCAGGGTGACAATATACAGCCTTGACGCACTCCTTTTCCTATTTGGAACCACTCAGTTGTTCCATGTCCAGTTCTAACTGTTGCTTCCTGACCCACATATAGGTTTCTCAAGAGGCAGGTTAGGTGGTCTGGTATTCCCATCTCTTTCAGAATTTTCCACTGTTTCTTGTGATCCACACAGTCAAATGCTTTGGCATAGTCAATAAAGCAGAAATAGATGTTTTTGTGGAACTCTCTTGCTTTTTCTATGATCCAGTGGATGTTGGCAATTTTATCTCTGGTTCCTCTGCCTTTTCTAAAACCAGTTTGAACATCTGGAAGTTCATGGTTCACGTATTGCTGAAGTCTGGCTTGGAGAATTTTGAGCATTATTTTACTAGCATGTGAGATGAGTGCAATTGTGCGGTAGTTTGAGCATTCTGTGGCATTTCCTTTCTTTGGGATTGGAATGAAAACTGACCTTTTCCAGTCCTGTGGCCACTGCTGAGGTTTCCAAATTTGCTGGCATATTGAGTGCAGCACTTTCACAGCATCATTTTTCAGGATTTGAAATAGCTCACCTGGAATTTCATCACCTCCACTAGCTTTGTTCATAGTGATGCTTTCTAAGGCCCACTTGACTTCACTTTCCAGGATGTCTGGCTCTAGGTGAGTGATCACACCATTGTGATTATCTTGGTTGTGAAGATCTTTTTCGTACAGTTCTTCTGTGTATTCTTGCCACCTCTTCTTAATATCTTCTGCTTCTGTTAGGTCCTTACCATTTCTGTCCTTTATCAAGCCTATCTTTGCATGAAATGTTCTCTTGGTGGCTCTAATTTTCTTGAGGAAATCTCTAGTCTTTCCCATTCTGTTGTTTTCCTCTATTTCTTTGCATTGATCACTGAGGAAGGCTTTCTTATCTCTTCTTGCTATTCTTTGGAACTCTGCATTCAGATGCTTATATCTTTCCTTTTCTCCTTTGCTTTTCACTTCTCTTCTTTTCACAACTATTTGTAAGGCCTCCTCAGACAACCATTTTGCTTTTTGGCATTTCTGTTCCATGAGGATGGTCTTTAGTTTAAGCCAATAGCACAAAAATGTCCAAAACGAAACCCAACACCTGTCTCTGTCTGCCTTTCATAATGTCTAACTCATCTTAAAGCTACTTTTGAAAAATAAAATAAAATAAATAAAGCTACTTTCCTCATGGTTGCAACATGGCTGTCAACAAATCCCAGGACTACACATGGGTCCACGCTGGGTCTCATGTTTGTTCTTCATCCAAACACTATAGCCAGGTTATAGAGAGTGTTGCTTGGCCTAAGTCAGTGAGGTCCAGTGAATCTTGGGATGGGATGACCTTCCCCAGATAAATACAGTCCACAAGAGGAAAGGCAGATATCCAACGTAAAAGTGGAAGTGCTGGCAAGAAAAAGGATGACTGGCAGATAATAAGTAAATGTCCACAATACCCAGAAGAAAGTAAGATAGTAAAGGAGAAGTTTAACAAGTTATTTTAATTTATTGGGAAAATGTTCAAAAACTTGAAGAGGAAAGCATTGTGCTAGACATTAGTAGTGATCCAGAAATCAGTAATACATAGCCCCTCCCCTCAAAGGAACTTACATCTAATGGACAAGAGTAGGCATATGAATGGCTGCTTAATATAAGGCAGAATAATATTGTTGCAGAGATGCAAGATGAGATATATGGGAATACATTTATAAAACCTTGATGATTTTAAGAAAGCGCTTTCCAAAGTACTTAGACTATCAGGCAGACAACAATTTACATTTCTTGGAACATAAATGAAATTCCCCCCAGAATTAAAAGAGGTATAGGTAAATGTCCAGCCATTGAAATTAGACAGGACTAACTCAGAAATCTGCCAGCTTGTTTTGATTCAGAGAAAGACACAAAAGCAAGTATTGAAACAATTTTTAAAATCCCAAGCAAATAACTTAAGCAAAAATCTTAAGCAAAATACTCAAAGAATTAAGATAGTAATGAAGAGTCAGCCCTCTGCCTCAGGGAAGTGTCCTGCCCTTGATGAATATCAGTCATTGGTGAGGCTGAGGCTTTGGGAACATGCAGGATTGAGTGTAGAACCACCAAACATTTCTGAATACCTACTATGCTACAGCTGCTAAGAATAGTGTAGCAGTGGAGACAGATATATAAGCAGATTATGAAGCACCTGGCAAAACCCTGGCTCCCTCGCCCCCAATTCCACTTTTTGCAAGCATCCAACTGCAATTGTCTCCTTAACTAAAGAAACGTTCCATTTTTTCATACTTTTAATTCTTCACCTTCCCCAAATTCCATCTAAATGACCAACAGAATACCCAACTAGGGGAAATTCTGCAAAAGTGCTAGAAACTAGAGAACAGCAATATCCACATGACAGAAACAGGGGGGATTTCTGCTAGCTATTGTGCAGATTGGAGCAAGGAACTACCTAACCCACCATTCCTTGAATGAGATGGAATTGTTGGCCACGAAGTAAGAGGATAGGCATCCATCAAACTGCTAACTCTGACAAGCATAGACCAACCCTCCAAAGGACAAAGAAAAATCACAGGGTGCATGAAACCACGTGGCAGTTCAAATGAAGGGCACCATGCTAAGAAATCAAAGCAACTTCCTCCAATGAACTGGGAGAGCTAAAGGAAAACTTTACAAAGTTATAATGTGTATTCTTAACAACAATCACAAGACATCACATCCAAGAAACTAGGACAGGTGTGAGTAGGTCTCTGAAATAATAAAAGACCTCATGAAATGACAACCATTAAGTCCAAGTTAGATACTACAATGAAGGTATGTGAACCGCAGATCCAGTATTACAAAAAAGTAAAAGTAAACAGAAAGATTAACAGGTCCAAAAGTTACGAGGCAAGAAGGACAGATCCAATTCATTATAGTAAGAACTCCAGAAGGAGCAAACAGAAAAAAAAAAAAAAAAAAAAAAGCAAAAATAATAGAACTTTCCTAAGTTGAAGAGAAACTAAAGTGTTCATACTAAAGGAGGTTTACAAGTAGCAGACATTATTTGTTAAAAGATTCTGTATTAGTTTGCTAGGGTTATCACGGCAAAAAAAGAAAAAAGAAAAAAAAACACCACGGGTTGGATTAAATAAGAGAAATTTATTTCTCATGCTTCTGGAGGTGGGAGGTTCAAGATCAAGGTGTAGGTAGGCTTGGTTTCTTCTTACCATGTCTACACAGAGTCTTTCCTCTATGTGCACATACCTGGTGACTCACTGTGTGTCCAAATTTCCTCTTTTTATAAGGTCACTAGTTAGACTGGATTAGAGTCCACCCTAACAGCCTCATTTTAACTTAATCACATGTTTAAAGATCCTATCTCTAAATGTAGTTACATTCTGAGGTATACCAGGGGTTATGGTCTCAATATGAATTTGGAGAGGTGGGGTACATAATTGGGTTATAACAGATTCAAAAACCAAGATGTTTTCTGGTCATTCCATTTTAAGGATAAAAAATTATATTATCAGAGTAGAAAATAACAAATAACAAAATAGCAATAACAACAAAATTAAGCTAGTTTAGATTTCTCACCTACATTGCTAAGCACTAGAGTTATCACTGGAAAAAGTTTGCAGATTTCTGGGGGAAAAAGATATGATCCAAAGAATCTGTTCACAACCAGATAACAGAGACATCCTCAGACATAAAAAAGTAAAGAATGCACAACACCCATATACTCTTTCCAAAATTACTTACTTCAAAAAATTCAAAAATTGGTAAGTTTTAGTATTAAAAAATTCTAATCAGTAATGAAGACATTTAAATATAGAATTCCAGCAATTATAGATAACAGTGTAATAAAACATAATGTTTTAATAATTCTTTAAATATAATAGTTATGATATAAAAATAATTAAAATATAAAATAAAAATATGAACCTAACACAACAGATTGTATTAAAGATACCTGGAAGAAGGGAGAAAAGAGGAAAATAAAAGAACACTGCTGCTGCTAAGTCGCTTCCGTCGTGTCTGACTCTGTGCGACCCCATAGATGGCAGCCCAGCAGGCTCCCCCATCCCTGGGATTCTCCAGGCAAGAACACTGGAGTGGGTTGTCATTTCCTTCTCCAATGCATGAAAGTGAAAAGGGAAAGTGAAGTCACTCAGTCATATCCGACTCTTAGTGACCCCAGGGACTGCAGCCCACCAGGCTCCCCCATCCACACTAAATCAGAGGAAAACTGATTTAAATATATATCAGTTAACAGCATATACATTTATTATACTCAGTAAAATAGGTTAAGAACTTTTAAATTATTGAAAGCAGCAAAGAAAAATACATCATATAGCGTAAAAGAATATAAGGAACCAAAACATTTTATTTTGAAAAATAAGAGTATAGAATAAAGTTATACTGAACCAAACCTATCATTTGTAACAATAAACATGAGTAGGTTAAACTTGTTTAAGACCCAACTTAAAAATCCAATAAAGTTTTCTTCTTTGTGATTTTCTTTAGTTTAAAAACTGATTTCAACAAAGATGTGTCAATTTTACAATTATAAAAGTGATAACTGTTAGTATAAATTAAAGGAAAAAACTAAAAGAAAGTAATAGAGTCTGTTTTGACATGCACATTGTAAATTTGCTCATTCTTGTAATGTCAACTAGATGCTGCTGGTACCACACTGAGCAAACCTGAGACTGCCCCTTCAGAGGCATTGCTGCCCCATCCACAATCACTAGTAAAGCACCCCCCTCTGCTGCTGACACACTGCCTCCTCTCCCTCTTCAGCACCCTGGCCAGAGCTGACCAGACAGATTACCCAAGGTCAACCAATCTACGGGCTTACTTATGGCTTGGTGGGGAAATCTGAGCTAGAGTAATTAGATTCCTACTCTGGGCCATATTGGAGCTGGACACATGGGAGAAAAATTCAGTCCTCAGTGAGAGCCAAAGTTGTTCTGCTCCTAACAGCTCCCTAGGTAGCCCTGTGACAAGTTCTTCTTCCACGGGCAACTGGAGCAGCTCTGTTTCAGCACTCAAAAGAGCCTAAATCAAAATATGATGGGAAAGTGGAAGATTCCATTAATTAAATAATCTACACATCAAATGTAAAAATTGACTAAATTGACTGAATTGATTCACTTTTACCACATTGCAAGGACATGATTTTTCATATCCTTAACTCCACACCAGAGTTACCCTTTAGAGTTCTGCCTAGTAAGATATGCCAAGAAACTGTGTTAAAATGTTTAGATAGAGTGACTAAAACAATTAACAAGTTGCCAAGTGTCTTCACATTTATCTGAGTGAACACCCACGTTTCTCTCTCCACAGTCAGAATCTACACCGTCCTCTATATTCAGGCAAACCTTTTACAGGGCTAGTTCAGTTCAGCTCAGTTCAGTTCAGTTCAGTTCAGCTCAGTTCAGTTCAGTCACTCAGTCATGTCCAACTCTGCAACCCCATGGACTGCAACACAACAGGCCTCCCTGTCCATCACCAACTCCCAGAGCCTACTCACACTCATGTCCATCACATCAGGGACGCCATTCAACCATCTCATCCTCTGTCATCCCCTTCTCCTCCCACCTTCAATCTTTCCCAGCATCAGGGTCTTTTCCAACGAGTCAGTTCTTCCCATCAGGTGGCCAAAGTACTGGAGTTTCTGCTTCAGCATCAGTCCTTCCAGTGAATATTCAGGACTGATTTCCTTTAGGATGGACTGGTTGGATCTCCATGCAGTCCAAGGGCTCTCAAGAATCTTCTCAATGCCACAGTTCAAAAGCTTTAATTTTTTGGTGCTCAGCTTTCTTTATAGTCCAACTCTCACATCCATACATGACTACTGGAAAATCCATGGCTTTGCCTAGACAGACCTTTGTTGACAAAGTAATGTCTCTGCTTTTTAATATGCTGTCTAGGTTGGTCATAGCTTATCTTCCAAGGAGCAAGCATCTTTTAATTTCATGGCTGCAGTCACCATCTGCAGTGATTTTGGAGCCCAAATAAATAACGTCTGTCAGTGTTTCCATTGTTTCCCCATCTATTTGCCATGAAGTGATGGGACCAGCTGCCATGATCCTAGTTTTCTGAACGTTGAGTTTTAAGCCAACTTTTTCACTCTCCACTTTCATTTTCATCAAGAGGCTCTTTAGTTCTTCTTCACTTTCTGCCTTAAGGGTGGTGTCATCTGCATATCTGAGGTTATTGATATTTCTCCCAGCAATCTTGACTCCAGCTTGTGCTTCATCCAGCCCAGCATTTCGCATGATGTACTCTGCATATAAGTTTAAAAAGGAGGGTGACAATATACAGCCTTGACGTACTCCTTTCCCAATTTGGACCAGTCTGTTCTTTCATGTTCAGCTCTAACTGTTGCTTCTTGACCTGCATACAGATTTCTCAGGAGATAGGTCAGGTGGTCTGGTATTCCCATCTCTTGAAAAATTTTCCAGTTTGTTGTGATCCACTTAGTCAAAGGCTTTGGCATAGTCAATAAAGCAAAAGTAGATATTTTTCTGGAACTCTCTTGCTTTTTTGATGATCCAGCAATTGGTAATTTGACCTCTGGTTCCTCTGCATGTTGGCAATTTGATGCCTGGTTCCCCTGCCTCTTCTAAATCCAGCTTTAACATCTGGAAGTTCACAGTTCATGTACTGTTGAAGCCTGGCTTGGAGAATTTTGAGCATCACTTTGCTAGCATGGGCTAAACCTGTTGCAAATTTCTCATTATCTCTTCTGAGTTGAAAGAATGATAATTTGCTGAATTTAATTCCTTTTAATAAAACCTTTGCCTGAGGGTTCATGGTGGCTGATAGTTTTTTAAATGGTAACATCTGTCTGGTTACTGTTTTTCAGAATCAGCCATCACTGTCATATTTCATATTGACTGTGTATATGATCACTAAAAAGAAATAAATAAACGTACTTGAAGTCTGTGTTTCCTGGCTGCCCTGCTAGTGTATTTTGTAGGATCCATTTGTTAAGCCAGAATTCTGTACAGGGTGCTGCCTTCCTTGTTTGCTGACTTTTGAGTAGCAGAGTCTTCACTAGAATAATCAAGTGAGGTCAGCCAAGCATAGCTCCATAAAGAAAAAAATAAAAAGGACAAAAAACAAAACCTTTTGTGTTCCTATGAAAACAGTGATAGGATAGGTGAATACCAGGACTCCAACTATGGTTTTCATTTATGCAATGAGTGATCAGATTTATAAACAAATAAATGAATGACAAAATTAATGAACAAATGAATAAAGAAAATGTAAATTTTAGAAACAGTTTACCTTTCAGTTAAACAATTATACATAGAAACAATGAGTCATTTACTGTAATGTTAATGAATTAACTAAGTAATTAATGTCTAATTCCTCACATTGGCAAGAGGAGAAGGGGGCAACAGAGGATGAGATGGCTGGATGGCATCACCAACTCAATGGACGTGAGTTTGAGCAAACTCAGGAAGATAGTGAAGGACAGGGAAGCCTGGTATGCTGCAGTTCACAAGGTTGCAAAGAGTCGGACATGACTTAGCAACTGAACAGCACCGCAATGAAAATAGTAGCTTTTTTAATAGAAGAAGCTAAAAAGGAAGTCTTTCTTTTAGTCTTTTCTTTACTGTCTCTTCTCAGTTTTTTCTTATCCTTTCCTGTATGTCCCACATTTTTCTTATCAGAAATATTTGCTTCTCCACATTTCAGAGCTGATGTTACCAATTATAGAAAAATTAGTTCAGTTCAGTTCAGCTCAGTCGCTCAGTCATGTCTGACTCTTTGCGACCCCATGAACTGCAGCACACCAGGCCTCCCTGTCCATCACCAACTTCCGGAGTTCACCCAAACTCATGTCCATTGTATCGGTGATGCCATCTAACCATCTCATCCTCCATTGTCCCCTTCTCCAGCCCTCAATCTTTCCCAGCATCAGGGTCTTTTCAATGAGTCGGTTCTTCACATCAGGTGGCCAAAGTATTGGAGTTTCAGCTTCAACATCAGTCCTTCCAATGAACACCCAGGACTGATCTCCTTTAGGATGGACTGGTTGGATCTCCTTGCAGTCCAAGGGATTCTCAAGAGTCTTCTCCAACACCACAGTTCAAAAGCATCAATTCTTCAGTGCTCAGCTTTCTTAATAGTCCAACTCTCACATCCATACATGACCACTGGAAAAACCATAGCCTTGACTAGATGGACCTTTGCTGACAAAGTAATGTCTCTGCTTTTTAATATGCCGTCTAGGTTGATCATAACTTTCCTTCCAAGGAGTAAGCGTCTTTTAATTTCATGGCTGCAGTCACCATCTGCAGTGATTTTGGAGCCCCCAAAAATAAAGTCAGCCACTGTTTCCACTGTTTCCCCATCTATTTGCCATGAAGTGATGGGACTGGATGCCATGATCTTAGTTTTCTGAACGTTGAGCTTTAAGCCAACTTTTTCACTCTCCTCTTTTACTTTCCTCAAGAGGCTCTTTAGCTCTTCTTCACTTTCTGCCATAAGGGTGGTGTCATTTGCATATCTGAGGTTATTGATATTTCTCCCAGCAACCTTGATTCCAGCTTGTGCTTCCTCCAGCCCATTTTATATATATATATATATATAGGCTCGATGTGCATTGTAAACATAGCCTTTCTTAATGGCACTGGTAAGGGAGGATTCTTTTATTAAGTAATTACCAAAATGTCAACCATGTCCCATATTTATTCCCTAGGGATGTTTTTTTCCTTTCCGTTGGCTTGTTGTCATCGCTCTGTGCTACTTGCCCTCTCTTTCTGTGTGTGTGTGTGTATGTGTGTCTCTCTCTGATGTGCATTCTCATGGCATAGCAAAAGAACAGAGTGCTATATTCAAATGCTTAAGAGAGAAAACAATTTTCTGAGCAGAAAACAGACTCCCCTACTGGATGGAAATGTAGCCACCATATCATTTCTTTCATCATCTCATTAAATATTCCCTCCCCCAACTTAGCTGCTCAGTTTGGTTGTATAGGACCATTTTAATATTGATATCTAAGCGTTCTCTTTCTTTTTTGAAGTTTTGTTTATTTGTTTATGGCTGTGCTGGGTCTTCGTTGCTGCATCCTGCTCTAGTTGCACAGAGCGGGGTGCTACTCTAGCTGCAGTGCATGGGCTTCTCATTGTGATGGCTTCTCTTGCTGCGAGTCACAGGCTCTAAAGTAGGGGCTCAAGAGTTGTGGTGCACAGGCTTAGTTGCTCTGCAGCATGTGGGATCTTAGTTCCTGGACCAGGGATTGAACTCATGTCCCCTGTATTAGCACACAGATTCTTAACCACTGGACCACCAGGAAAACCCTGAGTATTCTCTTTCTACCATTCAGCCTTTCAGTGAAAATGGAACCTCTGATCTATTGTGTCTTTCTAATGCTCTATTAAATTAATCTAGAATATTTTTCTATTGTCACCTTTCAAAAGCTAGAACTCCATGGGACCTAATAGTAGCTTTTATATAAGTAAATTAAATTAATTTGAAATGACTTAATATTATTGAGGGCTTTAAAAATGTGGAAAATAGTACAGTATGTAAAATAATCAAAACATTCAATATGTGGGGAAACACTGGGCATATGAAAAAGGAAAATATTAATAAATGCAGCCAAAATATAATTTAACTTCTTATTACATGGATTTGGAGATATATTAAGTGTTAAACCACATCTCTTGAAATGTAACTTCAGAGTAAAATTCTAATGTAACACAGCTATTCTTCGGGCTTTGTTCTCCCAGCTCCATCTCCTTGATGGGGTCTGATCTCATGGACTGGCCTGGCTAGCTAAGAAAAAATCAGAACTGATGCAGAAAAATATCTTGACAATGAGGTCTGCCATGTTAGAAAAAACATTCTGAAATGGAATTGTGACAAGTATCAGCTCCTGGGGACATAGAAAATTAGTTTGCTCAAAATTCCAAAAAGCGTGCTCGAATAAGACAGTTTCAATCAATGCAAAGGAAGGGAGATGGGCTCACTAACATGCCAGGTCTGTTCCCTTCTTTCTGCCTCTGAACGTGTCTGAGGCACATTAAGAAAACATTTATGTGCTGCTCACCTTGAATGCAAAGGCGCACACAGCTTCTCCCACACAGCCCAGGCAGGACCTTTCATTTTCAAGTTTACCAAGAATAAAATAAAATTAGAGCTTGTCACCTTTAAAGGGAAAGAAAACAGACTCAAATCATGCAGACACCTCAATGGCTCCATCTTCAATAGAGAGCTTTTTAGAAACAGCAGTGAGGAAGTTTTCACACCCAATGCCAGTCACTTACAATTGCTGTCGGGACCGGAAACTTTCTTTCAGCTGACACTGGAGGCATGGAGTCCCCAGACTGTTCACAGACATCACAGCTCATGGTCGTTAAGCTGTGGTGAACTGCATCTTCATTCTCCCCTCCCAATATGCAGGCACAGTCACATCTACTCAGACTCCATAATCTAAGAATTGTGGACACTTCAGAAAGTAGTTGGGGCTGAAGCTTACCTTACCTATGAAGGGAAGATCTTCAAGATATTATTATTGTAAACCAAACTGCAGCAAAAAGGAATAAATTCCACCACCCAGGCAACACTGAGAAAGCCTTGAGCTTCCCTCAGCTTGCCTCAACTTTAGATAGGTAGAAACTGCCTAACAACTGCCCCCTGACACCACCATCCCTTTCCCTAAGCATATATTTTAGAAAAACTGGAATTGCAAATTCCTTCCCTGCCCCTTTGAGAAATAAACCTTCTACAACCCAGGAATGTCTTTCTCAAGGACTTAGGAAGTTACCCCTTTGAAATGCAATAGTCTAGAAAAACAACACACTTATCTCCCAGCCTCTGTGCAAGGGTAGGAACCTAACTTCCATAAGTAACAATTAAACCAGTAGTCTAATCGCATTGACCAATGTGCCCCCAACATCCTCCAGCACTGGAACATCTTTCTGCCTTTTGTTTGAACAGAGTTAAACTCATCTCAATGAACCAGTGCAAGTTTTCTTTTACAAACAACATCTCATGATCCCATCATCCACCATAGCCTTCTTACTCTTAGAACCCAGTTGTATTAAGGTTGTAATATTCTCAGCTAAAGGATTACATGCTCCAGCCTTCCCAGTACTTCAGTGTGTCCATGCCTGTCCCAGCAGCCATCTGGACTAGACGCTCTATACTAAGGATGGCCCAGGAGTGAGAATGACTGACAGCCTCATGGAACTGCCATTAATTGAAGCCTCAATTACTTAAACCCTACTTCCTTCACATGAGAGAGAAATATGCTTTGCTTCAGACACTGTGATTTGGGGCAAGTGCAGGAGGAGCTTAAATTGCACGAAGGAAACCCTTCAAGCTGCCTCCAAAATCTCAAAAGTGTCTATTTCCCCTATATCTCAGGACTTGAAGGGATATTTTTTAAAATCTAATCCTCTCCCTCTATTTTACAGATGGGAAAACTGAGGAGACCCAAAAATTTCAATCAGCTTGACCAAAATCCTTTATATAAGCCTAGAGAGGAAATGGGAGAAGGCAATGTCACCCCACTCCAGTACTCTTGCCTGGAAAATCCCATGGACAGAGGAGCCTGGAAAGCTGTGGTCCATGGGGTCACTGAGGGTCAGACACGGCTGAGCGACTTCACTTTCACTTTTCACTTTCATGCACTGGAGAAGGAAATGGCAACCCACTCCAGTGTTCTAGTCTGGAGAATCCCCGGGACAGGGGAGCCTGGTGGGCTGCTGTCTATGGGGTCGCACACAGTCGGACACGACTGAAGTGACTTAGCAGCAGTAGCAGCAGCAGAGAGAAAATGTAAAGCCTTATTTCTTCCCAGTGTCCAACCTGCTGCCTTACATCAAGCAGAGGTTTTATATATGTTTAGTGAGTAAAAGAGCATGTAAACAAATAACTACATTCAGTGCGATAACTATTATAACAGACAAATAAATGAACTGATGCAGGAATACCAAAGTGCATACCACTACCTACTCTACTTACTGGCCACTGTTTATGCCACCTTTAAAGTTTACTCATGTTTGGAGATATACTTGCTTTTAATCCCTTAAATCAAACTTTCCACTAATAAGAACTGGCCTTTGTATTTGTGATTTCTATATTGATCTCAGCAGGTACCATGTTCAACATGCAGAGTCTGGCTAAAATATTCCACAGACCCAGTTCTCTTTCTATATGAACATCATTCTCTGAGTGCCAGACACCCCTCCTCCTGGGGATCTGTCACTCAAGGTCTGTGCAAATTTAGGGCAGAAAAATCAAAATATGAAATCTCTCAGTTGGATTCATTCTGCTATTGCATGTAAATTCACACCAAACATGCCAAACCAAAGTGCAAGTTCTTTCCTGAATTTATAATCTTATTGCTAACTGCATCTTAAAATCTAAAAACACTTAAAGTCAAAACCACAAATGCAAACTTTCTACAAAGTTTGCATCTAACTAAAGCACACATCATATTAAACTAGAAGTCTGGATGTCAGTTTGTTTGCTTCCAGAAGTGTTAATACACAGATGATGCTACGTATCTGGAGCATCCCCCAGTCGCTGTTACTTTGCTTTTGTGGAGTTGTTTCCTCATCTCTAATCCTGGTATCTGACCAGACAGAACTTCAGATCCTGTTGACTCTGACAGTCTATAATATTATGATTGGTTTAACTTCTATACTGTGTAATGTGAGCCGTGCTTCCTTCTCCTCTCCCACATGCCACACAAAGAAGTAACAGCTGTTCCACTTCCAAAGGGAACAGGACAAACGCATGAGTTCTCTCTCTCCATCCCCTCACTCACTCACTCGTTTACTCCTACCAGTGGGAGGAGGAGTGATTTCCCTGATCAATCCAAGGAGCATCTGAAATCCACAAGATCTTGTTTACCAAGGGGAAAATTACGGCACCAAAACTTGCACAAGTCACATCTCTTGCTATCTTGCTCTCTTGGCTCTAATGCCCCCATGCTGGGCACTCTGCCCCTCTGTCTCCTGCCCCAAACAATACTTTTCCTCCACTAGGAGCTCCAGTTTTCTCTAGCCTCTCTGCTAGGGACTGGTGGACAAGTTTCAACTGGGGTATGAGATGAAGCCAGGCTACCATTAATCCAACTCAGCTTTCCTTGTATAAAGTTGACACTGTATTTTAATCCATATCTGACAACTGTTGTTCACTATCAGTTATTGAGAACACGACATGTAATGATTGTTCCAGAACAAAACCCAAGCTGATTATCCTCTGCACATTCCAGAAAGTCAGAACATGGCCCATTGTAGAGACAAGGGATGTGACTATAACCCTGGAGAACTACAGCTGGGCCTCCAGATCTGGGCAATATGTGGAATAGGGAAGAAATTCATATGTGAAAAGTCAGGGGAAGGCAAAGAGGAACTACTCCAAATGTAGTCCACAGTGGATGATATTTGTATCAGTTTCCAACTTAGCCCAAGGGAATGTACACCCAATATTTAACAAAACAGCAAATTTTCAGAGGAAGATTCATAAGCAATTTGGATCATCAGGGTATCTGTAAGTAGAGTCAAACCACTTGATTCCCAAGAAGACACAGAGACAGAGTTTGCAACAGTCAGAGAGGAGGTTCTTCCTCTTCTCCCACTCAGCAGTGAGGGGAGCAGCTCGTGTCTGGAAGCAAGGACAAGAAGAGCAGCCACAGCTAAGAGGACAGAGCAAGCATGGAATGAAGAAGGCAGGAGAATGGATTCTGCCCATAGCCATGGCTCAGACGAAACTGGATGCTACTGAGGAGCCCCAGAAGAGACACCAAGAACAAGGGCCCTGAATGGCAGAACCTGGTAACCAAAGTTTCAGTAACTTTTCACAGCTCGCTGTGGAATGCCAGAGGATCATTTGCCATGCCATATGCTCTAAGAAAGCTTTCCCGGTGGCTCAGTGGTAAAGAACCTGCCTGCCAATGCAGGAGACCCTGGTTCAATCCTTGGGTCAGGAAGATCCCTGGAGAAGGAAATGGCAAACCTCTCCAGTATTCTTACCTGGAAAAATCCCATGGATAGAGGAGAAGAATCATATAAGTGAATTGTCTAGTAGCTATGTCAAAAAAGTAATAAATAAGCAGGTGAAATTAATTTAATAATATGTTATAGTAACCCAATATATCCAAAATATTAGTTTCGAAATTTAATCAATATAGAAAATTATTGGTTTTTTTCATTTTTTTAATATCATCTTTGAAACCTACTATTTAATTTACCCTTAATACATAGCTCAATTCAGAATAGCTACATGTGGCTGCTGCTGCTGCTGCTGCTAAGTTGCTTCAGTCGTGTCTGACTCTGTGTGACCCCATAGACAGCATGTGGCTAGGCTTCCCTAATAGCTCAGTTGGTAAAGAATTCACCTGCAATGCAGGAGATCCCAGTTCGATTCCTGGGTTGGGAAGCTCCACTGGAGAAGGGATAGGCTACCCAGTCGAGTATTCTTGGGCTTCCCTTGTGGCTCAGCTGGTAAAGAATCTGCCTGCGATGCGGGAGACCCGGGTTCGATCCCTGGGTTGGAAAGATCTCTTGGAGAAGAGAAAGGCTACCCACTCCATTATTCTGACCTGGAGAATTCCATGGACTGTGCAGTCCATGGGGTCACAAAGAGTAGGACACGACTGAGCTTTCACTCCACTTCACTTTCACATGTGGCTAGTGGCCTTGACATTAGACAATACAGTCTTAAATTGTAGCCAACAATCTGGGTCCAATGGGAAACATGAATGCAATGTGTGTGAATAAAACATTTCCCAACAGCAGCAGAAATCTAAAATGTTAACTTTGAAATCTAAAAACATCACCACTGAACCAAACTGTGGATGATGTTATCTTGCAAAGGAGATGATGTTCTTAATCTGCAATCACAGTTTACCCTCATATTGTAGGTTTTATTCTAGGGTCCAAAAAAAAAATGGTCTTTTGTTTCAGACTATCACAAACCTGACCACTCAAAGCTGCATTTTAAAATCTGCAGTTCTGATATTAATTCATTCAATATTGGCATCTCCTGAGCAAATCTTGACCTTCCTTTACTGCAGTTCTGGGTTCATGTGAATGCATTGCCCACAGAGTGGGCAAAATGTTGAAACTCAATTGTCATCCTCCATCTCAGCGGGCATCCAACAAAGGCTGATCCCATAAATTGTCAAGGAATATTCATCTTCTCAAAGCATGAAATCATTTTCAGATTTACTCTAGTGAAAGATTAGCCAACAATGGAAAGTCGTTGTCATCAAAATTTGCATCAATGGATCTGTTTCCTCCCCTTCCTTTCACAGACTTCCTCGGCATTTGTGAAACCGGAGACCTAGTCGATGATTTGAAGAAAAATATAGCCGTTTATTCCTATAAAAATGTGCTCTTGAGAGAAAAAATGAGCTGGCTAATATCAGAAAAGGTAATCTTGTTTGAGCTATGTCTTCTATAAGATACATAAGTTAATGCACCCTGAAGGCAATCTCAGCTTTCATGCCAACAAATCATTACATTTTTTTTTACAAATTTTTCCTACTAATTTTACATTTAAAAAATGAATAGTTAATATAGCAAAAGCAAGTATCTTCCTGCAAAAACATATATAGCAAAATAGAACAAATGGTCCTCTTTTTTTTTTTTTTTTTCCACTACTGAATCAAATTCTAAGCTGCTGCAATTAGCAGACACTGAGTGATCAATATCCAAGATTGATTTGCTTGGGCACTTGTGAAACTAGATTTTGACAGCAAGAGTTAATGCAGTGTGCTAGCGAGAAATCACACAGAGAACTTTGGGGAAAGAGTGAAGGGATGGTTTCATTGCGTGTCAACTGTGCTCATCTTGCAATTTAGTCCTCAGAGCTCAAGATGACTGAGCATGCCTGCACACAAGTGACCTGACTTTTTGAAATCCTTCAAGAAACATGTCATCCCTCAACTCACAAAAATCTTAATCATACTCTCATGTGCTCGTGACTGTAATCATTCAGACACATCCAGTTTTTAAAGATACACGATAATTGCTTACATGCCTCTTCATCATTAGCCCACTTTACCTTTAAGCATTCAGGCTAACCTCTCCCAGTGGCGGATGTCAGCAGACTCTCTTGTATGAATATTGCCATTGTTTTGAAAAGGATTTTACCAACTAATTTTTAAGCCTGATGGCCCAAAGTTACTCTTTTAGTCAAGCCTCCCTAGTAGCAACACAGAAACTCCCCTTTTATGGAGTTATGATGAATCAGTTCAGTTCAGTTCAGTCGCTCAGTCGTGTCCAACTCTTTGTCACCCCATGAATGGCAGCACGCCAGGCCTCCCCCATGAATCGTTCATCACCAATGCCCGGAGTTCACTCAGACTCACGGCCATTGAGTCCGTGATGCCATCCAGCTATCTCATCCTCGGTCGTCCCCTTCTCCTCCTGCCCCCAATCCCTCCCAGCATCAGACTTTTCCAATGAGTCAACTCTTCGCATGAGGGGGCCAAAGGACTGGAGCTTCAGCTTTAGCATCATTCCTTCCAAAGAAATCCCAGGGTTGATCTCCTTCAGAATGGACTGGTTGGATCTCCTTGCAGTCCAAGGGACTCTCAAGAGTCTTCTCCAACACCACAGTTCAAACGCATCAATTCTTTGGCACTCAGCCTTCTTCACAGTCCAACTCTCACATCCATACATGACCACAGGAAAAACCATAGCCTTGACTAGATGGACCTTAGTCGGCAAAATAACGTCTCTGCTTTTGAATACACTATCTAGGTTGGTCATAACTTTTCTTCCAAGGAGTAAGCATCTTTTAATTTCATGGCTGCAGTCACCATCTCCAGTGATTTTGGAGCCCCCAAAAATAAAATATGACACTGTTTCTACTGTTTCCCCATCTATTTCCCATGAAGTGATGGGACCAGATGCCATGATCTTCGTTTTCTGAATGTTGAGCTTTAAGCCAACTTTTTCACTCTCCTCTTTCACTTTCATCAAGAGGCTTTTTAGCTCCTCTTCACTTTCTGCCATAAAGGTGGTGTCATCTGCATATCTGAGGTGATTGATGTTTCTCCCGGCAATCTTGATTCCAGCTTGTGTTTCTTCCAGTCCAGCGTTTCTCACGATGTACTCTGCATATAAGTTAAATAAGCAGGGTGACAATATACAGCCTTGACGTACTCCTTTTCCTATTTGGAACCTGTTGTTCCATGTCCAGTTCTAACTGTTGCTTCCTGACCTGCATACAGATTTCTCAAGAGGCAGGTTAGGTGGTCTGGTATTCCCATCTCTTTCAGAATTTTCCACAATTTATTGTGATCCACACAGTCAAACACTTTGGCCTAGTCAATAAAGCAGAAATAGATGTTTCTCTGGAACTCTCTTGCTTTCTCCATGATCCAGCGGATGTTGGCAATTTGATCTCTGGTTCCTCTGCCTTTTCTAAAACCAGCTTGAACATCTGGACGTTCACAGTTCACGTATTGCTGAAGTCTGGCTTGCAGAATTTTGAGCATTAATTTACTAGCATGTGAGATGAGTGCAATGGTGTGGTAGTTTGAGCATTCTTTTGCATTGCCTTTCTTTGGAATTGGAATGAAAACTGACCTTTTCCAGTCCTGTGGCCACTGCTGAGTTTTCCAAACTTGCTGGCATATTGAGTGCAGCACTTTCACAGCATCATCTTTCAGGATTTGAAACAGCTCAACTGGAATTCCATCACCTCCACTAGCTTTGTTCGTAGTGATGCTTTCTAAGGCCCACTTGACTTCACATTCCAAGATGTCTGGCTCTAGATTAGTGATCACATCATCATGATTATCTAAAACTCTATTATTTTATTTCTACCTAAAAAATGGGAAATATTTGAATACTGACCCTCATTAAGTAAACATAAAGAGTGGTATAAGATTTTAGAAAGAATTGCAGTGCCATTTAAGTGTTGTTATACATACTTAAACATATAAATGTGTTAGTCACTCAGTCGTGTCTAGCTCTTTGAGACACCCACGGACTGTAGCCTGCCAGCTCATCTGTCCATGGAATTCTTCAGGCAAGAATACTGGAGTGGGTTAGTCATGCCCTCCTCCAGGGGATCTTCCCAACCCAGGGATAGAACCCAGGTCTCCCACATTGCAGCCAGATTCTTTATTATTTGAGCCATCAGGGAAGCCCAAATATACAAATGTTGAAAACCAATTTTTTAGTGGCACATCTTTAGGAAATCTTCAACATACGACTATTCAGTAACTCAATTTTCTTTTATGGAAAGTTTTCACAGTGTCTCTTCTCTGAATCACTGGTAAGAAATTGATAAAATTTGCCTGCCCAGTCTCCCTCCCCGTCATCCTCCCCTGACTAGTTGCTCCGCTGGCACCATTCCCTGCACACCACCACTACTCAACCACATCTCATACTGAAGTGAAAGGGGGAGATCAAAATGCTGGCCACACGACCACTCCAGACCAACTAGAAAAAAATCCACTCAGAGCACTTGGGGCTTTAGGGAGTAGCACTTGGATATGCCCGATAGTGCCTGCCACTTGAAAAGAGATTATTTCGTCCATATCTTTGGTCTTAATTGTGTCTGGAGAGCACAGATGTCACACAAAAGAGAACACATAAAAGTCATCTGGGTCACATTCTGTGCCAGGCACACACCTGGACGACCCTCCCATCTGCACCCCAGGGTTCTGCGATTCTCCTGGCTTCATACTCAGATTCTCAATATCAGCATCAAGAGCACCCTCTGGTAGCCAGTTTGAACTCTTTAATATGCTTCTTGTTCAGTCCCTAGGTCATGTCCCTCTTTTGCAACCCCACAGACTGCATCACAACAGGCTTCCCTGCCCTTCTCTATCTCCTGGAGTTTGCTGAAATACTGCACTTCTAACCTGATACCCTGCTGCACCCTACTCATTCTCACCCACATCCATGCAGGCTGGCCCTCTCTTTCTACCATTCCCCTCCCCCCCCCAGAAGACAATGATGGCATATTCTCATCCTGAACTCCTGAATATCAATCACATCACCTCTCTTTGTATTCCCCATCACTGTGCTCCATCTGCCTGCTTATGTGGTACCCATCAGTTACTTCAGCTTGAGGTGGACTTCCTACTTAGGCTATGACCTTCAGATCTTATGTTTGGAGAACTAAAGTAAATGCCCACCAGCGCTAGCAGCTGAATCTATCTCCTCCCCACTCCTCCACCCTCAGCATCCACCCTACTCCTATAAATAGGATATTCCCTTGTCTTATACCTTCTTCCTTCCCCACCCCAAATCACCTCCCTTTCACTCAGTCTGCCACATTCTTTCCTAGTTATCAGACCATTCCTGGCTCTCTCTGTGAAAATAGCTGCTCTTAAAATGAAGTGGATTTCAGAGAATTGAGCAGTAGTCGAGAAGTTGGACATCTTTTCTTCTCATCCTAAGTTTAACCATCAATGAAATCTCACCATTTCCTTTAAAGCAGTTTTCTAGAACATCAAACATATACATATTCATCAGCTCCTATCTATATTAGATTATCCATGCTTCTGCCTTCTTCTATTAGTGCAGTTAATCAAGAGCATTAGAAAGTAGAGCTAACCTTATGAAGTCTGAATTTTGTGGCAAGGTGTGCGCCGAGCTAGCAGATACTCTAGCTGTATTTGTTGACCTCTCATGAAGGTGCAAAGGAAACTGAAAGCTTCAAGTATTTCAAAGGATTTGAAATGGTTTGAGAGGAGTTTTATTTGCTCAGAAGCCTTCTCTAAAGGGAATTGCATTTTGAGCTGTTATATCACATATACATTTTTATTGCCATTTTTGTTCACTCAGTCATCCAAATACCAAGCTAGAGCATTGAACCATTGGACACAAGGATGAATTCCAAGGAGATTAGAGAACCAGGAAAGTGTGGAATGGGTTTAATGACTCATGGGTAAAACATTAGTCATTGGTCATAAACCAATATGGAACCAGAGACACTGGGAATGAATTCAGGCTGCAGAGCAGCAGGCTCGGTGGGTTCCAATTAACAGTTCAAGCAGCTGACTCACCACTTCCACTGAGTTTACAAAGCAAAAAGCCCAGCTGGTTTACTCTATCTCATCTTCCACTTAACCTTTGCCAATCAAAGTCTCTTGGCATATAGAACAATATGAAAAACAAAAGTGGTTACTGGAAAAATATGATTCCTAAGAGAGAGAACAATGACCTAAGATACTCAAATACACACACAAGTAAAAGGCTGTAATGGTTGAGTTAGGAATATTTGTTTAAAATGAATGCATTGAAATATAGCTTCCACCATAAGGAGTGCCCAGTGGTTTCATGGATGACTGGGAATGAGGAATTCTGGCTCTGTTTAATTCTGCCCACAATTCAGTAACTTTAGTCCAGGCAGATCCCTTGTGTGCTCATGGGCAGGAATGTGCACCATCCTGGAATCCTTTTCAGGCCTTCCCACATTTATGAAGGCTTCTCTGACTCCTCCCCTTTCTGTAAATTACTCTCCTCTCTGCTGCTGCTGCTAAGTCGCTTCAGTCCTGTCCGACTCTGTGCAACCTCATAGATGGCAACCCACCAGGCTTTCCTGTCCCTGGGATTCTCCAGGCAAGAAAATTGGAGTGGGTTGCCATTTCCTTCTCTAATGCATGAAAGTGAAAAGTGAAAGTGAAGTCGCTTAGTCGTGTACGACTCCTAACAACCCCATGGACTGCAGCCTACCAGGCTCCTCCATCCATGGGACTTTCTAGGCAAGAGTACTGGAGTGGCTTGCCATTGCCTCCTCCGACTCTCCTCTCTGGACCACCTCTATCCTACAGGTGTTTCCCCATTTGCACTTACCTATCCTTATTAGTGGTTTACCAGCTGATTTTAGCCCCCATACACTACCTATTTCCTCATATGCTAGCAAGAGGGGTTCATCATTGTTTAGGGCTAATGAATTTTCGGAGGGATCCAATTGAACAAGACATCTCAAGATTAGAAAAAGTATAATGGCTTTAGATTAACTGACCAGGACTGTGGGTCTAAGTGTCTTGGGAATTCTGATCCCCAATGTCTATATTCAATGAAACAACCAGCAGGATATAACATACAAAGACCATGGATTTTGAAGGCAGAAAGACTTGGATTCAAACTCAAGTTTAGCCTTAAATCCACTTTAATTCCTCATTCAATGAGGATACATTAAGTATCTGCTATGTTTGCCCAGACAGCTCAGTGGTAAAGAATCTGTCTGCCAAGCAGGAGATGCGGGTTTGATCCCTGGGCCAGGAAGATCCCCTGGAGGAGGAAATGGCAACCCACTCCAGTATTCTTGCCTGGGAAAGTTCATGGCCAGAGGAGCCTAGTGAGCTATAGTCCATGGGGTCACAAAGAGTGGGACAGATTTAGCAACTAAACAATACCAGTTCTAGATGCTGGGAGTGTAGCAATTTAAAAAAGATATTAATAAAATAATTAAGGAATTGTGTACCTGGAATAACCATTAGGGGTTTTCTATGTATGACTGGGACACCCCCATGACCATTCACTGACATGCCATCTCTGGCTGCTTGCATCACAACAGCAGACTTCAATGGCTATGCCAGAAACTGAATGGACCGAAATATTCTAAAATATTTACTTTACAGATTTTTTTCTTCTTTGTAGAAAGGGCTTTTTCTCTAAGGGTTTCTTACATTTATTGTCTGCTGGCTGTATACCAAAACTTTCTTCTAGGCTTTGGAAATATGGTAGTAATTAATGCCCATCCACTCCCTGTTTTCAGGGAGCTTTCAGTTTTGCAAAGATGTGTGCTAAATCACTTCAGTCCTGTCTGACTCTCAGAGATCCTATGGACTGCTCTAGGCAAAAATACTGAAGTGGGTTGTCATGCCCTCCTCCAGGGGATCTTCCCAATCCAGGGATCGAACCTGCATCTCTTATGTCTCCTGCATTGGCAGGGAGGTTCTTTACTGCTAGTGCCACCTGGGAATCCCCACTTGGGAATTTCCACTTGGAAATGCTTACTTAGGAACTTCCACTTTGAAAGACAGGACAAGTGAGTAGGCCATGAGTATCAAATAAGATAAATAGATCTTTGTTTTGTTCACTGATGTAGCCCAAGCACCTAGTGCCTGGCATATTGAAAATATTTAAGAAATATTTTTAATGAACTAATTTTCCAATGAAAGGGATGTCTCAACAAAAGTTTAAGGACTTTTTAGGCAACTAGGAAAAGTTTCTGGCAACTAGGAAAAGGGGTGGGGGAGAATGTATATGCAAAGGCCAAGAGGCTAATAAATTATATATATATATATATATATATATATATATATATATATTTGGTCTTGCTGAGAGGCATACAAGATCTTAGTTCCCCAGCTAGGGATGGAACTCATGCCCCCTGCACTAAGAACTCAAGTCTTAACCACTGGACCACCAGGGAAGTCCCAGCAGACCTCCTTAGGAGAGGTAGGAAGGAAGGAAGGAAGAGCCAGAACAGTTAGCAAAGGACAGACCTCGCAGTGTCTATTAAAACGTGGTGATGAGTTGGGACTTGAACTGAAAGTCACTAAAGGATTTCAAGATTGAGTGTGGTGTGTTTGCTGCTGCTGCTGAATCGCTTCAGTCGTGTCCGACTCTGTGTGACCCCATAGACGGCAGCCCACCAGGCTCCCCCATCCCTGGGATTCTCAAGGGAAAAACACTGGAGTGGGTTGCCATTTCCTTCTCCAATGCATGAAAGTGAAAAGGGAAAGTGAAGTCACTCAGTTGAGTCTGACTCTTAGCAACCCCATGGACTGCAGCCCACCAGGCTCCTCTGCCCATGCGATTTTCCAGGCAAGGGTACTGGAGTGGGGTGCCATTGCCTTCTCTGGTGATGTGTTTAGATACACACTTTAAAAACACAGTGTGGCCACAGTGTGGGAACCTGGTATGAGAAAACTTTCCCCTCGAGAAACAAGTCTAACTTCAGACGTGCTCAAGCGGGTGGTTTCAGGTGTTTGTGCATCTCTGCCCCCTGAGTTGATGCCAGTGAGACATATGAAAGCTCAGGAAAAGATAGGTCAACAAAGCAATGGACAGACAACTGGGAACTATGAAACAACAAGGAAATGTGGTGTCAGAGGAACTAGAGCTTTTAAATAGATATCTCAGAAAACCCAGAGACTCCTGGTCAGCGAGGGGAAAGGAACGCTTATCTTCTCTGCAAACCATTTTCACCTAAAGCCAATTCACAATTCAGTCAGGGCACAACTCCTCCCATTCGCTTGAAACTCAAACCCAGTGTGTGGTTCCTGTTCCTAGATTTTCCTCTTTCTCCATGGTGAGTGGGAGGTGTGCAGCAAGGTCCCAGGTCACTAGGGTGACCACTGGTGACACACATTGCCTTGCTGGACACATTGCTGCCCAAGGTGGTCCTGGTGTGAACCTGTGACATTCCAAGCTCAAGTCCCAGAGATCATCAGACTCAGGGAGGCTGACTCTGGCTTACTAAGTTCACAAAAGACTGAAGCATCAACCAGAAAGCCAACTTCTGATTTTACCGTGGTAAATGTAAGCCTCGGAAATGTTAGTAGCATCTTCAGACCCATGTGTTACTTTTTCTCTAGGCAAAAATACTTGAGTGGGTAGTCATCCCCTTCTCCAGGGGATCATCCCAACCCAGGGATCAAACCCAGGTCTCCTGCATTCCAGGCGGATTCTTTACCATCTGAGCCACCAGGAAAGCCCCAAGAAAACTCTACGGGGAGCTAAATTATAATCACATTTCACAAGAAGTATGAGATGTTCAAAAAGTAAGGGAGTTCTACTCTTTGACTGTGTAGTGACATTGGGTAGACAGCCTGAGATAACATCCCACCATGCAGATGGTCTTGCCAATGGGGAAGAAATATTCAAAGTCCCTTAGTTCAGATTCCTGCCCCCCTGGGAAGTTCCAGGAGGGCAATGTGGCCAATGTCTGCCTCTCTGACTTTCCATTTTGTTCTTCCCCTGCTGGCAGACTGCAGTTCTGAATGATAAGTTCTCTCTTTAGATATGTTAATACAGTTAATCAGGTTACAGTCCAGTCTTGCTGACTTCATTTAAAGTCATTCTCAAAAGTGACTTTCTTGTCTTTATCCTAGCCCAGTAGGTGCAGTGGGTGCCTTTATTCCCTGGTTTCCAAATTCTTGGGGGCACTTTTCTCTTGCTCCGCTGTGCAGACTCAGTTTCTGATGTTCGCTGATCTTCGCCTTCACTGCCACCCCTCAACTCCCCCTGCCCCAGCCCTTCATGTATTATGCACTTTTCTCGCTTTTCACTAGAGTGAATTTTTCTGTATTTAAATCTGGTTTGCTTAAGATACCATTAAAGCATTTCTATCTTTTACTGATTAAATTTTAAGGTATCATGGATAGAAGAGACAGAAATAACACTACAGTTTACGTGGTGCTTGCTATTTACAGGCACTGGGCTGATCATTTTCTATACATTACTTCATTGGAGCCTCTAAATTTACCCTCCCTTTGTGTACGGGGGAAACTGAGGCTGGAAAAAAAAGTTGTTCCCCAAGGGCACTAAGGTACACTGCTGGAATTCAAAAACTAGGTCCCGCACCATCAAAGTATGTAAATCACCTCCAGTTCACAAACATTAAAGAATGAACCTGACTACTCTCAGAGAGGAGCCTCGCTTTTCCATATGCATTGCACTTCTCAGCTCTGTGGGGAAACCTAGAAAGGGTAAGTATTTCAATGGCTTTCAATCTGGCTCCTCTGATGTTGGTTTTGACCAAGTGTTCCCAACCTGATGGTCTACATCTCTGATACTGGCAGCCCGCTGGTGTGTCCCAGCACTTTGACAGGTGTATCATTGCCTAGGAAAAAGTTGAGGAACATCATTTGATGTTATTATGGTCTAATTTCCTCTCATCATGTTTCCAGGCACTAGTAATCAGACTGAACTAGCTCATCTCAAATTGTTACAAGCTGCATGGTCGGGTGGATTCTAATGTTTCCCAGGTGTGGCTCTGCTGACCTTCAAAATATCTATTTGTTCCACCTACATCCCCAGGGGAAAGAAGAATTTTTCACTGATTGGTGAGAGAATGAAGTTCCATTTATCTTAACACAGTGAGTTCCAAACCAGGTTGATCATCAGAAACACTTCAGAGATTCTTAAGCATATAGATTCCTGAACCCACTCTAGGGATCAGTAAAATATAAAAGCCCCAGGGGCAGTCTGGAAAGACATCCAGGTTTAGGAACCCCAGTGTAGTGGATACACCCATGGCTGCTAAGATCAGAAGACCTGTGTTTAAGGCTTTGTCTGCTACCACGGAATCTTGGGAAAATTAATCCCCTGAAGCATCAATTTCCTCTTAAGCAAAGAGAGGTTATAAAATACTTATTTCTTAGTTAGTATGTAGTAGAGAGGACTGAAAAAGATAACTTAGGTGAAAAACATTCATGAACAATTATTTTAATTTAATATTAACATATCTCATAAAAAAAAGACTCAAGAAAAAATAGGCATCAACCCAATTTATGGTTCATATTTTGGCACTTCATGCATCTCACCACATCACCTCTGAATTTAATAATTCCAAACTGATGACCAATATAGCCATAGCTATCCCTTATAAAGGTAAACATAAGCTTTTAACAATTATATTTAAAGAGAAGCCAAGAATTCTGAGAAGCCCTTTTTTTTGTCCTTAAGCTATGGATGTATCTGTCTTTGGGGAAAGGGTGTTTTGGATTTCTTGCTATCAATCCTTCACTTAATGTGAAACTTCATGAATTCCAGCTGCTAGCCACATAATTTCTCTCCACATTTGGTTTTTGGACTTTTCCCTTGTCTTTAAATCTTTCCCATATGTTAGTCAGGGGGCCCTGGGCCTGGAGGGGCAGAGGATGGCAAGCTCAGAGCTGCCCTCTGTCCAAGGGCTAACATGATGCATGGGACCACGTGACAAGCCACAGGCACCCTTATTAGGAGATGCCCTCTGTCTTCTGACCAGGCCTTCTGCCCTACAGGCTGCAGCAGCCACCTGTTCCTTATTTTCCTGAACTATTCTTCAATTCACCATGTTATGAAAAAAATACACACATAAAAAGTATACCTTTTTCAGCTGAAACCGCCCCTAGACTGTCTACATTCTAGCTTTGTTTACAAAGGCTCTGCAGTGTTCTTGACAAGGGAAGAAGAGGAGGGAAAAAAAATACCCACTTCATCTTTAATTTAACCTTTTACAATCAAGGTCTCTTTAGGAACAACTAGAAAAATATGAAACAGTGGTTCCCATGGGAAAAATAGGATTCCTAAGAGATAGAACAGTGGCTCAAAATACTAAAATGCAAACACAGGTGAAAGGCAGCAATTTTTAAGCTAGGAATATTTGGTTAAAATGAAATGCATTGAGGGGCGATGCTAAGATGGTGGAGGAATAGGACAGGGAGACCACTTTCTCCCCCACAAATTCATCAAAAGAACATTTAAACGCTGAGTAAATTCCACAAAACAATTTCTGAATGCCGGCAGAGGACATCAGGCACCCAGAAAAGCAGCCCATTGTCTTCGAAAGGAGGTAGGAAAAAATATAAAAGACAAAAAGAGAGACAAAAGAGGTAGGGATGGAGCTCCATCCCAGGAATGGAGTCTTAAAAAGAGAGACGTTTCCAAACTCCAGGAAACACTCTCACTGCTGAGTCTGTGGCGAGCCTTGGAAGCACAGAGGGCAACATAACAGGGAGGAAAAATAAATAAATACTTAAAACCCACAGATTAGGTGCCCAACGGTAACTCCCCCAGTGGAGAAGCAGCGCAGAGGCCTGCACCCGCCACTAGCAAGTGGGGGCTGGGCAGGGAGGGGCGGCCTGCATTGCTTAGAGTAAGGACTGGGCCTGAATGCCCCGAGGGCAATCTGAGCAAACTAACTTGGGCTAGCAAACCAGACTGTGGGATATCTACCACAAGAAAAGTCCTAACCTAAGACAGCGCCAGGCCCGAGCACAGAACAAAAGACTGAACAGAACTAGCCGGCTGCAGACCTTCCCCCTCCGGTGACAGGCAGCCAGAGCCGGAAAGGGGCAATCGCAGCCCCAGAGAGACATTATCTACCAAACTGCAAGCAGGCTTCTTTGCTAACTAAGACTTCTTGGGGTTCTGGACATCCGCCTGCAAAGTTGCACCAGTTGTACACCCAGAAAACCGAGCGGCAGGGACAGGGGAGGCGATAAGTCGCAGCGACTGCACTCGCCAAACACCTCATCACCTGAGCTGCTCGGACCTGGGAAGGGCACAAAATGCAAGCCCAAATGAGTCTGCCTCTGAGGACTACCCAAGTGCCAGAACCTGAGCGCTTAGACCTGGGAGGCGCATGCATCCCAGGGCCAGCCTCGGATGCTTCCCGGCAGAGCAACCTAGAGCCTGAGCAGTGTGGGCAGGGAGGGCACAAGTGCTGTGAGCAGGAGCAGGCCCACTGTGTCTGAGACACTGCAAGCACACGCCAGTGTTATTTGTTTGCAGCATCCCTCCCTCCCCACAGCACGACTGAACAAGTGAGCCTAAAGAAAGTGTCCACCACAGCCCCCTTGTGTCAGGGCGGAAATCAGACACTGAAGAGACAAGCAAACAGAAGAAGCTAAAACAGAGGGAACCTCCTTGGAAGTGACAGATGCAATAGATTAAAACCCTGTAGTTAGTACCGACTACGTAGGAAGGGGCCTATAGATCTTGGACCAAGGAACTATCCGAAAATGAACTGACCCCACACTGCCCACAACACCACCAGAGAAAGTCCTAGACATATTTTTACTACTTTAACGATCATTCTTTTTTTTTTTTTAAGTCCTCTATTACTCCTTTAATTTTCATTTTTATAATCTACTATTACTTTGCAAAAAAAAAAAAGACCCTATTTTTTAAAGCAAACTACATATATTTTTTTTAATAATTTTTGTCACTTTGTTTTTTTTCTTCTTTTCTTTAATATTGTATTTTTGAAAATTAAACCTCTACTCTAGATTTTTAATCTTTGCTTTTTGATATTTGTTATCAATTTTGTACCTTTAAGAACCCAATCTTCAGTACCCATTTTTACCTGGGAGTGAGATTACTGGCTTGACTGCTCTCTCCCCCTTTGGACTCTCCTTTTTCTTCACCAGGTCACCTCTGTTTCCTCCCTCCCCCTCCTATTCTCTACCCAACTCTGTGAATCTCTGTGTATCCCAGACAATGGAGAACACTTAGGGAACTGATTACTGGCTGGATCTGTCTCTCTCCTTTTGATTCCCCCCTTTTATCCTCCTGGCGACCTCTGTCTCCTTCCTCCCTCTTCTCTTCTCTGTAAAACTCTATGAACATCTCTGAGCAGTCCAGACTGTAGAGCACACATAAAGAAGTGATTACTGGCTAGCTTGCTCTCTCCTCTTTTGATTCAACATCATCTCATTTGGGTCACCTCTAACTCTCTCCTCCCTCTTCTCTTCTCTATATAACACTGTGAACGTTTCTGGGTGTCCCTCACTGTGGAGAAACTTTTTATCTTTAACCTAGATGTTTTATCAATGGTGCTGTATACAAGGAGAAGTCTTGAGACTACTGTAAAAATAAGACTGAAAACCAGAAGCAGGAGGCTTAAGTCCAAATCCTGAGAACACCAGAGAACTGACTCCAGGGAACATTAATCGACAGGAGCTCATCAAACGCCTCCATACCTACACTGAAACCAAGCACCACCCAAGGGCCAACAAGTTCAAGAACAAGACATACCATGCAAATTCTCCAGCAACACAGGAACACGGCCCTGAGCTTCAATATACAGGCTGCCCAAAGTTACTCCAAACCCAATGACATCTCATAACTCATTACTGGACATTTCATTGCACTCCAGAGAGAAGAAATCCAGCTCCACCCACCAGAACACCGACAGAAGCTTCCCTAACCAAGAAACCTTGACAAGCCCCCCATAAAACCCCACCCACAGTCAGGAAACTCCACAATAAAGAGAACTCCACAAACTGCCAGAATACAGAAAGGCCACCCCAAACTCAGCAATATAAACAAGATGAAGAGACAGAGGTATACCCAGCAGGTCAAGGAACAGGAGAAATGCCCACCAAACCAAACAAAAGAGGAAGAGATAGGGAATCTACCTGATAAAGAATTCCAAATAATGATAGTGAAAATGATCCCAAACCTTGAAATCAAAATGGAATCACAGATAAATAGCCTGGAGACAAGGATTGAGAAGATGCAAGAAAGGTTTAACAAGGACCTAGAAGAAATAAAAAAGAGTCAATATATAATGAATAATACAATAAATGAGATCAAAAACACTCTGGAGGCAACACATAGTAGAATAATGGAGGCAGAAGATAGGGTTAGTGAGATAGAAGATAGAATGGTAGAAATAAATGAATCAGAGAGGAAAAAAGAAAAAAGAATTAAAAGAAATGAGGACAATCTCAGAGACCTCCAAGACAATATTAAACACCCCTACATTCGAATCATAGGAGTCCTAGAAGAGGAAGACAAAAAGAAAGACCATAAGAAAATACTTGAGGAGATAATAGTTGAAAACTTCCCTAAAATGGGGAAGGAAATAATCACCCAAGTCCAAGAAACCCAGAGAGGCCCAAACAGGATAAACCCAAGGCAAAACACCCCAAGACACATATTAATCAAATTAACAAAGATCAAACACAAAGAACAAATATTAAAAAGCAGCAAGAGAAAAACAACAAATAACACACAAGGGGATTCCCATAAGGATAACAGCTGATCTTTCAACAGAAACTCTTCAGGCCAGGAGGGAAAGGCAAGACATATTTAAAGTGATGAAAGAAAATAACCTACATCCCAGATTACTGTACCCAGCAAGGATCTCATTCAAATATGAAGGAGAAATCAAAAGTTTTACAGACAAGCAAAAGCTGAGAGAATTCAGCACCACCAAACCAGCTCTCCAACAAATGCTAAAGGATATTCTCTAGACAGGAAACACAAAAACGGTGTATAAACTCACACCCAAAACAATAAAGTAAATGGCAATGGGATCATACTTATCAATAATTACCTTAAACATAAATGGTTTGAATGGCCCAACCAAAAGACAAAGACAGGCTGAATGGATACAAAAACAAGACCCCTATATATGTTGCCTACAAGAGAACCACCTCGAAACAAGGGATACATACAGACTGAAAGTGAAGGGCTGGAAAAAGATATTCCATGCAAATAGAGATCAAAAGAAAGCAGGAGTAGCAATACTCATATCAGACAAAATAGACTTTAAAACAAAGGCTGTGAAAAGAGACAAAGGACACTACATAATGATCAAAGGATCAATCCAAGAAGAAGATATAACAAATATAAATATATATGCACCCAACACAGGAGCACTGCAATATGTAAGACAAATGTTAACAAGTATGAAAGGGGAAATTAACAATAACACAATAATAGTGGGAGACTTTACTACCCCACCTACACCTATGGATGGATCAACTAAACAGAAAATTAACAAGGAAACACAAACTTTAAATGATACAATAGACCAGTTAGACCTAATTGTTATCTATAAGACATTTCACCCCAAAACAATGAATTTCACCTTTTTCTCAAGTGCACACGGAACCTTCTCTAGGATAGATCACATCCTGGGCCATAAGTCTAGCCTTGGTAAATTCATAAAATTGAAATCATTCCAAGCATCTTTTCCGACCACAATGCAGTAAGATTAGATCTCAATTAAAGGAGAAAAACTATTAAAAATTCCAACATATGGAGGCTGAACAACACGATGCTGAATAACAAATAAATCACAGAAGAAATCAAAAAAGAAATCAAAATATGCATAGAAACGAATGAAAATGAAAACATAACAACCCAAAACCTGTGGGACACTGTAAAAGCAGTGCTAAGGGGAAAGTTCATAGCAATATAGGCATACCTCAAGAAACAAGAAAAAAAGTCAAATAAATAACCTAACTCTACACATAAAGCAACTAAAAAAGGAAGAAATGAAGAACCCCAGGGTTAGCAGAAGGAAAGAAATCTTAAAAATTAGGGCAGAAATAAATGCAAAAGAAACAAAAGAGACCATAGCAAAAATCAACAAAATCAAAAGCCGGTTCTTTGAAAGGATAAATAAAATTGACAAACCATTAGCCCAACTCATCAAGAAACACAGGGAGAAAAATCAAATCAATAAAATTAGAAATGAAAATGGAGAGATCACAACAGACAACACAGAAATACAAAGGATCATAAGAGACTACTATCAGCAATTATATACCAATAAAATGGACAACTTGGAAGATATGGACAAATTCTTAGAAAAGTACAACTTTCCAAAACCAAACCAGGAAGAAATAGAAAATCTTAACAGACCCATCACAAGCATGGAAATTGAAACTGTAATCAGAAATCTTCCAGCAAACAAAAGCCCAGGTCCAGACGGCCTCACAGCTAAATTCTACCAAAAATTTAGAGAAGAGCTAACATCTATCCTATGCAAACTCTTCCAGAAAATTGCAGAGGAAGGTAAACTTCCAAACTCATTCTAAGAGGCCACCATCACCCTAATACCAAAACCTGACAAAGACGCCACCAAAAAAGAAAACTACAGGCCAATATCACTGATGAACATAGATGCAAAAATCCTCAACAATATTCTAGCAATCAGAATCCAACAACACATTAAAAAGATCGTACACCATGACCTAGTGGGCTTTATCCCAGGGATGCAAGGATTCTTCAATACCTGCAAATCAATCAATGTAATACACAACATTAACAAATTGAAAAATAAAAGCCAATAGATGCAGAGAAAGCCTTTTCAGAATTCAACATCCATTTATGATAAAAACTCTCCAGAAAGCAGGAATAGAAGGAACATACCTCAATATAATAAAACCTATATATGACAAACCCACAGCAAACATTATCCTCAGTGGTGAAAAACTGTAAGAATTTCCCCTAAAGTCAGGAACAAGACAAGGGTGCCCACTTTCACCACTACTATTCAACATAGTTCTGGAAGCTTTGGCCACAGAAATCAGAGCAGAAAAAGAAATAAAAGGAATCCAAATTCGAAAAGAAGAAGTAAAACTCTCACTGTTGGCAGATGACATGATCCTCTACATAGAAAACCCTAAAGACTCCACCAGAAAATTACTAGGGCTAATCAATGAATACAGTAAAGTTGCAGGATATAAAATCAACACACAGAAATCCCTTGCATTCCTATACACTAATAATGAGAAAGTAGAAGAAGAAATTAAGGAAACAATTCCATTCACCATTGCAACAAAAAGAATAAAATACTTAGGAATATATCTACCTCAAACTACCACACAATTGCACTCATCTCACATGCTAGTAAAGTAATGCTCAAAATTCTCCAAGCCAGGCTTCAGCAATACGTGAACCGTGAACTCCCTGATGTTCAAGCTGGTTTTAGAAAAGGCAGAAGAACCAGAGATCAAATTGCCAACATCTGCTGGATCATGGGAAAAGCAAGAGAGTTCCAGAGAAACATCTATTTCTGCTTTATTGACTATGCCAAAGCTTTGACTGTGTGGATCACAAGAAACAGTGGAAAATTCTGAAAGAGATGGGAATACCACACCACCTAACCTGCCTCTAGAGAAATCTATATGCAGGTCAGGAAGCAACAGTTAGAACTGGACATGGAACAAGAGACTGGTTCCAAATAGGAAAAGGAGTACGTCAAGACTGTATATTGTCCCCCTGCTTATTTAACTTCTATGCAGAGTACATCATGAGAAACACTGGACTGGAAGAAGCACAACCTGGAATCAAGATTGCCAGGAGAAATATCAATAACATCAAATATGCAGATGACACCACCCTTATGGCAGAAAGTGAAGAGGAGCTAAAAAGCTTCTTGATGAAAGTGAAAGAGGAGAGTGAAAAAGTTGGCTTAAAGCTCAACATTCAGAAAACGAAGATCATGGCATCCAGTCCCATCACTCCATGGGAAATAGATGGGGAAACAGTAGAAACAGTGTCAGACTTTATTTTGGGGGGCTCCAAAATCACTGCAGATGGTGACTGCAGCCATGAAATTAAAAGATGCTTACTCCTTGGAAGAAAAGTTATGACCAACCTAGATAGTATATTCAAAAGCAGAGACATTACTTTGCCGACTAAGGTCCATCTAGTCAAGGCTATGGTTTTTCCTGTGGTCATGTATGGATGTGAGAGTTGGACTGTGAAGAAGGCTGAGCGCCAAAGAATTGATGTGTTTGAACTGTGGTGTTGGAGAAGACTCTTGAGAGTCCCTTGGACTGCAAAGAGATCCAACCAGTCCATTCTGAAGGAGATCATCCCTGGGATTTCTTTGGAAGGAATGATGCTAAAGCTGAAGCTCCAGTACTTTGGCCACCTCATGAGAAGAGTTGACTCATTGGAGAAGACTCTGATGCTGGGAGGGATTGGGGGCAGGAGGAGAAGGGGACGACAGAGGATGAGATGGCTGGATGGCATCACGGACTCGATGGATGTGAGTCTGAGTGAACTCCGGGAGTTGGTGATGGACAGGGAGGCCTGGCGTGCTGCAATTCATGGGATTGCAAAGAGTCGGACACGACTGAGCAACTGAAATGAACTGAACTGAACTGAACTGAACGAAACTAAAGACCTATATATAGAAAACTATAAAACACTGATGAAAGAAATCAAAGAGGACACTAATAGATGGAGAAATATACCATGTTCATGTATCGGAAGAATCAATGTAGTGAAAATGAGTATACTACCCCAAAGCAATCTACAGATTCAATGCAATCCCTATCAAGCTACCAGTGGTATTTTTCACAGAGCTAGAACAAATAATTTCACAATTTGTATCGAAATACAAAAAGCTCGAATAGCCAAAGCAATCTTGAGAAAGAAGAAAGGAACTGGAGGAATCAACCTGCCTGACTTCAGGCTCTACTACAAAGCCACAGTCATCAAGACAGTATGGTACTGGCACAAAGACAGAAATATAGATCAGTGGAACAAAATAGAAAGCCCAGAGATAAATCCACGTACCTATGGACACCTTATCTTTGAAAAAGGAGGCAAGAATATAAAATGGAGAAAAGACTATCTCTTTAACAAGTGGTGCCGGGAAAACTGGTCAACCACTTGTAAAAGAATGAAACTAGAACACTTTCTAACACCATACACAAAAATAAGCTCAAAATGGATTAAAGATCTAAATGTAAGAGCAGCAACTATAAAACTCCTAGAGGAGAACATAGGCAAAACACTCTCCGACATAAATCACAGCAGGATCCTCTATGACCCACCTCCCAGAATATTGGAAATAAAAGCAAAAATAAATGGCAACCCACTCCAGTACTCTTGCCTGGAAAATCCCATGGATGGAGAAGCGTGGTGGGCTACAGTCCATGGGCTCACAAAGAGTCAGACACGACTGAGCATCTTCACTTCAATTAAAATTAAAAGCTTCTGTACAGCAAAGAAAAGTATAAGCAAAGTGAAAAGACAGCCTTCAGAATGGGAGAAAATAATAGCAAACGAAGCAACTGACAAACAACTAATCTCAACAATATACAAGTCGCTCCTGCAGCTCAATTCCAGAAAAATAAATGACCAGATCAAAAAATGGGCCAAAGAACTAAACAGACATTTCTCCAAAGACATACAGATGGCTAACAAACACATGAAAGATGCTCAACATCACTCATTATCAGAGAAATGCAAATCAAAACCACAATGAGGTACCATTTCACGCCAGTCAGAATGGCAGCGATCCAAAAGTCTACAAGCAATAAACGCTGGAGAGGGTGTGGAGAAAAGGGAACCCTCTTACACTGTTGGTGGGAATGCAAACTAGTACAGTCACTATGGAGAACAGTGTGGAGATTCCTTTAAAAACTGGAAATTAACTACCTTATGACCCAGCAATCCCACTGCTGGGCATACACACCGAAGAAACCAGAAATGAAAGAGACACATGTACCCCAATGTTCATCGCAGCACTGTTTATAATAGCCAGGACATGGAAGCAACCTAAATGTCCATCAGCAGATAAATGGATAAGAAAGCTGTGGTACATATACACAATGGAGTATTACTCAGCCATTAAAAAGAATACATATGAATCAGTTCTAATGAGGTGGATGAAACTGGAGCCTATTATACAGAGTGAAATAAGCCAGAAAGAAAAACACCAATACAATATAATAATGCATATATATGGAATTTAGAAGGATGATAACGATAACCCCATATGCGAGACAGCAAAAAGACACAGATGTATAGAACAGTCTTTTGGACTCTGTGGGAGAGGGAGAGGGTGGGATGATTTGGGAGAATGGCATTGAAACATGTATAATATCACATAAGAAACGAATCGCCAGTCCAGGTTCAATGCAGGATATAGGATGCTTTGGGCTGGGGCACTGGGATGACCCAGAGGGATGGTATAGGGAGGGAGGTAGGAAGGGGTTTCAGGATAGGGACATGTGTATACTCGTAGTGGATTCATGTTGATGTATGGCAAAACCAATACAATATTGTAAAGTAATTAGCCTCCAATTAAAATAAATAAATTTAATTTTTTTAATGAAATGCATTGAATGTAGCTTCTAACATAAGGAGCATCTCATGGTTTCACAGTTGACTTGAAAGCAGATATCCTGGGGATGTTATATTTTGCCAGTATAGGCTGTGCCTCAGCCCGGGCATGGTGGATCCCTCATGCACTCTGTCTCTCCATCATGGCATATGTGATGAGAAACCAGACCACCTCAAACTCCTGAGAAAGATGTTCAATTTATCTTATCACTATGAGTTAATTATGCTCTTCTCTGAACCATGTCTCCATCCACTGTAGCTCACACCACCTCAGAATGACTCGACCACTTCTCCAGCCTCCCCAGCTAGGCTGAGCCCTCTGTAAGGTCAAGATTGCACCTTATTCATCCCCATGCTGCAAAATCACTAGCCCCTAACAGAGTCTGCCACATCTTGGGTGTTTGTTGGTGAGCTTCACCAGTGGCAATGTGTCAAGTGTTTTTGAGGTGTTCATCTGAGATTGTTTTCCCACAACCTTCACTCTTCCCTTACTCTCTGCCCTAAACTCTTCTCTGAATAGACTCTATTGGAGGGCTTATGTAATTCTGAACACCAGCTCTTGAAAGGGATGTGGAGTGACTGGAGCTCCTCCAGAGCTCAGCAGAAGCTGGGTGGGCAGCAGCAGCATCAGATACCTCTGGCATCCCATTTCTGATTCTCTGGGTCCTATCTGTCCATCATTCCAGCCACTGCCATAGGACCAGATGAATCTGTCGACTTCCCCCAGGTGAACCTGTAGGCACTTGCCTCAGAAACAGCCTCCTATCCTTCACCTCCTCCTCGGGGCTTCTCTGCCAAGAGGTGAGGCTCAGGAGATTCTCAGACAGAAGAGTTAATACCCAACTAGGCAAACCTCCGATCAAAGGGTGACAGGAGTCAACAGGTGAATGCTTCCCTCGGACAGACAGCCCTGAGATGCTGCCCAATGGTTCCCTGAGACCTGCCTTGGAATGAAATACTTGTGTCCCCAAGAGATCACCAACCTAGAAATGAATCTTTTATTGACTCTCTCTCTTTCCTGCATGACTCCCCCATCCCTCACTTCTGCTCCCTAGATCAGACACCCTAGGAAAACAGTTACACATAAGCTTTGACCAATACTAGAGTGAATAGATCAGGATGTTGAAAGTCTACAAATAAGGCATAAAGAACAAGGGAAAGTTGGTTTTCTAAAAAGAAAGAACTTGAAAGAATATAGAACCTGTCATGTGGAAGAGATTTATTCTGTGTTGCTCCAATGAAGTTAAACTAAAACCATAAATAAAAGTTACAACGAGGTAAACTTTGACTCAATTGAGAGTTAGGAAAATGTTGAAAAACTAGAGATGTCCTCCCTGCTTGCCTGTGTCCTAGCTGCCAGCTCTCCTCCTGGGTCCATCCTGCCAGGATTCACAGGATTTTCCTTTAATCAACATCCCATTAATCAAGTTATCCCTGGTTTGAACACTTCCAGTAGCTTGCAATTCCCTTAAGAACCAAGTTCACACTCTGGTGTTAGAACTGTTTGCCAAGGAGCCATATTGTGAGGTGAGGAGCACTCCATCACAAGGAGTGTTCAAGTTATGGCCAGTTTGGCAGATGTGTTATAAATAAGGTTGTCTCCGAATCCTTATTTCCAGGTGCCTGCTAGCCATGACCACTCTGGTGTGCCACTATCACTTTGTACTTTAGTCCATCTCCAGCAGCAGTCCCCAACATTTTTGGCACCAGAGATCAGTTTCATGAAAGAAAACTTTTCCACAGACAGGGTGGGGGGTGGTTTTGAGATTACTCAAGTGCATCAAATTTATTGTGCACTTTATTTATATTATTATTACATCAGCTCCACCTCAGATTATCAGGCGTTAGATCCTGGAGGTTAGGGACCCCTGATCTAAAGTAGAATTCTTTCAGGTCCTTCCCAACCTCCACCAACTTACTTTATTTCTGATGGGGCACTTTCCTGTCCCCTGATGAATTGTCAGCCACAAGTAAGGCCCTGCTCATGTACTACCTCCTCCACTACTTCGTAGTTCACTCTCTTCTGTTTTCATGCCTACATAACACTCAACACATGCAATTATAGGTGTGGAAAACAGAAACAAGTGTTTGAACATTCTGAGAACAAAGTCTCACTTTTTTTTTTTTTTTAACAATCTCAACACCTAAACAGAGTACTAAACATAGTAACCACTCAGAAAGTACTCGGTCAATGAGTTACTAAAAGAATAAAGCAGTGCTAAGGGACGTAATTCCTTAGACTACCACTCAGTAAAATCTGAGGGTCATTGTCCCTCCCATCAAATTCCAAAATCAATCACCAATCAGTCTTGCTTCTTCCCTCCAATCCCTGATATCTCACCTGGTTTATACCTCTGTCCCACTGATCCAGACTGGGCCCTGAATCTCATTCAACAACTTCCCAGCCAGGGTCCCTACCTCCAGTCACTTTCAACACCTTTTAACATCCATTCACTGATGATAAAAACATCAGATTTTTCTAAAAATCCCACTAATGGCTTCCTTCTATCCATCAGATAAAATTCAAGGGCCTCCTGAGCCTCTCTTTCCCACATTATTCCCCATACTCCTCAAATAAAACTGGGGTGCTTTGCTCCCTGTGTCCCCAACCATGGCTCCTGCATTTCTTCTGCTTGGCTACATCCTACACTTTTTAAGCATCGGTTCAAATCCCCTCACTCCCATGAAGACTTTCCTTAATGACCAAGTCCCAAGCATTCACTCTGTTCTCTGAAATTCTGATGTCCTTATTGCCTACAACCACCCTTTAACATTACCCCTTAAAAAGAAAGAGAGAGAGAAAGAAAGAAAAGACCACCTAGTGAAGTCAAATAAGTCTGGGAGATGGATATCTATATGTATTAATATATTGCAATAATGATTAACAACTTTTGAAGGTATTTACAAAGGTCCATCTAGTCAAAACTATGGTTTTTCCAGTAGTCATGTATGGATGTGAGAGTTGAACCATAAAGAAAGCTGAGTGCCAAAGAATTGATGTTTTTGAACTGTGGTGTTGGAGAAGACTCTTGAGAGTCCCTTGAACTGCAGAGATCCAACCAGTCAATCCTAAAAGAAATCAGTCCTGAATATTCATTGGAAGGACTGATGTTGAAGCTGAAACTCCAATACTTTGGCCACCTGATGCAAACAGCTGACTCATTGGAAAAAGACCCTGATGCTGGGAAAGATTGATGGCGGGAGGAGAAGGGGATGATAGAGAATGAGATGGTTGGATGGCATCACCAACTCGATGGACATGAGTTTGAGCAAGCTCCAGGAGTTGGTGATGGACAGGGAAGCCTGGCACGCTGCAGTCCATGGGGTCACAAAAAGTCAGATATGACTGAATGACTGAACTGAACTGAACTGACCAGCCTTTATGTACATTGTTGTTCCAGTTAATCCTTATGTCTGGGAAGGGGAAAATTTCTCACTACCCTTCCTGAATTCTTTTGGCTTGTCTAATAATTAAACTGACACAAGACAGAGTAACAGAAGAAAATCAAATTTAACTTCATACATACAAAAGTCTCATAGAGGACCTAAAGAGATGATGAAAGCAGACAGCTTTTATACTTTTTAGACAAAAAACAACAAATCTATGAAGAACTGACAAAACAAAGAAGTTTGGGCTTAGGGTTCAGTTCAGTTCAGTTGCTCAGTCGTGTCTGACTCTTTGCGACCCCATGAATCACAGCACGCCAGGCCTCCCTGTCCATCACCAACTCCCAGAGTTCACTCAGATTCACGTCCATCGAGTCCGTGATGCCATCCAGCCATCTCATCCTCTGTTGTCCCCTTCTCCTCCTGCCCCCAATCCCTCCCAGCATCAGAGTCTTTTCCAATGAGTCAACTCTTCGCATGAGGTGGCCAAAGTACTGGAGTTTCAGCTTTAGTATCATTCCTTCCAAAGAAATCCCAGGGCTGATCTCCTTCAGAATGGACTGGTTGGATCTTCTTGCAGCCCAAGGGACTCTAAAGAGTCTTCTCCAACACCACAGTTCAAAAGCATCAATTCTTTGGCACTCAGCCTTCTTCACAGTCCAACTCTCACATCCATACATGACTACTGGAAAAACCATAGCCTTGACTAGATGGACCTTAGTCGGCAAAGTAATGTCTCTGCTTTTGAATATGCTATCTAGGTTGGTCATAACTTTTCTTCCAAGAAGTAAGCGTCTTCTAATTTCATGGCTGCAGTCACCGTCTGCAGGTCAGTAGGTGCCCAATATGCTACTGGAGATCAGTGGAGAAATAACTCTAGAAAGAATGAAGAGATGGAGCCAAAGCAAAAACAATACCCAGCTGTGGATGTGACTAGTGACAGAAGCAAGGTCTAATGCTGTAAAAAGCAATATTGCATAGGAACCTGGAATGTCAGGTCTATGAATCAAGGCAAATTGGAAGTGGTCAAACAAGAGATGGCAAGCGTGAACATCGACATTCTAGGAATCAGCGAACTAAAATGGACTGGAATGGGTGAATTTAACGCAGATGACCATTATATCTACTACTGCCGGGTTAGGGTAGTACATCAGTAAAGCAGTAATAAGGCTTGTTCAACATTCTTATCAGCCCTGAATTCCCCACAAAGGGCGACAAGGGTGTGTCTCTACCACCTGAGATAGGGCGGGTACCATTCATAGTGGAGATTTACTTCCTGTTTTCCAGGAGATAAAGAGGAGTGTCAGAGTGCCCCTCTTACACTCAACAACTCAAGTTGTTTCTTGAGTAACTTTAATTCAAACTAATCATCATGCCTCTTTGGCATAGTTGGAGTCACCTGCCCTGAGCCCTAGCATTCACAACAGCCCCACGAGGCACTATTCATATCTCCATCTACAGAAAAGAAAACTAAGTTGAGATACTTGACCCCCTTAAGCCTCAATTTTCTTTCTATTTTTTGGCCACGTCTCACACCTTGCAGGATCTTGGCTCCTCTGACAAGGGATAGAACCTGAGCCACTGCAATGGAAGGGCAGAGTGCTAACCACTGAACCGCCAGGGAAATCCTGAGCCTCAATTTTCGTATCTGTAAACTAGGACTCAAACCCAGACAGGGCAATGATATTCTCATCTTGAGTACATAGAGTCAGTCAAATTTTCAGGTATCAGTTCAGTTCAGTCATTCAGTTGTGTCCGACTCTTTGAACCCCATGGACTGCAGCATGCCAGGCTTCCCTGTCCATCACCAACTCTCAGAGATTGCTCAAACTCATGTCCATCGAGTCAATGATGCCATCTAACCATCTCATCCTCTGTCATTCCCTTCTCCTCCTGCCTTCAATCTTTCCCAGCACCAGGGTCGTTTCCAATGAGTCAGTTCTCCACATCAGGTGGCCAAAATATTGGAGTTTCAGCTTCAGTATCAGTTCTTCCAATGAATATTCAGGACTAATTTCCTTTAAGATTGACTGGTTTGATCTCCTTGAGGTCCAAGGGACTCTCAAGAGTCTTCTCCAACACCACAGTTCAAAAGCATCAATTCTTCGGTGCTCAGCTTTCTTTATAGTCCAACTCTCACATCCATACATGACTATGGAAAAACCATAGCTATGACTAGATGGACCTTTGTTGGCAAAGTAATGTCTCCACTTTTTAATATGCTGTCTAGGTTGGTCATAGCTTATCTTCCAAGGAGCAAGCCGCTTTTAATTTCATGGCTGCATTCACCATCTGTAATGATTTTGGAGCCCAGAAAAATAGTCTGTCACTGTTTCCACTGTTTCTCCATCTGTTTGCCATGGGACTGAATGCCATGATCTTAGTTTTATGCATATTGAGTTTTAAGCCAGCCTTTTCACTGTCCTCTTTCACTTTCATCAAGAGGCTCTTCAGTTCTTCACTTTCTGCCATAAGGGTGGTGTTATCTGCGTTTCTGAGGTTATTGTTATTTCTCCTGGCAATCTTGATTCCAGCTTGTGCTTCATCCAGCCCAGCATTTTGCCTGATGTATTCTGCTTATAAGTTAAAATGGGAGGGTGACAATATACAGCCTTGACGTACTCCTTTCCTGATTTGGAACCAGTCTGTTGTTTTGTTTTGGAACCAGTGCAATAGAAAATGCAATAGAAATGTCAGAACTTGCCACTACCAATACTGTTTTTATTCCTCAGTAAACAGAAGTTCTGAGAGCAACACCAGCCCAGTTTGCATCTGTGTCTCCATGGCAGAGAGCACAGGGAGCACCCATCCCCCCAGTAAAATTTTTCTTTCAATTTTCATACTATTAAAAGACTATTTTCAATGTATGAAAACAATGTTTTAATTTTTCATAACCCTTTGCCATCTATTAATTTAATTTCACAACAGTGCTCAGGTAGATCAGTATTTCAGCACTTTTTATATACAAGAAGATGGAGATACAGAGAAAGTAAACCATCTACCCAGGAATGGACACAGAGGATGTGGAAGGAACGGGTTCCCCATACCTCACTACTGAGCAGGCTGCCTTCACTCCTCCCAACACAGGAACCCTTGTCGGCATCTCTGGGAGGGGCTCAGTGGTCCACACTGAGTAAGATTCCTTTATTCGGTCTCCACTGGACCGTCAACCTCAGAGATATATAAATTGTAAATATCTATTAGGGAAAAAAATTAATAAAGGTTTCCTGATATGTCTAAAAAGTGAAAGTGTTAGTTGCTCAGTTGAATCTGACTCTTTGCAACCCCACAGACTGTAACCTGCCAGGCTTGTCTGTCCATGGAATTCTCCAGGCAAGAATACTGGAGTGGGTAGACATTCCCTTCTCCAGGGAATCATCTCAACCCAAACCTGGGTCTCCCACATTGCAGGCAGACTCTTTACCTTCTGAGCCATCAGGGACCTCAAATATATTCAATGCTCCATTTTGTGGAAATTAAAACAGTCTCTCTAAGGTGAATTACTAGAGAAACACTTGATATTACAGAAATCAAGCCCCTATTCCTTTGTTACTGCTTTGTTGTTCTAACCTTTCTGCATATACAATTGTGTCCCCTGTTTGTGTTCAGTATTTGAACATTATATTTGAAATATAAAATATAATAGGTATTTTTACATATCTCTATGGATATGTGTATGGAAATTGTTCACATGCAGGCACAGATGTACCCTGGACTGGGAGAACTTAGTCCCCTGGTCTGTGAAGGCTCTCATTTCTTATTCTCCAAGCTTCACCAAAATAATGGACTTTGGTGTTTCTATTAAGAGCAATCTACTTTCTCTCAAAAACTCCCTCTGGTCTATGGGAGAGGTTGTCTTCAATGAATTTCTCTGTTCTTTCCTTCCTGATCTCCTTTTCCTGATCAATGTTTTAGTCTAACTACTTGATTTTCAAATTACTTTGTAATTACAAAATGTTTGGCTAATTTTAGCCTCACTCCAAAAAGTGATCTTCATTTGTGCCATCTCTGTCTTTCTCTGTTGCTTTCCTTGGCAATATTGTAGCTAGAAGTAAAATTAATTGTGGCCTGATTGTAACAATGCCACATGAACTGGCTAGCTATTCTTCTTTGAGGAAGCATCAATTAAAAAAAAAAAAAAAGAGCATTCATGCTGATAGATAAAAGAATTAGGATCTCTTAGCCTGGAAAAGTGTAGAGGGGTGACTATAATGGCTTTTAAGTACATAGGAGATAATGGCTAGTTGTTGGCAGGGAGAATAGAACAAAAGGAAACAGATTTTAAGAGGAAAAGTGGAGATTCAGAATGTAGATAAGGAAAAAATTACTGTCTAAAGACAGAGCCAGTGTTACTTGCAGACAAGACAAATCCAAGAGGTATGTGATGTTCTGAAGGTTCCCAGGAGGCCTCCTGGTACATCACGAACTTCTCTCTCCTGCAGGGTTTTTGGGCTCTCTCACTCTCCTCTGTTGCTCATCCTTTCCACTCTCTTCTAAAATCAAATCATTTTATGATTCATTAAGACACAAGCACATCAGTATGGCTTCCAGGACCAGCAACATAATTTGTGGGGCCCAGTATGAAATGAAAATGTAGAACCACTTGTTCAAAAAGTAAGGACTTCAAGACAGCCACAGCAGAGCATTAAAACCACATGTGAAGTCCTTCTAAATGCAGGGCTCTGTGCCATCAGACAGTCACACTCTATGGAGCTGGCCCTCATGGCTCAGCTGGGTAAGATGTAGAAAACAAGGAGGTTGGACCGTGTGGCTTCTAAAAGCCTGTAAGAACCTGTCAAACATTGGACCTAGATCCAGGACCCAATCACGGCTCAACCAGCCTTCTGAGACCATGATGGTGAGAAGAGGATGTCAGGAGGAAAGGAGAGAAGAGCCTGCGATATGTGCCTCACTATTCCCACTCTCTGTGCTGTAAGCTCTGGTGTTAATGGGCTTCCCTTGTGGTTCAGACGGTAAAGAATCCACCTGCAATGTAGGAGACTGGGGTTTGATCCCTGGGTTGGAAAGATCTGAAGAAGGGAATGGCAACCCACTCCAGTATTCTTGCCTGGAGAATCCCATGGACAGAGGAGCCTGGCAGGGGGTCACAAAGAGTTGGACACAACTGAGCAACTAAGCACTCATGTAAGTGTTGCTAACTAATAATGTCCTAACACCTAAATCTCTTATCCCTAAAATGGTTCACTTGAAATAAAAGATCAAATCCAACTTTCCAAGGCCTTGAAGAACAGTCTAAAACAGAGTAAGTCCAAAGTTGAAAATAAGGTGGTTTTTTTTAATGGTAAACATACATGCAAATCTTACTTTCTAGACCTTAATAGAGTTGTCTATTTTCATATTCTTAAGAAACAGTAATTTTTCAAATTACATCTAGAACAAAATGTTATCTACATTTTCACTTTTTTCTAGGCATGAACAAAAATTTTGACTCAGTATAATTGTGATAAGATGCCACACTGATATGTGAGAGTGTTTGTTTTTATTTTACTTTTATTTGGAATAATTAAAAATTCAAAACCACAAGTTTATAAGGTGACAAACTCATTTTTCAAAAACCAGCTGTGGGGTTTGGCCAAGGCCAGTCTACCACTTCTTCTCTAAAAATTTGGTACTAACCCTTGGGAGCAATAAGCCTATGTTCTCCCAAAATGGAATGTCTGGTTCATTTTGATGTAACTAATTCTCTAAAAGCCAAAAGTTTCTTGATGACACAAAAATAATAAGTAACAACTTTTCCAATCATGTACCTTTGAGTTGTAAAGAAAGGATAAAATTGGTCAACACAGAAAAGGTAGATTTAGTGGATTTTCTTGTGCATTCCATCAGCAAGACACTTACAAGAACAGAAAGTCAAAATTAACCCCTGTCCCTTTGTTTTCTACATAGACATCTGGATGCTCCACATTTATCCTATGGCTTCACAGGATTTAAAAAAAAAAAAAAAAAACTGCTGGCCAATGTCCCTGAAAGTGTTAGTTGCTCAGTTGACCCCATGGACTGTAGCCCACCAGGCTCCTCTGTCCATGGGATTTCCCAGGAAACACAGGGATTGAACCCAGGTCTCCCGCATTGGGAGTGGCTTCTTTACAAGCTGAGCCACTAGGAAAGCCCAAGAATACTGGACTGGGTAGTTATTTCCTTCTCCAGGAGATCTTCCCAACCCAGGGATCAAACATAGGTCTACTGCATTAGCAGGAGCCACTCTGGGAAATAGTGAAGGACAGGGAAAGCTGATATGCTGCAGTCCTTGGGGTCGCAAAGAGTCGCACACGACTTAGCAACTGAACGTACACTGTCTCCGGAGACTATATATTCATTACTGATTGTCTTTAATAAGTATCAACAAGAAAATAACGGCTGTCATTTTCTGACCACGTCTCACAGACCAAGCACAATGCCAAAGCCCATGCATGGGTTATCTCAGTCTCACTGATGCTAAAGAGGAAGGGTGATTATCTCTCTGAGTCATTACAAAGATTAGAAGAGCTAAGTGCTCAAAGTCAGCTAATGTTAGCTAATCTACATGTGCTATTTTCTTTAATCCTTTTAATAATCTCATGATTAATAAATTAATAAGATCAAAGTATTAAGCAACAGATGAAATTTTACCCCAGTTCAATAAAGTGGAAAACCTGTAAACTGAGCAGGAGGACTCTTTGGGGCCTTTCTGGGACAGATGTCCCCAAGTCCTCCACCTGCTTCTTTTTTTGTAGAAAACTTAAGCCTCCTATGTAGGGTAAGGGAGTTAGAGAAGGCGAGGTTTGGAAAAAGAAGAGACTGGCACTTTATAGGAACAGATCACCTTTAATGAGGCGAGAAGGGGCAGCAGTCAGATTAGTGATCTGCTACACTAACCCAAGAAAAGAGTAAGTATATATAGGCATATATGTGGAAATCTACTGTCTTAAGGGGGCCTGTTCTTCTCCAAGGTTGTTCGGAGTAGTTATCTTTTAAATGGCTGGGGCAAAGAATTCTGGAGATTGGCCAGAGGCTGGACCGGCTGGGAGATGGGCATAATCAACCTTAAGATCCTTTTTGTTTCTTCTTCCAGTGAGAGAGTTCTTTGTTTTGCATATAATGATGGGGAGAACCCGGAGGGGAGTTTTAACTCCAGGCTATTTTGAGCCCTGTAACTCTCCTTCATTCTAGGCCTTCCCTGAGTTACAAAGAAAAAGAACAAATTTAATCAGAGAAGTGAGATTATGCAGAAACAAAGAACAGTCAAGCAAGACAAATAATGGTTGAATCCTCAAAACAAAGTCAAGGATATTTGATTCCTCTTCAAGGGCTATAGAGGGCTTCCCTGGTGGCTCAGTTTTAAAGAATCCACCTGCCAATGCAGGAGACTCAGGTTCCATCCCTGAGTTGGGAAGATCCCCTGGAAAAAGAAATGGCAACCCTCTCCAATATTCTTGCCTGGGAAACTCCATGGACAGAGGAGCCTGGTGAGCTACAGTCCATAGGGTCGCAAGGAGTCAGATACAACTAAGCAACCAAACAACAACATCGGGGCTGTAGATAACATCCTGAGCCATATCCTTGAGTTATTTTGCCACTTTATCAAAAAGGCCTTCCCTGACCACCCAACCTAGAGCAGCCCCAACCCCACACTCCAGGCACACAACCCCATCACTCTGTTTCTCTTCCACGGAGCACTTCCTGCTACCCATGAGTTTCGCGATCATCACCTGTCTCCCCTCATCAGCATGTCAACTTCCTGAGAAGAGGGGTCTCACCTTGGTTGCCACAGCAAATCTTAAGGCCTGGATTGGCATCTGGTAAGCCTCGAGTGGTCATGAATGAATCAATCTGCTGTACCACATAGCTCCTCAAGAATCAGCTTTCTTCAGGTAACACAGCTTCAACTTCAGCCCACTTTCCTAATCGAAATGCACCTTCACCCTGGTAACCTATCAATCACCCGGACAAATACTTCCATGACTTCTACTACTGTTATTACTACTGCTACTAAGAGTATCTATCACATGTTGACTGCTTGCCATATACCAGAGTACTAATCATTTTTTATACATTATCCCATTTGCCAATGTTACCATCCTCATAACAAAGAACAAATTTAATCAGAGAAGTGAGATGATGCGGAAACAAAGGAGAACAGTCAAGCAAGACAAATACTAGTTGAGTCCTCAAAACAAAGTCAACGATATCTGGTTCCTCTTCAAGGACTACAGAGGGATTCCTTGGTGGCTCAGTGTAAAAGAACATTTTAAAGAAGGGCATCCTGAGATTACCTTCATGAGGTCATGGGGCTTGAAAGTAATACAGCTAGTAAGTGGTAGAACTAGAGCTCAAATCCATATTTTTCTGACTATAAACCCACCATGACATCTCCTCTCCTCTTTCAAAAGGATGCATTTCTGTGTGTAATTTAAAAGTTTGAGAAACACTGAACTAAATGATGGAACTTCAACTGGGGAGAGTCCAGAGGAAATATTTCTAGACAGCTTCGGAGCGTTCTGGGTTACAGGAGACAGGGAGGTGAATACATCCTTTGAAAGAAAAGTAGAAAGTGCTTTCCCCCACCCCTCAAAAAGTCTAACTTAGTCGGTTATCCTTTATTAATGGTGTCAAGACAATCATTAATCACACCACTTTTGAGAGCCCCAACGGTGAAAGTGGCCTCCTGAAGCAAGGACAGATATTAGGTTTGCAGAAAATGCAACTGAGAAGATAAAAAGACTGCAAAGCACAAAGTCCCCACTACACTCAGCTATGCCTGATGCTCAGCCTCCACAGTGTGTTCAGCTAAGTTAGGAAAATGGAGCTGCACATTTTAGGCAAAGGAGGGGGCAAAAATTCTGCAGAGTTTTTAAGCGTATTATAGATTGTTGGAGTGGTCAGTAGGTTTCCAAAATGCAGTGTATACCCTAATTCTCTAATTCTGATAAATGTAGGGTCCATGATAAATAATGGCTAATCAACCTTGAGATTCACTGAGAGACAGTCTGAGTTGGGGGAAATTTCTATGAATCCAGCAATAATGCATAGGTATAAGAATACGCAGGCAACAAAATGACCCAGGTTATGAAAAATAAATAAGATCTTGTGAGGTGATTTGTGACACCACTTTTCAAGGCTGAAAATGGTGAAAAGAGGATGAGAGGAAAAGAGGAGGTTTTGGAGGCAATATAAAATTTAGAGCTTCTTGGTTTATAGTCAAACGCATTTAAGACTCCACCAGGAAAGCTAAGGACCTTGATTATCATGTGGCTTAGGCATTTCAGATGATGTTATTCTCGGTATGCATCCTATTAGTATTGGGGCCTATATTTCCTTTTCCTAATACTTAATATTTGATCATTTCTCAAACAGAAAAATGCAGCCTATATCCCCACTGAATTTACCAGGGAGAAGTTCTTTTAAAGACATAGCAGTGTATCAATCCAATGTGTCGGGTCTTCAGCATTCACCTATTAAATGGCTCTTACATGTGATCATCTCATGTGTCATTAATTGATTTTAATACTCCATTACTAATGAGTCCTTCTTGAAGCCATAGCTTTATACTGCTGGGAAACAATCTTTGAAAAAAAAAAAAAAAAGGCTGAACCAGAAATAGAAAGAGTTAGTCCTCTATTATTCTCTCACCATAGAAAGCATGGGTGCAGTTCTGTTTTAATAGCAGAATAAATGGTAGAAGGATGATGTTTCACACTAATAAATTAAATTTGGGTCACCAATGTAAAATAGAAATGTTTCTGATAGTTATGGCCTGGAATACAGAATCTGAAAAATAAGTACAATCTCTAGAAAATGTTTCTTTGTATTTAAAAAAGGAGGCTATCGTTTTATTTCTCTTAACTTTGCTAAAAATAATAACCATGACAGAATGCTTTTTCCCCACTAACAGGGATGCCAAATGGGAAAAAAATAACTAAAGAACCACAGTGTCCCCTAGTGAGAAGAAACAGAATCGTTCTTCACGCACAGTAAGTAGTTAACTACACAGAGCATTTGTGAGGAAAAACAGTCACAAATGAAATAGGAAGAAAATGATAGTATAATTGATTCCAAAAAATAATTTAGTATTCATGCCTGGTCCTGATTTTCTTTGTTTCTAGCAGTTTTACATTGCTAGGTGATAGTTTATGCAGTTGTGATCATGCCATATGCATGGTTCTGCATGTTGATTTACTCTTAACATGACAACCCACTCATTTCCTTATGTTATTCAAAACCCTTATAAACTCCTTTGTAATGTACCATGATTTATTTATCCTTTTCATTTTTATAAGAAACTTTAAGTGAATTAAAAATATTTTTAAACAAACAAAAATTTTGTAAAGGAATCAAAATAGGATTACCAAAGAATTTCAAGGTAAAGAAGGTCCTTGGGTAACTGCTTTAAGAAACTCGTGATTTAAAAGACAGTTCAGTTCAATTCAGTTCAGTCGCTCAGTCGTGTCCGACTCTTTGCGACCCCATGAACCACAGAACGCCAGGCCTCCCTGTCCATCACCAGCTCCCAGAGTTCACCCAAACCCAAGTCCATCAAGTCAGTGATACCATCCAACCATCTCATCCACTGTCGTCCCCTTCTCTTCCTGCCCTCAATCTTTCCCAGCATCAGGGTCTTTTCCAATGAGTCAACTCTTCGCATCAGGTGGCCAAAGTATTGGAGTTTCAGCTTCAACATCAGTCCTTCCAATGAATATTCAGGACTGATCCCCTTTAGGATGGACTGGTTGGATCTCCTTGCAGTCCAAGGGACTCTCAAGAGTCTTCTCCAACACCACAGTTCAAAAGCATCAATTCTTTGGCGCTCAGCTTTCCTTATAGTCCAACTCTCACATCCATACATGACCACTGGAAAAACCATAGCCTTAACTGGATGGACCTTTGCTGGCAAAGTAATGTCTCTGCTTTTGAATATGCTATCTAGGTTGGTCATAACTTTCCTTCCAAAGAGTAAGCATCTTTTAATTTCATGGCTGCAATCACCATCTGAAGTGATTTTGGAGCCCCCAAAAATAAAGTCAGCCACTGTTTCCACTGTTTCCCCATCTATTTCCCATGAAGTGATGGGACCAGATGCCATAATCTTCATTTTCTGAATGTTGAGCTTTAAGCCAACTTTTTCACTCTCCTCTTTCACTTTCATCCAGAGGCTTTTTAGCTCCTCTTCACTTTCTGCCATAGGGTGGTGTCATCTGCATACCTGAGGTTATTGATATTTCTCCCAGCAATCTTGATTCCAGCTTGTGCTTCATCCAGCCCAGCATTTCTCATGATGTACTCTGCATAGAAGTTAAATAAGCAGGGTGACAATATACAGCCTTGACGTACTCCTTTTCCTATTTGGAACCAGTCTGTTGTTCCATGTCCAGTTCTAACTGTTGCTTCCCAACCTGCATACAGGTTTCTCAAGAGGCAAGTCAGGTGGTCTGGTATTTTTATCTCTTTAAGAGTTTTCCACTGTTTATTGTGATCCACACAGTCAAAGGCTTTGACATAGTCCATAAAGCAGAAATAGATATTTTCCTGGTACTCTCTTGCCTTTTTGATGATCCAGCGGATGTTGGCAATTTGATCTCTGGTTCCTCTGCCTTTTCTAAAACCAGCTTGACAATTTGTAATCAAAACATCAATTATTCAATGATCCTTACTACTGGTAATGTTGGATACACATGGGAAGGACCTAACAAAAGAAGGGGTACTGGAGGGACAGGACCAAGGTGAATAAAAGGCACATGCATACAAACAATGCAAGGCAGTGCACTGAAGTAGGAAGTAAAAGACACAACTATCTATGGAGATCAGAAGGGTGGAGGCAGCAGCCCTCTAGAAAAGCCATCAGGAGAGCCATCAAGGAGACGGCCAGCTGGAGATGAAAGATATATTCAAGATATAGTGAATAACAGAAGCAAAATTACAGAGGCTGGAGCTCAGTTTTCCCAAAGGACGGAGAGGAGATGGTTTCAACAGAGGGCTTAGAAGGAACATTTCTTATGATACAAAGGGAAGGGGGTGGGAAAAATATGTGCTGAGTCTCATTCCATGTCCCAGTCAGCATGTTGGGAGGTTTACATGCGCATATCACTTACTCATCACAACCTTGCAGTTACGGGTGTCCTTGACCTCATTTTAAAATGAGGAACCTGGAAGTCTCAAAGGGGATGATTCTTGGCCAATAAGTAGAAAAGATAAGATTTGAACCCAATCAGTTGTCCTATATGGGTCATATTTTCTAAAGTAAAAAAATATCTTATCCCTTGCCATCATGTTTCATCTATTCACTTAGAAAAAGAAAACCCTTTTATCCTGGAAAGAATGGTAGTATACTTCAGTCAGGTTTCTGTCTCGGAGAAGGCAATGGCACCCCACTCCAGGACTCTTGCCTGGAAAATCCCATGGACGGAGGAGCCTGGAAGGCTGAAGTCCATGGGGTCACTAGGAGTCAGACACGACTGAGCCACTTCACTTTCACTTTGCACTTTCACACATTGGAGAAGGAAATGGCAACCCACTCCAGTGTTCTTGCCTGGAGAATCCCAGGGACGGCGGAGCCTGGTGGGCTGCTATCTATGGGGTCGCACAGAGTCAGACACGACTGAAGTGACTTAGCAGCAGCAGCAGCAGCAATTAAATGGCCTAAACTCTTTCCAACTCCTCAAACCACAATTTTCTTTTGTGTGTGGAATTTATGAAGACTGGAAACTGGCACTCAGAGTAAGGATCTAAATCCTCTGTGAAACCGCTGGGAGGGTAGACCCTCTCTTTCCCTCCCAAAGCAGAGGGATGGCAGAGTGAAGTGAGAGCAAGAACAGCAAAGTTGTCTCTTGGGATGGCATCTGGTTATGTTGGTTCTGCACTCAGGCAGCTGGACATGCCCATGATATTTCTCTACAGAAGAGAACTAACATTTACAGCACCCCCACCAATGACCACATGCTCTTCACATATGTTACCCATTTAATGTTCATACCCAGCCACAGGGTTCTGAGAAGCTGTGACCATGCAGCACAGGTGCTCAGAGTTCTCACATTCAAGATGTAAAGACCAGCGACACAAAGTTGATGTAAATTAACTTGAGCTCTCTACGTGCATTTCTCAAATATTCTGAAGGGAGTATGTAGGTCACAGCCACACTCTTTTAAAATTCCCTTTTTCTCTCTCCTTTACTTCCCTCACCAACCACAACTATTCCAGCACCTCCTATCTTGCAAAACTCCTCAAAACAATCATTTTTCCAAAGTAAAAACTTCTGTCCCAAAGACACTGTTAAGAGGATAAAAAGACAAGCCATAGACTGGGGAAAATGTTTCCACAGGGAGCAAATATTTGCCAAACACACATCTGACAAAGGACTTGTATCCAAAATGTACAGAGAATTCTTAAAACCCAACAATTAAAAAAAAAAAAATCCCAATTAAAAAGTGAGGAAAAAAACTCTGAACAGACACCTCAGAAAAGATATACAGCTGGTAAATAAGCATATGAAAAGATGCTCAACATTAAATTGCAAATTTAGTTGCAAATTAAAACAAAAATACACCACTATACACCTATTTGAATGGCTAAAATCCAAAACACTGACCATGCCAAATGCTAACGAGGGTGTGGAGCAACAGGAACTTTCATTCTTGGCAGGTAAGAACGCAAAATGGTATAGCCACTTTGGAAGACAGTTTGTCAGTTATTTTTTTACAAAACTAAACATACTATTACCATACAATCCAGCAATCACACTCCTTGATGTTTACCCAAATGAGCTGAAAACTTGCATCCACAAAAAAACTTTGCACACTGAGATTTAAAGCAACTTTAATAATAATTGCCAACAGAAGCAGCTTGACCATCAATGCATGCTCAGTCACTTAGTCATGTCAGACTCTGAGAACCCATGAAGACTCCTGTCTGTCCATGGAATTTTCCAGGCAAGAATACTAGAGTGAGTTGCCATTTCCTTTCCACTTGGTCATCAATAGGTGATGAATAAACAAACTGTGATATCTCCATACAATCAAATATTATTCAGCAGTGAAAAGAAATGAGCTGTCAAATCACAAAAGGACACGGAGGAAGCCAGTGTGAAAAGGCTACATGCTGTATGATTCTGACTAAATGGCATTCTGGAAAAGGTGGAACTATGGAGACATAAAAAGATCGATAGTTTCCAAGGAGTGGTAAACAGAGGGGAAGGAAGGATAAACAGCTGAAGCACAGTGGGTTTTTAGGGCAGTGAGGTTATTCTGTATGGCACTATGATGGTGGATACAGTACATTATGCATTTGGCAAAACTCATAAAACTTTGCAAAACAGAAAATGAACTCTAAACTATGGATCTTAGTTAATAATAGAGTGTCAGTATTGCTTTGTCAGTTGTTACAAACATGCCACACCAATGCAAAAATTAGTGACAGGGAAACTCAGGGGAAGAGGATGGAGTATGTGGAAATGCTCTGTACTTTCTGCTTATTTTTTCTAGAAACCTAAAGCTGATCTACAAAATGCCATCTACAAATTTTTTTAATTTTATTTTTAATTGGAAGGTAATTAAAATATTGTGATGGTTTCCACCATACAGCAACATGTATAAATTTTTTTATTATTATTATTTTTCTCTCCACATGTAAGTGGCCACTGGAACCAAACCCCCCATCCTCCAACTCCCTGTAGCTATCGTGAGTGCCAAAGGACCAGAAGACCAAGAAAGATGTGTCCTTCTCCTCACTCACGTGCTCTTTGACCCTCTCCCTTTCTTCTTGGCCATCATTTTGTGTACTTGGGATTAATTTCCATCTTGTCCTTCTGGTACTTCCTATATCCATGTCACAGAGCCCTGTGCCACAGGTGAGGCTGGGTGGCCTCTGACAGGCCCAGAAATCAGATGGCCCACTCCTCCCAAGTGGGGATCTTCATGGAGGAAGTCAACAGAACAGTCTAGGAGGTGACAAGGGTTGCTCCACAGGAAAGCAGTGATGACACAGTGTGCTGTGTCTTCCCAAAAGGATACCTTGCAAAAGAGTTCAGAACTAATAGTAGTATCTCCAGGTACCCAGACCAGAGTCCGACTTGAAGAGGAACCAGGGGCAAAGTGGGCCTTTGGGGGAAATGACACTCCCTGCTTTGCATGGTTGCTCAGAGAAATCGTCCTTCAGAAATTGCCCTTGCATCTGCTCCTTTGTGAAGATTTTGTTACAGAAATGACAACCAAGGTCCAGGTCTCTCCAGATCTTATGAGTTGTCTTCAGAACCTAGTTTGGAAATCCCCCAAAGCAGTCCATATTAAAGCACAGTTGGCCCTCCACATCCTTGGGTTCCACATTCAAGGGTTCAACCAACCATAGATCAAAAATATTCCTTTAAAAAATTCCAGAAAGTTCTGAAAAGCAAAACTTGAATATGCTGCTCACCAGCAACTAATTACATAGCATTAACATTGTATTTATAACAACTTACAAGGCATTTACATTGTGTTTGGTATTATAAGTAATCTAGAAATGACATAAAGGGGGGATGTGGTAGGATATAGGCAAACACACTATGCCATTTTATATAAGGGATTTGAGCACCCTTGGGTTTTGGTATCCCTGAGGGAGGCAGGGTCCTAGAATGAATCCCCCCATGGGTAGAGGGACAGTTGTACTCAGGGTTTTCCTGGTGGCTCAGACTGTAAAGAATCCACCTGCAATGTGGGAGACCCAGGTTCGAGCCCTGGGTTGGGAAGATCTCCTGGGGAAGGAAATGGCAACCCACTCCAGTGTTCTTTCCTGGAAAATCCCATGGACAAAGGAGCCTGGAAGGCTATAGTCCATGGGGTCACAAAGCGTTGGACACGACTGAGCAATTAACTTTCACTTTCACTTTTCTGAAACAGGACAGAATGTAAAATAGGCTAAGTAATAAAATCTTCCCAAAAAACTTGTGTAAGAGACTCACAAGTCATTATAACTAACAGAGGGTACCAAGCCTCAAATTAATATAGATCATCAGTCATCTGCAATTGAGTGCAAAAATAATGTCTCTTAGTTGGAAGAACTCACTTTCTGGGTTTAAGACTTAACATGCAAATAACCTTCTGTCTTGTCCCTTATTTTCAAGGGTTAAATTTTTCCTAAGGCTCTAAACACCCTTCCTCTTCTTGACTGATCATTGTCAGTCTACCAAATCACTCAGAAGGAAATGTTTACAATGCAGTACATACGTTTTTAGTTTATCATTTTGCCATCTGTTCATGGAAAGCTATCAACAGCAGCACGTACGTACACATTGTCCTCTCATCTTCTACTACCTCAGCAGTAAATATCAGCAGACATTTGGCAACTATTAGCAGCAGATGACCTTTTTCCAGATATGCACAGAATATTGTCCAAAAAAAATGTAATGGATTCAATAGGATATCAAATCAATGGAATCATTTCACAGGAAAAACCATTTTTCTCAGACAACCTTAATTAAAATTGAAAAAAATGTAGAACTGGGGTTTTTTAAAAAGACATCTTTCATGTAAGAAAGATAACCATGATTTCTACTGATTTACAATATTTAGCACAGACATATGCCCTTCATAATTTTCAAATTGTTATGCATGTTACTTCTACCAGTAAAGAAGAGTGTTAAATTTACTTAATGTTTCCTGAGTGTCTGTTTTGAGATGACTGCTCATTATATCCTCCTTGTAAACATATGGAGAATTTTATAATCCCCTTAAAATGTGGTAACTCTACCAGAGAGTGTTCTGTGATAGCCAAAATTTAAATTTACATTTCTCTGCATTTTGATCTTTTGTATTATTAAAGAATCATCCCTTTCATTATAGATTTGATTTTTGAAATTTCAGCTGAACTTTTCTGAAAAGTTGGTCTAAACAGGGTTGAGCAGCATATATTGTGGGACTGCTGACCTCACTGACTCAAGAGATGAATACATTGAAAAGAGACGGTTAGTCCTAGATGTACTGGATCTTGACTAAATTTAAGCAAGTTATTACTTCTCTTACAAAATCTCAAATAAAAATAGGAATATGATACCTTTATAGAGTAATTGTTCATTTCCTGGGTTGGTTCTTTCAGCCCAATAATGTCTAGTCCTAATGAGACCTGTAGTGGGGATTTGAACCTCAAATGGACCATCTTCCTTTGCACCAAGAAAACTTCTCTTGATTGCCCATTAAGCCTCTCAAAGATGTATCATTTTTGTTGCCATGGATACCACCAAAGAAGTATGGATGGATCTGCACAAATCCATAATCACTAATCATTTCTGGAAAAATCAACCAGAACTTCAGAATGTACTGAAAATGACCCATACATCATTTTAAATAGAAACAAATGCACCTTTCTTCTCCACTGAAGTAAAAATTCTGAAAGCTAAAGCTCACTGTCACAAGCTCTGCCTTACCCACCATGTATGTATATATATATGGAAAAGAATAATGTCAATCAATACCATAGCTATCTGCACTTTCAGTTCTAAATCCAATAAAAGAAAATCAAGGCAAAACACACTTTTTTTCTAATATGCTAGGATCCTGCCTTGATTTCAGCTATGGAGACAAAAGATAAAATTAAAACATTAAAATCATGCAGGAAGTATTTCTGCCAAAAGGCCTACAGTGTAAAGACAAAAGCAGATGATTAATATGAAAGCACCATTTACCAAAAATCTTCACATCATCAAATCAATATATATTTTTAGGCCCCAGCCATGAGCCAAGCACTCAAGCTATTAAAGGAAATTCAAAACCTGCCATTTTCGAAAAGCTTATGCTCTGCTTAGGAAAATGAGGCATGCATTCCAAAACACTTTGTGAACAGTGAAGACAGTGTCTAACCACATTCTGGAAAAGATAACCTAAATAAGTACTATGGGGATAAAGAAACACAAAGATCTTTGTGGAATGGAGTAATCGAAGAAAAGCTTGCTAGAGAGAGGGCAGACTTGAATTGGCTTGGAGGTAAGTAAAAGGACAGGTGTTCCAGGTCAAAAGAGGTGGCTTACTTTTGTGAGGAGGCTGAGGAAACCTCTCTGAGGAGATAATGTTTGAGCTCAGACCTAAATTATGAGGAGCAAAGCTGCAGCCATCGGGATTTATATCTCCAGTCATCAGGAGTTATATCCTCAGCAAGAAGATATAACCTTAGGAGAAAAAGAGTTCATGTTCATTTTTAAAGATCCAAAGGAGGCCATTGTGGAAGGTACACAGTGACTGGGGACAGTGGCATGGGTGAGGTCAGTGACAGGGGAGAGTGGTGTGGGTAAAGTCAGAAAAACAGGCAGAGACTGATCCAGCCAACTTTCTTCTACCATATAAGAAATTTACCTTTTAGATACAATAGAAAGTCAGTGACCTATTTTAGATTTGGGTAAGTGATGCATACAGGCAAGTTAAATGAGATCATTTATATTTTTTAAAGATCACTGTGGTAGCCATGAAAAGAATGGATTGTGGAGAGAGGAACAAGAATAGAAGCAAGGAGATGCTTAGGAGGATGCTGTAGCAGCGATGCTGGCTGGGACCATGGGGGAGTGGTGACAAGCAAGAGTGAGAGAAGCAAAACGCCCACAAACACTAAGAACCTCCGCGACTTGCTAGCAATTGTAAATCAAGAAGAGGGAAGAGAGGAAAAGAAGGCCTAAGGATGACATCTAGCCTTTGTACTTGTGCAGTCTTGAGGGCAGTGAAACTCCTTAGTGAACTGGGGAAGACTTGAAAAGGAAAAATCTGAGGGGAAAGGGTAGGGGCAAAGTCAAGAGTTCTTTATTAGTCACACTATTTTTTTTTAAATGCCTGTTCTATATCTGTATCACTCATGGATAGGAATTATTTACAGAAACTTTATAGCAAGGACGTGTATTTTTCTCCTATAGTAAAGAGTCCAGGGAGGGACTGGCAATTTGGAGATGGGAAAACTATTCAAAGTCCCCCTTCCTTTCCTGCTCAAGTACCAAAAATGAAAAATCTTTCATTCTTGTGGTCACCCCATGATTACAATATATGTTCTGTCTGCAACTTCTGGCCTGTGTTTCAGACAGAAATAAGAAGGAAGCCAAATGAGGAAGGATATGTGTCTATATCAAGACTGAAAATTTCCCAGAAATCTCCAGAACACTTTGATTGACATTTCCCATGACTACCCAAAGCTACAAGGGAGTCTAAAAAAAATGTAATGCTTAGGTTGGGCATATCATTACCTCCAAAATATCCACATTGGATGAAGCACAAGCTGGACTCAAGATTGCTGGGATAAATAATAATAACCTCAGATATGCAGATGACACCCACTCCAGTATTCTTGCCTGGAGAATCCCAGGGATGGGGGAGCCTGGTGGGCTGCCATCTATAGGGTCACACAGAGTTGGACACGACTGAAGTGACTTAGCAGCAGCAGCAGCAGCATGCAAATGACACCACCCTTATGGCAGAAAGCAAAGAGGAACTAAAGAGCCTCTTGATGAAAGCGACAGAGGAGAATGAAAAAGTTGTCTTAAAACTCAACATTCATAAAACTAAGATCATGGCATCTGGTTCTATCACTTCATGGCAAATAGATGGGAAAACAATGGAAACAGTGACAGACTTTATTTTGGGGGGCTCTAAAATCACTGCAGATGGTGACTGCAGCCATGAAATTAAAAGAAGCTCACTCCTTGGAAGAAAAGCTATGATCAACCCACACAGCATATTAAAAAGCAGAGACATTACCTTGCTGACATACGTCCGTCTAGTCAAAGCTATGATTTTTCCAGTAATCATGTATGGATGTGAGAGTTGGACTGTGAAGAAAGCTGAATATCGAAGAATTGATGCTTTTGAACTGTGGTGTTAGAGAAGACTCTTGAGAGTCCCTTGGACTGCAAGGAGATCAAGCCAATCAATCTTAAGGGAATTCAGTCCTGAATATTCATTGGAAAGACTGATGCTGAAGCTGAAGCTCCAATATTTTGGCCACCTGTTGCTAAGAACTGACATACTGGAAAAGACCCTGATTCTGGGAAAGATTGAGGGCAGGAAGAGAAGGGGACGACAGAGGATGAGATGGTTGGATGGCATCACTGACTCAATGGACATGAGTTTGAGCAAGCTCTGGGAGTTGGTGATGAACAGGGAAGGCTGGTGTGCTGCAGTCCATGGGGCTGCAAAGAGTCAAACATGACTGAGAGACTGAACAACAACTGGAGAAAGTGGATACTGGGAAGGTGACCAGCTGTATGAGCCACCATACACAAGTACAAACTGAAGAAGTCTGAAGTCTGAGGGAGTAGTTATAGATATGAAAAAGTCATCATGGGAAATAGATGGGAAAACAGTGGAAATGGTGTCAGACTTTATTTTTGGGGGGCTCCAAAATCACTGCAGATGGTGACTGCAGCCATGAAATTAAAAGATACTTACTTCTTGAAAGAAAAGTTACGACTAACCTAGATAGTATATTCAAAAGAAGAGACATTACTCTGCTGACTAAGGTCCGTCTAGTCAAGGCTATGGTTTTTCCTCTGGTCATGTATGGATATGAGAGTTGGACTGTGAAGAAGGCTGAGCGCCAAAGAATTGATGCTTTTGAACTGTGGTGTTGGAGAAGACTCTTGAGAGTCCCTTGGACTGCAAAGAGATCCAACCAGTCCATTCTGAAGGAGATCAGTCCTGGGATTTCTTTGGAAGGAATGATGCTAAAGCTGAAACTCCAGTACTTTGGCCACCTCATGAGAAGAGTTGACTCATTGGAGAAGACTCTGATGCTGGGAGGGATTGGGGGCAGGAGGAGAAGGGGATGACCGAGGATGAGATGGCTGCATGGCATCACGGATTCGATGGACGTGAGTCTGAGTGAACTCTGGGAGATCGTGATGAACAGGGAGGCCTGGCGTGCTGCGATTCATGGGGTCACAAAGAGTCAGACGCAACTGAGCAACTGAACTGAACTGAACTGAACTGAATTCCATGAGACTGAATAGAATTAGTTAGGTAAAAAGTAAAGACAGAGAAGAGAACTCCACGCTGAGCCTGGAAGCCTATCAACATTCTGGAGCCCAATAAAGGAGGTAGCAAAGAAAATTGAAAGGAGCAGTCAGAGAGACAGAGGGTAAGTCAGAAGAATGTGCTGAACACTGCTAAGACATCACGTTAGACAGGTCAGAGGAAGGGCCACTGGGTTTTGCACCATGGAGATTGTAGGTAATCATGAACAGAGTCATTCAGTAGAGGAATGAATTCAAGGGCAAGATTGGAACAGGTTAAAGAATGACTAGAAGGTAAGAAATGGGGGCTGAGTAGAGACAATTATCTCAAGCAGTTTTGCTACTGGAAAAAAAAAAAAGAGAGCGAGATAAAGCAACAATAGAGGATATGTGACTACAAGAGAAGTTGTGGGACTTTTGTTTGCTTGCTTGCTTTATAAATGAAAGATACCAGAATACATTTCTCTGCTGTAGGAAGACCTTGAATTCCGTGTTGAGAGGGTGAGATTTTATTTTGGAAACATTGCAAGTTTTTAAGCTGGAAAATGACATGATGAAGTCAGTGTTTTAGGAAGATTCATCTGAAAAGAGCTGCCCATAAATTGTATAAAATTGGAAAAGTATACATAGCCATGAAAAGTGCTGGATGTCACCCAAAGGGAGCCGACTAATGCAACAGAAAACGGCCTTAAAGAGGCTCCCGAATGAGGTAAGTCAGCTGTGAGTCTTTCAATGGCTAAAGAATGGGCCCCAGAAGGGGCATTCGGAATTGATGCCTCTCCAAACAGCAAAATTTCAGCTTAAGGTCTGTCTCTGAGAGACTGCCATAAAAACTCCAAACGCTGTAAAATATCTGAGAATAAAATATTGAAGTCATCACTAAAATCTGCTAAATATTAAATGGATGAATGTGTTGGCTCAGCACTTATTTTTATTCTTATAATTTATAGTCCTGTGTAAATGTATGTGGTACTTTATAGAACATAAAGCACAAAAGACAGAATTCCTGTCCAGTGAAGTTTACAGTCTCTTTCAGACATAAACTAAAACAGTGGATGATGACCCTTAAATATTTTTTTCAGCCAAAGCAATTGGAAAAGACATGAGTATAGCCAACACAATGGATCAATGTTTTACATGTCCTACTGCACAATCCCAGTAGAAAACCTTGTTAGAAACCATGGTCTCTTACCCATTTCTTCTTTAGTTCTGTTGCATATATATTCTGAAATATCTGGAAAAGAAAATATACTTATTTGCATGTGGTGGTTTAGTTGCTAATTGTGTCCAACTCTTGCAACCCCATGGACGGTTGCCTGCCAGGCTCTTCTGTCCATGGGATTTTCCAAGCGAGAATACCGGAGTGGGTTGCCATTCCTTTCTCTCTAATAACAATTAGATAACAATTAGAATTTGTTAGAGTTCTCTTGATAACAATTAAACTTAGAATTTTAGATTCTACTTAGAATTCATTAACAGACTCAGATCAGAGAATAAGTATATTAGAACCATAACAACCAAGTGGCCCAATCAACTCACTTTTGAGATGGAGCTGACAGCCAACAAGGTGGAGATGGAATAATTCACAAAAGGTCATTCCACCAATTAGCAGATCTGGAATTTGAACATGAAAACAGTGTACAGTCTGGGACTTTTCCTCTTTTCTCCTTCAGAGGAAAATCAGCTCATAGATGTTCTATTTATTTATTTCCCCCATTGATTTTCATGAAAAAAATGTGGCTGTTTTATGCTGTTTCCTCTGAAAATCATCTGCATTATGTTGCACATTAAAAAAACATGCAGGGAAGAAGATCAAGGGCTGCTTTCTAAGGTCCGAATCCTACATTCTGGTGACCCAGAATCAACAACTGGCCACATTTAACAAAGACCCAGGCTTCCCAGATGGCAAAGTGGTAGAGCATCCTCCTGCCAATGCAGGAGACTAAGTGATGTGGGTTCGATCCCTGGGTCGGGAAGATCCCCTGGAATAGGAAATAGCAACCCACTTCGGTATTCTTGCCTGGAAAATTCCATGGATAGAGGAGCCTGGCAGGCTACAGTCCACGGGATTGCAAACAATGGGACAAGACTGAGTGTCTGAGCACACACAATGTAGAGCCATCTCTGACAGAAGACTTTTCTGTTTCTTGAATCTATTTTAAAAGCTTTTTTTTTGCCTATAAACCAGGTGGTGCCCACTCTCAGCAGTTGCATTCTAATCAACCTAAAGATGTAAACCCACTTGCTCTTTGTGGGTTTCAGGTGCCTACAACACTGCCTACAGAAAACAGCATATAATATGTGGTAGATTAATTGACTGTGAAATTACAGTTTAAGCAACAAAGCTTTTTAAAGTGTTAGGAACGTAAAGAAGCATGCAAACAAACTGATTTTCATTATTTGTTGAAAACCATTTGCCTTTTCTCTGAGCCTTCCTTCTTTTCTCTTTATAAATGTCTTACAAGCATTTTCTCTGGGATAGTTTCATTTATAAAGCTTTCCTAAACAGCCCTCCTTGAAAAGGGAGATTTATTTGGAGAGGTGCTGAATGATTTTAGCTAAAGTGATCTGCAGTGGTTTCTGCGGATATTAAAAGCTAATAAAGCATTGAACAAATCAAAGGTATTATATTAATGTTATTATGATGAATATAAAAGGTGAATGATCATTATCAATGAGCAGCTTAGTGGTTGCTCAGCTCTTTACAACCACAAAGGACAATAGAGAAAATTAATCCAGCCCAATTCATTTGGAAAATGGGGACCAAAATAAGGAAAAGAGATTTGTCCAGTATCCAATAACTAGTTAAAGGCTGAGTTGGAGATGGAAAACTTATAAAGTGTAAGGATTATAAAACTGCATCCCCAAGGAATTTCTCTTGTGTGGTACCCTCAGGTCTTGGCGCTATACCTCCATCTTGGCACTATACCTCCCAGCAAACCACATCTGCAAATCCTTTAGTCTTGCCCAAGAGCAGCCTATGGGTCAATGACTGCAGATATCCAGGGCTAAAGCCAACCACAAAGAAAGGTCAGTCATTATTAGAGCCATGTTTCCTAAAGGTAAAGCCAGGAAAACTGAGGCAATATTCTGCTATTAGAATATTTATTCCATGATATTTAGCCTTCAATCACAGAAATATAGGGAACATAAATACATTCAGTTAGATTAAAAAAAAATCCTCAGTTTTCAAAATGTTCTTTTTTTCCTCCCATACCTTCAGAGTTCTATGCCCAAGTTGACTTTTCTAGTTCCAAACACCCATACTGGTGTCCTACACAATAATCATTTGATAGGGTACCAGTATAATGATTGTGCAGTCCATTTGATGAAAATTCTATTTGTTACTGGACTTTACTATGATCTGTTGCCTCTTTCTCATATCATCCAGGAAAGGTTAGAATATTAATATGCCAAAGTTTACAGCAAAATGGGTGGAACTTTTTGCATTCAGAATAAGAGAATGCATTACAAGTTTAACATCATGCTAAGAAATAATGGCTCCTAAATTTTACGTTTTTCAAAGTATTGTCAACTCTATGGAAGCTTGTTACAGATATGATGACGGGGTCAGGCTCCTAATTCACAGGAACACAGTAGGATTAGGAAGCCAGCAATGAGTGACTTCCAGATCTAGTGGATGTGAGAGAGAGAGAGCAGGCAATTATAAAGCTCAAGAGGAAATATAGTGAGTGACTAGGGAAGGAAGAGGTAGAAGTTAGCATTTGCATCCTTTCTCATACAATGAGCAAGGCTAATGCCCAACACACATGGATCCATTCTCTTTGCATAAAGCTTTCTGGGCTATGGTTCCTTCATTCCAAAGGCAGTCTGGCTCCCATTCCAGCTTTTTATGGCTGTCATCATATCAACAAGACCCTAAGTAGAGTCCACTCAAGTCAGAGGAGGTCTTACCATGTGTGAGGGGGAGGCAGAAAGAAGAAATTGCTCCCTGTGGGTTGTTCTCCTCACTTGGGCATTTGGTCAACAAATTCCAAAGAAAGATTTGCTTTCCTCATAACAGCACAGTACTTCTCAGCAATTCATATAAATCAGGGTGAGAACCCTCACAAGGGCAGAAATAAAGTTTCTGGGTCTCAAAGTGAAATCTCCAAATCTGGAGAAGGGAGATGACAAAGCTCAACCTCAGAATTTTCCAACCAGATCAAGTAATGATAGTGGTCATTTATTCATTTGCTCAGCAAATATCTATTGAGTGTCTAATCCAAGGCAGACTCTATTCCAGATGCTGAGGATACAGTAGCGAACAAACAGACCAGGAAAGTGAGCAAATGTAGTATGTCAGAGGGTGATAAATACTATGGAAAAACAGGAAATGAGGCAAGGGAGAGAGACAGGGACTTGGAAAGGTAGCACGGGTTGTAATTTTTAAATAAGGTGTCCAAGGAAATTCTTATTGAAAGGGCGACATTTGAGTCAAGGCCTGTGGGAGGAGGGTGAGTGAATCAGACAACTATCTGGGACAATGGCAGGGATAAGAGCAAGTTCAAAGGCCCTGAGGCAGGAGCCTACCTGGAACATTGGAGGAATTGAAAGGAAGCCAGTGTGGTTGGAAGGGAGAAAAGGAAGGGAGATTAGTAGGTGGTAAGGACAGAGAGAACCTATAGGGTTTTGGAAATCCAGTCACCAAAACAAAGTTTCTCCACTGGCTGACTCCAGCTCCATGATGTCTCTTCATGTTCAGAACTTGATTATTTCTTCATACCCTTTGACTTAAAGGGGCTCTGCCCCTACAGAATTCAGTCATTCAGTGTTTGTCCTCCTGCAGAAATATCCTATTTTGGGACTCAAATAAGTAACTAGAAAAGGAAATTATTACCGTTCTAAAGTTTATAGAACTAGCGTTTTAAAGTTTTCTCCATTAATCACTAAAGAACCTTGAAGGAGACTCTTTGAAAAGAAAAAAAAAAAAAAAAGTAGAAGTACTCCAGTAGAAGTATTATAGAGTTCAATTTGTTACTTTCTTCATGGTAGTTCTGTGAGATATTCTGCACGTGTCTTTGCTATGGCAATGCAGGTCATTGTTTGCATTGTTATTAGAAATTGCTTATAGACTCGGTTTCCTCAGTAGAAAATCTCAGGTTTCTTTTGACTAGTTCCTAAAATGTGAGCACACATTATTGCCATGCTGGTAGTTCAAGATCTAAGAAAATTTTCCCTGGTCACCCGGGCCACACACACTTGCCTCCCTTTGTGCCTCGTCACTCAGTCAAGTCTGATGCTTTGTGACCTCATGGACTGTAGCCTTCCAGACTCCTCTGTCCATGGGGATTTTCCAAACAACAATACTGGAGTGGGTTGCCACGCCCTCCTCCAGGGCATCTTCCCAATCCAGGGACCAAACCCAGGGTTCCAGCATTGCAGGTGGATTCTTTACCATCTGAGCAACCAGGGAAGCTTCCCTTTAGGAATTTGATAATCCAGAAATCGTTCCATCTCTTTTAACCTCTCTTCCAAAGAGCTCCTAAATCTACCTGTGAATTATAAGGAGAATTTCTCCACAGCAGACTAAGATATTATTAAAAAGTCAATAAGCTAATTGAACCACTATTTTCTGTTCAGTACAATTCAGTTCAGTCACTCAATCGTGTCCGACTCTTTGCGACCCCATGAACCGCAGTATGCCAGGCCTCCCTGTCCATCATCAACTCCCAGAGTTCACTCAGACTCACGTCCATTGAGTTGGTGATGCCATCCAGCCATCTCATCCTCTGTCATCCCCTTCTCCTCCTGCCCCCAATCCCTCCCAGCATCAGGGTCTTTTCCAATGAGTCAGCTCTTCACATGAGGTGGCCAAAGTACTGGAGTTTCAGCTTTAGCATCAGTCCTTCCAAAGAACACCCAGGACTGATCTCCTTTAGAATGGACTGGTTGGATCTCCTTGCAGTACAAGGGACTCTCAAGAGTCTTCTCCAATACCACAGTTCAAACGCATCAATTCTTTGGCGCTCAACCTTCTTCACAATCCAACTCTCACATCCATACATGACTACTGGAAAAACCATAGCCTTGACTAGATGGACTTTTGTTGGCAAAGTAATGTCTCTGCTTTTGAATATACTATCTAGGTTGGTCATAACTTTTCTTCCAAGGAGTAAGCGTCTTTTAATTTCATGGCTGCAATCACCATCTGCAGTGATTTTGGAGCCCAAAAAATAAAGTCTGACACTTTTCCACTGTTTCCCCATCTATTTCCCATGAAGTGATGGGACCGGATGCCATGATCTTCATTTTCTGAATGTTGAGCTTTAAACCAACTTTTTCACTCTCCTCTTTCACTTTCATCAAGAGGCTCTTTAGTTCCTCTTCACTTTCTGCCATAAGGGTGGTGTCATTTGCATATCTGAGGTTATTGATATTTCTCCCAGCAATCTTGATTCCAGCTTGTGCTTCTTCCAGCCCAGCATTTCTCATGATGTACTCTGCATAGAAGTTAAATAAGCAGGGTGACAATATACAGCCTTGACGTACTCCTTTTTCTATTTGGAATCAATCTGTTGTTTCATGTTCAGTTCTAACTGTTGCTTCCCAACATGCATATAGGTTTCTCAAGAGGCAGGTCAGGTGGTCTGGTATTCCCATTTCTTTCAGAATTTTCCACAGTTTCTTGTGATCCACACAGTCAAAGCCTTTGGCATAGTCAATAAAGCAGAAATAGATATTTTTTGGAAATCTCTTGCTTTGTCAAAGATCCATCGGATGTTGGCAATTTGATCTCTGGTTCCTCTGCCTTTTCTAAAACCAGCTTGAACATCTGGACGTTCACAGTTCACATATTGCTGAAGTCTGGCTTGCAGAATTTTGAGCATTACTTTCCTAGCATGTGAGATGAGTGCAATTGTGCGGTAGTTTGAGTATTCTGTGGCATTGCCTTTCTTTGGGATTGGAATGAAAACTGACATTTTCCAGTCCTGTGGCCATTGCTGAGTTTTCCAAATTGCTGGCATATTGAGTGCAGCACTTTCACAACATCATTTTTCAGGATTTGAAATAGCTCAACTGGAATTCCATCACCTCCACTAGCTTTGTCTTTAGTGATGCTTTCTAAGGCCCACTGACTTCACATTCCAGGATGTCTGGCTCTAGGTGAGTGATCACACCATCATGATTATCTGGGTCGTGAAGATCTTTTTTGTACAGTTCTTCTGTGTATTCTTGCCACCTCTTCTTAATATCTTCTGCTTCTGTTAGGTCCATTCCATTTCTGCCCTGTATCGAGCCAATCTTTGCATGAAGTGTTCCCTTGGTATCTCTAATTTTCTTGAAAAGATCTCTAGTCTTCCCCATTCTGTTGTTTTCCTCTATTTCTTTGCATTGATCACTCAGGAAGGCTTTCTTATATCTTCTTGCTATTCTTTGGAACTCTGCATTCAGATGTTTATATCTTTCCTTTTCTCCTTTGCTTTTTGCTTCTCTTCTTTTCACAGCTATTTGTAAGGCTTCCCCAGGCAGCCATTTTCTTTTTTGTATTTCTTTTCCATGGGGATGGTCTTGATCCATGTTTCCTGTACAATGTCACAAACCTCTGTCCATAGTTCATCAGGCACTCTATCTATCAGATCTAGTCCCTTAAATCTATTTCTCACTTCCACTGATAATCATAACGGATTTGATTTAGGTCATACCTGAATGGTCTAGTGGTTTTCCCTACTTTCTTCAAGTCTGAATTTGGCAATAAGGAGTTCATGATCTGAGCCACAATCAGCTCCTGGTCTTGTTTTGGCTGACTGTATAGAGCTTCTCCATCTTTGGCTGCAAAGAATATAATCAATGTGATTTCTGTGTTGACTATGTGGTGATGTCCATGTGTAGAGTCTTCTCTTGTGTTGTTGGAAAAGGGTGTTTGCTATGACCAGTGTGTTCTCTTGGCAAAACTCTGTTAGCCTTTGCCCTGCTTCATTCCGTATTCCAAGGCCAAATTTGCCTGTTACTCCAGGAGTTTCTTGACTTCCTACTTTTGCATTCCAGTCCCCTGTAATGAAAAGGACATCTTTTGGGGGTGTTAGTTCTAAAAGGTCTTGTAGGTCTTCATAGAACCCATTAATTTCAGCTTCTCCAGTGTTACTGGTTGGGGCATAGACTTGGATTACTGTGATATTGAATGGTTTGCCTTGGAAACGAACAGGCTTTCACAAAATCTGAGGTCTCTGTGTGTCTTAGATCACAACACAGCATACCATAGAGCTCAGGAAACAGCCATGTTGTGCAAAGGCAGGAATCTTCTCCTGGACTTGGAATCAGAAGCTGTCTATTGTGGCCAAAATAATATAGACATATTTAATCAGGTCCTTTTCTTACCAAGGCATCCAAAAAATACTAATTATAATTAAAATATATCTTTCTAACTTACTCTGACTTTTATTTAAGATTTCAAAATGACTCCTAGTGCAGAACTCAGCAAACTTTCTCTGTAAAAGGCCAGGTAGTAAACACGTTAGGCTTTATGAGCCATAAACTGTCACAACTACTCAGCTCTGCCATTGTAGCACAGAAACCCAGCCATAGACACTATGAAAATAAATGGGTATGGCTGTGTTCCAGCAAAACATCATTTACAATAACAGGTGGCCCACTGGATTTGACCTGTAGGCCATAGTTTATTGACCCCTCCTCTAGAGATTAGACCTGAGGTTATCTTACTCCTTACTTCCACAAATACAAAACTTTGAGTCTTCAGAAAACATATGCCAAACTTACTCCTTTAATTTATCCAGAATTTACAAATTCTGGAAAAATTTACAGATTGGAGACTATTAAATAAGAAACACCAGTATAATCCTTTATTTCTCATTGTTGCTTAATCACTGTCATGTCTGACTCTTTTGTAACCACAGGGACTAATAGCCCATCAGGCTCCTCTGTCCATGAGATTTCCCAGGCAAGAACACTGGAATGGGTTGCCATTTCCTCTTCCAGAAGATCTTCCTGACCCAGGGATCGATCCACATCTCCTGCCACATTTCCTGCATTGCAGGCAGGTTCTTTACCACTGAGCCACCTGGGAAATAGTAAATATGATAGTTCTACTAGTAGCCTACAATGGCTCAAAAAAATCATTCATCCAAACAATGCAGAGTATCCAACAAGAAACCTCATTCAAAAAAGAAGTCTATGTTTATGATATCATCTGCCATAATAACAAAATACAACTGCTACATTTGAAACAGATTTCCATATTTTAGGAACTTGCTGACAGGTTAAGGTTTCTACTTTTGCTCAATTCCAATATTCTTAGCCGGTAAAAGAGATGCCAGAAATCATGTTTGGATATCTTAAAATATATATTCACATTTTAGTGACCATAGATAAGAACTTAAAACACTAGTGAGTGCTTTTGATTATAATCCTAAAATTCCTAGAACAGCAGAATCACAAGAATGGAATAGGGTCTCAGATTCTCTAAGAGGATTTGGTATTCTAACTCTCCCTACCGGAACACTACCTAAGTATCAATGCTAATTTATTTGGGGGATATAGAGACTCTGGCAGCCAATCTCTAAGACGGCGTCAATGAACCCCACACCTAGTATAGTTCCTCCCCACATTGTACCAGGGTTCGTCTGTGTGACCAACAAAATAAAGCACAAGTGATGGAGTGTAATATCTGGAATCAGATTCTAAAAGACCCCGATGCTTCTATCTTGGTTGCTGTGTCTTGCTCTGCTCTCTTAGATCATTTGCTCAGTATTGTTGCTGCCAAGTCACAACCTTCCTGCAAAGGGACCCACAGGTTGAGGAACTGAGCCTTCAGTCAGCATCCGTATGAACAGGTTTGGAGGTCACTCCTCCAGCTCATCAGAAGACTGCAGACTGGTCAACAGCTTAACTAGAACCTCATGAGATACCCAGAGCCAGAACCAGCTAGCTAAGAAAGTGTGTGAGATAACAAATATTTGTTGTTTTAATATGCTGAGCAATGAGATAATTAGTTACATAGCAATTGATAATTAAAGATTAACAGATATCTAATATGTAGATTGGTTTACATGAAAATAGCTTGTGGTTCATTTGTGGTCAGTATAGAAAAGACTGATAATATTCAAAAGCAGACAAGAAATAAAATCTCTTCAGGTGTTACAACCAGCCCCTGAAAGGTAGCTCACACTGATAGATCCAGCCATCACCTGTGAATGTGAGTTCAAGTGACCAAAATATGAGGAAATACTTGCTGCTCAGACCAGGCCCTGAAATCCCATCTTCTTTCCATCCTTCTACTTAGGTCAATGTGCAGACTTCATTCATTCTTTGAGACCCAGCTCAATTTCTTCCCCAACACTTTTCAAACCACACCAGCACCACATGGCTCTGTCTTTCCTCAATTTCTATTGCATTGGATTCTACACCACAGAGTTTATTACTATTAACTAGTAATTAATCTCCCTAAGTACTTTGAGAATAGAATGTTTTTTATAAGAGTTTTCTACTTCTCACCTCATCCTATCCCTATCTTCTGATATTATTCATTTATTAGCAACAGGACCCCCTCTCATGACCATGCTAGCAATTGTGAGGCATGATCTATGCTAGATACTATATATGGCACTCATCATCAATTTTCAATCTCTTCCAAGAAGCCCGCCCACCCCAACCCCGCCCCTGGATTCTAGGACTCAGAGGCTGAACACTCCAATTCCTAGACTCTCTTGCAGCTATGATTCTGGATACAATATAGGTTCTGCTAGTAAGATGCACTTGTATGAGATCTGAAAGCTAGAAAACAGGTAGAATACTTATTTTTTCAGTTGTGATTGGGGAGACAAAGCCAACATGAGTATTGGCAGTAGGAAGTTACAAAAAGTGAAGTCACTTAATCGTATCTGACTCTTCGCAACCCCATGGACTGTAGACTACCAGGGTCCTCCATCCATGGGATTACCCAGGCAAGAGTACTGGAGTGGGTTGCCTTTTCCTTCTCCAGGGGATCTTCCCAACCCAGGTCTCCCGCAATGCAGGCAGACACTTTACCATCTGAGCCATCAGGGAAGCCCCAGGAAGTTACAAAAGCAGTAAAAATGGCAATAGGAGTAGCTCCCTGACATCAAGTCACAGCTGGTCAAAGAGTCCAGAGGACTACCTCCAGGCCTTCCAGTGATTTTTAAGCACCCAGTTCCTTGTAGTAAATCCCTTTCAGGGTAAGATGCCCTGTTGACTGCATTGAACTCTTACTGATATGCATACCATGCAGCTTTCTTTTTTTAAGCCTTTGCTGATTACCTGCTACTTTTCTTTTCTTTTCTTTTCTTTTTTTATTCATTCATCCACTCAACTAGCCATGGACATTTTCTGAGTGAATGGATAAGTGGTGAAGAAAACAATGTCTCAAAGGAAAGAAAAGGATTTTTGTTTTTGATAATATCCTTACAGGTTCTCCAAGTGGGGTAACCAACAGATGGAGAAGTCCAGGGCCTGTGATGCAGGAGAAAAGTCGAAAGCTTCCTTCACTACCCTGACTGCTGCCAGGGAACTGTCAGGTGAAGGGTGGTTGCTCTCACTGTTGATTACCCTGAGTCTGCAACTGCACTCATCACTTTGAATAAGTCAAAGTCATGAGAGAAGGTGAAGAGGAGGATGTGAGGGTTAACTCAACTCTTTCATAAATGCTTTTCAGTGGGAAAGAAAATGCAATTTTATGATCATAATCTTCAACATTTCAGTAACTACCATAGTACTTTAAGGTCAGTTTAAAAGCACAGAATTATTTTCAACACCTCTGCTTGCTTCAGCAAAATTCAAGAAGAAAAAAAAAAAAAAGATATTAGCAGGACTTCCTCAGATGTGACTTTTAAAAACTTGACCCTTCCAAATCACTCCAGCAGAGCCCTTCTGGACTCCAAAGAGGCATAGAAATTTGTGGCTACTTAAACATTTAGTGTTAACTAAAACTGGCATATTAGCTTTCAATAAACTTTATGATAGAATTGCTATGTGTATACTTGATACTACAGTAGAGCCTCAACTACAATCAAAGTATTGGGACAGTTATGCCCATTTTTACAACATTTGGATCAGAATTTTATTTTTTTAAAGTGATTATGTTTATGGAAGCTGGGGCTTTATCATATTGCTATTAATAGTAATGTTAACAGAGCTGGGGTGCCCAGGGCTGAGTGAAGCATATCCCCCAAGATAACATGTTTTCTCTGTGTAAAAATCGGATTTTCTGCACACACTGTAAGCAGACTGAGCACCGCCTCCACTTTTCTGCACATCTCCCACAGGACTGAGAACAGTTCAGGGTACCAAGTTGGCATTAGCATGACCTTCTTGCTAGAGGAAATGCTCCAATGTGTGTTTATCAGTAAAAACACTCTGCATCTGAAAACCTAGTTATTCTTGACTTGATAATGCTCTCGCCTCTTCCAGCTGTTTGTCATACATGTCCTGCTACAAATTAGAGGGTGCCCTGACCCCCCAGGATAGTCCTTGGTGAACTATAGGACATTAAAATCATGAGTCTGGTAGAGATAAAAATGGCTTCCCCAGCTAATCTCCTTTTTCTCCCACAGTCTCTGTTCTACCTGAATCGTGTATCACTGCTCTCTGAGCTGTTTACGAGCCCATAATCAGGTCTCACTCTCTCAGTGTCACATGCCTCTATTACCCAGCCATTCATTCCACCATCATGCATTAAAGACCCACTATATGTCAGGCACTGGTGAGAAGAGTAGAGCATGTAGCTAAGAGGACAGGCTGTGAAGCCAGTCTGCCTGGATGTTCATAACCTAGCTCCACCTATTACTAGCTGTGTGACATCGAGTAAGTTACTTAACCTCTCTGGGCCTCGTTCCTTATTGATACAATATAGAATAAATTAGCACTTAGCTCACAAGGGTATTTGAAGGATTAAAGGAGCTAATAGACATTTTTTTTTGGATAGCATTTGGTGCACAAAAAAATGCACAATAAATAGTACAAGCCTTGGGGATACAAAATTAATTAAGTAATCCTGTGTGTGTGTGCTAAGTCACTTTAGTCATGTCCAAATCTGCAACACTATGGACTATAGCCCACCAGGCTCCTCTGTCCATGGGGATTCTCCAGGCAAGAATACTGGACTGGGCTGCCATGCCCTCCTCCAGTGGATCTTCCCAACCCAGAAATTGAACCCGTGTCTCTATGTCTTCTGCGTTGGCAGGCAGGTTCTTTACCACTAGCACCACCTGTGAAGCTTTCCTACCCTCAGGGAAATCACAGTCTAGTAAGGAAAGAAGATGGTCCACATTACTTACAGTATCACTGTTGCGACAAAGGGAAGCACAGACAGGGTAAAATGTTCAAATTATGAAAGAAGACAAATATGTGATATCACTTACATGTGGGATCTAAAATGATACAAATGAACTTATTTACAAGATAGACTCACAGACTTAGAGACCAAACTTATAGCTACCAGGGGGAACAGTGGGAGGGAGAGATAGATTGGGAATTTGGGATTGACACATACACACTGTTATATTTTAAATGGATAACAAAGGACCTAGTGTGCAGCACAGGGCACTCTGCTCAATATTATGTAACAACCTAAATGGAAAAAGGATTTGAAAAAGAACAGATAACACGCATATTCATAACTGAATCACTTTGTTGTACACCTGAAATTAATACAGCTTTGTTAATCAACTATACTCCAATATAAAGTTTAAAGCTTTTTAAAAAGAGAATAATAAAGGGCTTCCCTGGTGGCTCAATCAGTAAAGAATCCACCTGCAATGCAGGAGATATGGGTTCGATCCCTGGGGCAGGAAGATCCCCTGGAGAAAGAAACCCACTCCAGTATTCTTGCCTGAGAAATCCCATGAAAGAGTCGGACTCAGCAACTAAATCACCACTGAATAAATAAAATAAAAACCAACAAGGACCTACTGTATAGCACAGGGAACTCAGCTCCATATTCTGTAATAACTTCAATAGGAAAAGAACTTGAAAAAGAACAGACACTCACATATGTATAACTGCATCACCTTGCTGTATACCTGAAACTAACACAACATTGTTAATCAAATATATTCCAATATAAAATAAAAAATTTTAAACAGGAAAAAAAAAAATAGACTGCATGGCTGGTAGACTTCCTACAGGAATCAGTATTTGAGCCAAGCTCTGACCAAAAAAGTATGGAGAAGACATTCTAGCCAGAGGCAGCAACATCATGAATGCCAGGAGGCAGAAGGCTGAACCAGCCAGAGGAATGACCGAAGCTTCAGTGCAGCTGGAGAAGCTGACGTCAGAGGGGCTGATGATGACAGAACTTACATGCCACCCTAAGGGCTGCAAACTCTAACAATAAAGTCAGAGGTACCAATGAATGACTTACATTTTGAAAAGATCGTTATGGCCTTAGGGTAGAAATTAAAGATGTGTCAGGCAGCTGCACATCTCAAGATCTGCAGAAAAGGACAGGAAACAGCCACCCTGTCCACTTTCCCATTATCTGTTGTCACTGTACTCAGTAGGGCTTTCCCAAGGACCTGCTGTTTGCCCTCTCACTAAGTAAACTCAATGAAGTGTACTCAAAATAGTAACATTAACACGCGGACTCTAGATTCCATTATACATGCTAGAGTTAAAGAGAATTTCAGACCATCTATATTTGATCAGCTCTACTAGGAAACTAGTAATGTGACAACCTCCATTGTCCTGTTAAATTTCCCTTCATTCATGAGGTGAGTCTGCCCAAAGATCCAGGTGAGAATCGTAACTCTATTTTTAACTTTCTATTCTTCCCAAGTGAAACAGGTTAATTATATTTCAGAAGTAACCTTTTCCTTCCTTTAGATTGGTAATGGTGTCAAATCATTTCATAATGGATAATAAAATTCCCATTAGTATTATGAATTATATTAATATGAATCTTTTCCAAAGTCTTAAAATGTTTTAGCTGATATTTTAACTGCCTTAAAATTATAGTATAAAGTGCTTTCTTTTAATTCTCTCATAGTTCAATCCCAGCGCATCCCAAAGTGATGATCTGTACTGTGTTAGTTCAAGCCCGCTCTCTTACATACTTGGTAGCTCTGTAGCTATGCCCTTGCCACTTCTGTTCTTGTATATTCAGGTCTTTACATTGCAAAAACAAGACTTACTTGTCCAAGAAAGCTGCTTACAACTCAGAACACTCAATGAATGCCTCCTAGGGCAGTAAATATTAAGTGGAGAAAAGAATTGCCCCCAGATCAAGCGAATTTAAATGTCCTTTGCTATGTGATTGTTTCTGGTCTCTCATTATAAAACGTAACAGAACATAGTCATAGCAGTGACTTCTCATCACTTTGATCATAGTCTACTGGTTAGAAGAAAGGCATAGATTCCACCCATAATCAAAGGGAAGGCGTTCAAGGGCATGACTCATCGGGGTTCACCTTAAGGATGGGCCTGACACATAGGTGCTTAAGCTACTACTTTCTAGCCTGCAGTGCATCCTACTTTTCTATTCAAAATAAATATAGAGTACAAATAATCTTATTGCAATTTAAAGTTATTAACACAGCATCTGAAATAATATTATTTTAAAAGAAAAAGAGTAAGTACAATTAACACACTTCCTCCTGTGTTTTGAGACACCCTGCTGAGGCTTAATAATTGTGGAGGGCTGGCTTTGGCATTTTTCAGAAAAGCAAACAGGATAGATAGTCAGAGTAGAAGAGTACCCATCTGCAGGGCCTCCCGCTTACCTTACTTAAGTCGGCAGAAGGCATTTAGCTCACGAATTCACTGGGTTTCTACAGTTCTGAAACCCACTGTGTTTCTGAGTATCTGCAGTTATACCGCCTTAGCAGGCTTGCACATTCTGTATAAATCTATCTGAGGAGGTCCTTCAAGGCGTTAAGCTTCTCAGTGCTGAGGCAATCAATGCAGCCTTTATCAAGAAATCCCTGATGAGATTCTCTTTGTTGAATTCAACCTCAGCAGGAAAAAAAAAAAAAAAAGGAATTTATTCTTCACAATGTAATTTTCCAGAACAATTCCTAAATTTCTTAGGAATATTTGGTAAGTTGACAATGGAAGATTGGATCAGTTCTGCTCTGGATATACCACGACTAAAATCCTTAAGAATATGGCAAATCAGAACTGAAAACCATTCATAGTGCATAGTGTTGATCCTCATGACTTTTGGCTTTGCAAAAACCAATTTGAGGAAGAAGGGATTACCAGAGGTCTGATTTTGCAGCTTTTAACATAGGTTCCCCTGGAGTAGGAAATGGCAACCCACTCCAGTATTCTTGCCTGGAAAATTTCATGGACAGAGGTACCTGGTGGGCTGCATGCAGTCCATGGGGTCACAAAGAGTCAGACAGGACTGACCACACAAGTACTGGCACTCGTAGCACAGGTTTAAAAAAAATTTATGCTTCGCTTTCACCAGAGTGCAAAAAAGCAAGGGCTGTGCTCTCTTTCTCTTGCCACCTCTCCTTTTCACTGCTAACATTGCCATTGGACACATGACCTTCTTAAAGGAATGCTCCGAATCACCTGAGAAATCTACCCAAAGTAAAGACTTGAGGTAATTGTCACAATGAATAAAACCAAAGCAGAAGCCCCCAGACATCTTCTATAAAAACTAGAGTTGAAACAACTTTTTGCTTTAATAATAGATAGTTTGAAAATATTGGAAGGAGAAACAATTAGAATTTATTTTTTAGATAATAATCTCAAATATCTCCATTACTTAATATATTAACTAAATGTAATAAGAAAAAACGAGCCAAGATTCTGGAAGGTGACCATCTCTTCTGCCTTCATCCACTCAGTCAATATCAACAAGTCTGCAAGTTTCCCTGCTGAGAACTTAGAAACTGCAGTAATGAGTTGTACAGCCTCCTAGCCCTGCACGTTTATGTGATGTGCTTTATGAAATACGTACTCAATTCTAATGTATACTAAATTAAATTAAAAGTGGACCAATAGTGTAATTCCATTGAAATATGTACATCTGTTTTCACACACATACTGTTGGTTTTACATAGAAAGACTGGACAGAGTTAAATGCATATTTCATTCTTTCATTTAATTATTATCTCATTTATTCAGGATGTGTATATTATTAGAGATCAATTGCATGTACAATCCTTAGTGAAGAATAAATGATAAAGTCATTTTTATTTTACTAAAAAAAATTGTTCCCAAAGGCCAACTTTAGCATGTAAAGTCTACCAAAGTATTTACTGATTATTTACTTTCATCCTCTATTTTGAGTCATTTTTAAAATAATGAAATCTTGCTTTCATATAGTACTTGATACTCAACATAGTCTTTAAAAGTAGAGAAGGCAACATCAGATTCCTGTATTTAACTGTCAGAAAAATCTGAGGCAGGCTTGTTCCTTAATCTCATGAACCTGTGTACATTGCGTGGTATGGCGGTGGAGGGGGAGGAGTGGGTTTGTGAAGAGGCATCAGCTTGGAGCACAACTTCCCGTGGGGATGAATACCTCTGTGCATTTTGGGGAACCTTTCTTAACTTCTCTTGGATTCAGCTTCTTTCATCTGTAAAATGGGTATAAATACTATTGCAGAGGTCAATACGAAGTGGGAGAACGTATTTGAAGCATTTTGCACATAGAGGGCATTGCTGCTATTACTTCACCAGTGAACTAAGGGTAATAAAATACCCACTTCAGAGGTTGCTGTGGAATCGCATTGGTAAATGCCTGAGGACGCATAGGCACAGCGCCTGATGTTCAATAGGTGTGCGTGCTTGGTCATTTCACTTGTATCTGACTCTGTGCGGCCCCGTGGACTGTAGCCCACCAGGCTCCTCTGTCCACAGGATTCTCCAGGCAAAAATACTGGGGTGGGTTGCCATGCCTTCCTCCAAGGGATCTTCCCCACCCAGAGATCAAACCCTCCTCTCCTGCATCGCAAGCAGATTCTTTACTGCTGAGCCATTAGGAAAGCACATTCAATAGGTATCAAGGGACATTTACTATAGGTAAACAAGCGTGCCTGTGTGTGTGTTTGTGTGTGTGCACGTGCTTACCAAAGTGTTTATCTTCCGAACTATCATACTGACTGAATTGAAAAGAACTAAATTGTTACACCTAGACAGCATATTAAAAAGCAGAGAGATCACTTTGTCAACAAAGGTCCATCTAGTCAAGGCTATGGTTTTTCCAGTGGTCATGTATGGATTTGAGAGTTGGACTATAAAGAAACCTGAGCGCCAAAGAATTGATGCTTTTGAACTGTGGTGTTGGAGAAGACTCTTGAGAGTCCCTTGGACTGCAAGGAGATCCAACCAGTCCATTCTGAAGGAGATCATTCCTGGGTGTTCATTGGAAGGACTGATGTTGAAGCTGAAGCTCAAATACTTTGGCCACCTGATGCAAAGAGCTGACTCATTTGAAAAGACCCTGATGTTGGGAAAGATTGAGGGAAGGAGGAGAAGGGGACAACAGAGGATGAGATGGCTGGATGGCATCACCGACTCAATGGATATGGGTTTGGGTGGACTCCGGGAGTTGGTGATGGACAGGGAGGCCTGGCATGCTGCGGTTCATGGGGTCACAAAGAGTTGAACATGACTGAGCGACTGAACTGAACTGAAATTGTTATGCTGGGAAATGTGCAAAATAAAAAGGCTAGTTTTGCCACATGTCCTACAATCTGTATATAACCTAATAAGATCCATGGGGCTTCCCTGGTGGCTCAGAGGGTAAAAAAAAATCTGCCTGCAATGTGGGAGACCTGGGTTGGATCCCTGGGTAAGGAAGATCCCCTGGAGAAGGGAAAGGCTATTTTGGAGAAGGAAATGGCAACCCATTCCAGTATTCTTGCCTGGAGAATCCCATGAACAAAGGAGCCTGGCAGGCTACAGTCCATGAGGTCACAAGAGTTGGACATGACCTAGTGATCCTGTTTCATTAAGATCCTATTTAGTTATCTTGTAAACAATGCCTGGCGAAGCTCTGAAGTTGCCACCATCTAACAGATAGTCTGCTTTCAGTTTGTCCCCTTTCCGAGCATTTTTCTCATGTCTTCGTCATAACACTTTGGTTCTCTCCCTCTCTGTGGGATCCAGGCTTGCGTACTTTGGCTCCTCATTTCCCCGGGTAGTTTTCATTCCCTAAACCTTTCAGTTCAGTTCAGTTCAGTTCAGTTGCTCAGTCGTGTCCAACTCTTTGTGACCCCATGAATCGCTGAATGCCAGGCCTCCCTGTCCATCACCAACTCCCAGAGTTCACTCAGATTAATGTCCATCGAGTCAGTGATGCCATCCAGCCATCTCATCCTCTGTTGTCCCCTTCTCCTCCTGCCCCCAATCCCTCCCAGCATCAAAGTCTTTTCCAATGAGTCAGCTCTTCGCATGAGGTGGCCAAAGTACTGGAGCTTCAGCTTTAGCATCATTCCTTCCAAAGAAATCCCAGGGCTGATCTCCTTCAGAATGGATTGGTTGGATCTCCTTACAGTCCAGAGACTCTCAAGAGTCTTCTCCATCACCACAGTTCAAAAGCATCAATTTTTCGGTGCTCAGCCTTCTTCACTGTCCAACTCTCACATCCATACATGACCACAGGAAAAACCATAGCCTTGACTAGATGGATTAAAAATACTGCATGAACGTGGTAGGGCAGTCAAGCTTAGCATAGTCATCACAGCATCCAGAGCTCTTCCTTCCCATTGCTCCACTAACCCTGCCTAGGTGTCTGCCCTCATTCACATGGCTCAGGGAAGCTCATCTCCAGTCCATCTTCTCGGCAGCAGGATGAAGAAAAGGAGTGGGAAGAAGGGCCACCCTCCTCTCTTTAAGAATGATTTTCATAAGTCATGCCTGTGGTTTTTCACATCTCACCGGCCAGCCCCTAGACACATGGTCACACCTTGCTGAAGGGGAGGTTTGGGATATATAGTCATTGTTTCAAAACCCAGAGGCACAGCTAAAAACCAAAGGTTCTATTGTAGAAGGAAAGGGGAAGGTGAATATTGAATCACAATTATTCCTCCCTGTCACACATTTTTTAGAAATCTGGTGATCATGAAACAACTCTGTCAAGAATTTTCTTTCAGTAAGGACTTGTGGAGTTGCAAGAGGGGAAACCAAATTAAACCTAAAAGAGGAACATAAGGAATGACCATTATGGATAGAGGTCGGCTGATAAAATGAAAAGACAAAAAAGTTAGTGCTAAAAATTTGAGCTTTACAAGGGTGTCTCAGTTACTTTTCTGCTAATTACACTGACTTTTCTAAAATTTTGTTTATTCTTGAATGTCAGCAAGACATGAGTTCTCCTGACTTTTATTTTTATGATTTGGGAAATGGCGATTTCCTTTTAGTGTAGCATTTACCCAGAATGAGTTTATATAGGACACTTAAGGGAGCTAGATTTGTCTGCTTCAGCCTACAAAGCTTTTCAGAGGAAAGCTTTTAACATGAACACCACTCATGTGTATATATTAACCTCATGAGGTATAATCACCCTTTGAAGTAGGTAAAGCAGAAATCATGACCCCAATATTTCTAGCCCAGAGACAGCTGGTATAATGAAAACTATGCTAGGTTAGGGGCCCTGAGGCCGGGGCTGTGGCATTGAATCTTCTTCTTTTCAGCCATTCGAACTCTGGCAAGTCAAGTAATCACTTTGTAATTTCTAACAATTTAATTGGTTGGAACAGAGGTGCAAGTGGAAACTGGCATGCTCAAGACACTGATTATTTTTTGATGGATTAATATAATATGGTATCTAATGGGGCTATCGATTTAAATACTACAGGGAACCTTCACTGAAAGGGATGTGTGTATTTTCTTAAAAGCAAGTTCAATAAAAACTGTCAATCTGATCCTGCTATAATTGGCACAGCACCAAGCTGAGTATCAAAAATATATCCAACCCAGATTGTGGCCTTTTTTTAGCAATAGGTGTCTCACAAAACCACAGGGTCCATTTCGTGCTTATAGTGAGCTATTCCTCTATTTTTCATGACAGGTGGGAACAGGAGTCCACAAGAGTCCTTTTCAGACGTGTGCTACTCTAACTTGTCTCCTCTTCCTGTGTGAAGCCTGAAAATTATTAAAAACGTGGATTTTATTTCTGAAGGTTTTGTGCTGCAAACATGTGCATTAAAACATTAAGGGACAAAATAGAGAGTAATCATTCACTAAACAAATACTCATTGAAGAGACAAGCATTTGCCAAACTAATGGGGACTATACGGGACGTATAAGGCCCCGGCCCTGTCCTCAAAGAGGAGACAACCCAGCAGGTGAGACCAGCACACATACACAGAGTTACAAATGGGCACAAACAAGCCTCAGTGGAGAAATGTGGAGAAGGGGTCACCACTTGGGCTGGACTGATGGTTACAGGTGGTGGAGGAGGACAGTCAGAGAAATGATGTAAAATGGGGAATAAACAGCTTGGGGTCTGGGCTCAGAAGGGCTGCTGGAATCATGGCTTTGCTGCATGGTAGCAAAGTGACAGAAATTAACAATATTATAATAATTAATAATAACATGCTATGTGTGTGTGTGCCCAGTAGCTCAGTCATGTCTAATGCTACACGATACCATGGACTGTAGCCTGCCAGGCTCCTCTGTCGATGGGATTCTTCCAGGCAGGAATACTGCAGTAGGTAGCCATTTCCTCCTCCAGGGAATCTTCTTGACCCAGGGGTCAACCTTGCATCTCTTGTATTCCCTGCATTGGCAAACAGATTCTTTACCACTAGTGCCACCTGGGAAGCCCCTGTTTGTCTTTATTTTTGAGGTTCTGAAGTACCCTCCAGCTTTTAAAGACACAAGTAGGATCCAACTGAGGAACAAGCCTGTCTCATTTCTTTTTTTTACTTTTAAATCTCCAGTTTATTTTATATCTCCAGTTAGTATGCCTCTGCCCTTGAAAGGTACAAATGGCACCACAGAGATGCAAATGACCAAGGTGGATGAAGGGATCACTGAAGATATTTCAAAATCCCACTGAAACATTTTTCTGAGAAAAAATATGCAAGGAAAAGCTACTTTGACTATGATATGAAATCCTTTTTTGGCAGATACTTTAAGGATTAAACAGAGATTAAACATTTACCCTCTTTAACCTCCAACCAAAAAGAAACTGACAAGAAATCTTAGGTACACCCAAATTAGGTTTGACCTAAGCACTGCACAATTCCTGAGGTGTTTTTCTTTAGCACAACATAGCCTGACTTGTGAATTCACCCAGGCTGTGAATGCCAGAATGTGAATGAAGCCCAACTATCTGAAGACTTTGAACTTAAGGCTTCAAGAGAGTGGCCCTCAAAAATAAAGCTTGTCCTCATCAAATAGCTACTTCTTAGCAAACCAAGGGATGCCAGAGAAAGAACAGAAAGGCAGAATAGAATCAAGCCCATAGGAGTTAATTTCATTTAGTCAGTCCTTTATCCTCTGCCCACTTTTCAGAAAACTAGATGGACAAAAAAATGATACTGTTGAAAAACAGCAAAGAATCAACAACTTGTCTTTTTCCCAAAGAAAGCCTTTGAAAGCTCATTCTGATTTTGGTATGTAATGATTTTCATGCTTTCTTCTGTTATTCTTGGTTTATGGAGGGCTTTTTTTTTTTTTGGTAATATAGGAAGAATTGTATTGTTTTCTTGATCTTCTGTCCCTCAAGTTCATTTCACCTACTTCAGTGTGCTATAAAACTGACTAAACAGTGAATAAATTGAACAATGAGTTACCATAGTGTCTTATTTTCAACAGCTGCGATGACTGGTACTAAAGCCTTATGCTCATTGCGGGAGAACTGATTTTTCCCCAACTCTTGCTAAAGAAAAGCTACCTCAGCCACCATGGAGATATAGTTCCCCACGTAACCTGAGTGGAATGTCATTTCAGGAAAGCAGGATATCACAACATTCTTTGTTTTTTATCAACACACAGGTAATTTGAGGCTAAAGAAATTACAGATTAGAATCTGACTCATCTTCAGAGCAAGAAAAATAATGCCAATTAAGCAACTGATTTTGTTCTATATAACAATATTTTGAAATATGGATGTGTTGGGCAAAAATCCTTTAAAAGGTTGTGTTGGCAAATTTTGTATAAGCTGCAAAAAATGTTGTTTCTACATTAAAGGTAGCTCTATATTTTAACATATTAAGGGGTGTATAAGAGGTTGTAGTGGTAATGGTGGTAATGGTGGAGGTGATGCTCACTTTTAATAAATGAATTACCTTTGATTTGTTTTGTTTTGTTTTTTTTTAAAGTTAGGAAACAGAAGATGAACCAGAAGGAAAGCAGCAGGCCTAGGTTACTTGGGAAATTCACAGGACTCGAATTTTGTGTTAGAAATATTGCACAGAGGTAGTAAGTCTAGCCAGAATATGGTCTTCTGAGGGCTAGAACATTATATTTCTATGAGACATGCAGATGAAATAGCATCTAAATAATCAGATACTGGGAATATCACAAATGAATTTGTTAGAATTTTATTTGCTAAATGGGTGATCTTGGGCAAACTATTTGACCTCTTTAATATTCAGTTTCTAGTCAGTAAATGGGAATAATTGTATCTACCTCAAGGGCTGTTGCATCATTCAAAATAATTAATAAATGTAAAATACTTAGCCCATGGTAAGCACTGAACAAATATCAATCTCTTCCTCCCTTGCCCCTATTTTTCTTCTAGCATTCTCATTTTTTTCCAATAATGTTGTCTTGGTATAAGGATTAAATGTCTTGGAAACACTAATAAAACATATTGAATAGTTCCATAAATTAATTCAATATAAGACCTATCTTCAGTTGTACAACACTTTATAAGCTACAGACACATAAGACTTAATATGTTAAAAGAACAGAACCTCCTCAGAGACAGATCTAAGCCACACCTAAATATCTAAATATTTGATTGTCTTTCTTCTATTCTATTCAGCACATTGCTTCCATCATTTGCTCAATCAACATCTGATCTCAAGAAAAAAAAAAAGAAATTGATTAGATACTACTTCTTAATAACACATGAAACTTCAGACAAAGTTATTAATTTGGGATTAAAAAAGCAATTTTATAAATATAAGTAACATTTCTATTCTATCCCTCTCCAAGAAAAGAGTACCTCACCTAATAACGTGTGCCTCTGAGATAAATGAATGCATTAAAGCTCTTAACACCCCATTGATGGACTACAAATGGTCACAATACAGGATAATATTTGAACAATAATGATTTGTGCTTTCTTCTTAAGTGTAAGCTGATCGCAAAGGCTCCCAGACCACACGAAGTAAATAGCTAAAGGGTCATGAATCTTAATAGCTTCCAAATCAGAAAGATCTGCAACTTATACGCTCTGACCGGAGTGTGGATGGAATGTATAAATATTAATAGGTCTGGCAGAGCCTCTGCAGACAAGCTGTCTAAAATTTCACAGGAAGAAGATTGAAGTTGCAGTGTACAAGGCAGACATGAGCCTCCCACCTGGAAATGAACTGTCAGCATGTGTGTAAATACATTTTTCCTGAAGCAATATTTAACACCCGGTGCTGCCCTGACACCCAGCAACGCGATGCATTGATACTTAACTCCAGTCCATTATTTAAGATTATGAACATGCAGACCAGGTTCAACTCTGGAAACACTAAGACAGGAATCCTAGTTTTCAGAATCTCAAAATACAGCATGGTAAACAGCAGAAAATCCCTGGAAGACTCTAAAACAGTACTCAGCTCCCCAACTCAATGACTTGCTCTCTATTGGGACATGCCTTGGTTCTGTAACATCCTGTTCTCAATGGAGAGGACACACAGGCGTTAATCGACCCAATCAAGGTAGAGAGATTTCATAATGCCATCTGCAACAAAATGTATAGACCTAGAGATTATCATACCAAGTGAGGTCAAGGAAGAGAAAGACAAACACCATATGATATCAGTTATATGTGGAATCCAAAATATAATACAAATTAACCTATCTACAAAGTAGAAATGGACTCAAAGACATAGAGAACAGACCTATAGTTGGCAAGGGTGGGGGTGGGGGAGGGAAGGATTGGGAGTTTGAGACTAGCAGATGCCAACTTTTATATATAAAATGAATACCCAACAAAGTCCTACTATATCACATAGGGCACTATATTCAATATCCCATGACAAACCATAGTGGAAAAGAATATGAAAAAGAATGTATATACATATATATACATTCTTACATATATATATATATACACCTTTTTAATTTTCATATATATATTTATATCTGAATCACTTTCCCATACTGAAGAAATTAACACAACATTGTAAATCAACTATACTTCAATAAAATAAAAATTTTTTAAAGAGAGAGATTTTAGCTTTACATTATGAATAGTACAAAGTAAAGTAAAGTAAAGTGAAGTCGCTCAGTTTTGTCCGACTCTTTGTGACCCCATGGACTGTAGCCCACCAGGCTCCTCCATCCATGGAATTTTCTAGGCAAGAGTACTGGAGTGGGTTGCCATTTCCTTCTCCTGGGGATCTTCCTGACCCAGGAATCAAACCAGGGTCTCCCACATTGCAAGCAGATGCTTTACCGTCTGAGCCACCAGGGAATCAACCTGAATAGTACAGTGAACAGTAAATGATAACCACTAGTAAAAATGATACCAGAAAGAAGAAAATTAACTGTAAAATAAAGTCTTTGTTGAGCAATAACGTTTTTCTGTTGTCTAACCCATAGCATCCTGGAAAGCATAAAATCTGTATGTTAACTTTTCTCTACTTTTTCCTGTAAACTGGAAATCTCTCAGAACCAAGTATGGGAACCCTACTTTGTTATTCACATGTGAAAGGAAAGAATTAACAGAAATATGTGGTATTCTTAGGAGTAGTGAAGAAAATTTGGTCATATTAGAAAATAATCCATACTTTCCCTTATTTTTCAACATTTGTGAGGGAAAATATACAGCAATATTAATTTTGAAATGGTTTAAGGGTGTTTCTGTTTGTATTTTCATGAAAAGAATGAGATTTAAAATTTTAAGTCTCAACTCAATTCTGACTTCCATTGAACTTGGACAAAAGCAAAACCAAAAATTTCTCCCCTCCTTCCAAAAAGAATAGTATTGATCATTATTTGCCCTCAAATGAGAGAGACAATGAAGCCCTCAAGCAAAAGCAAATACTCCTTAGGATGAAGGATTTAGTAATTTGATTCCTGCTAAAGATTTATCAAAAATTTGTCTTCACCAACTTGAGACTCTCAAAAGAAATCACTTGAGATGTGTTAGATTTTTCAAACCAAAGGCTATCATGGACAGCCAAACCAACAAAGCCTCACCTACCACCTTTTCACAGAAAGGCAAGTTTAAAAAACTAAGTATCACCCCAAAATAATTCAAGCTGAAAGCAAAATTAGAATCCAAACAACAGTCTTAAAAGTGAAAGTGAAGTCGCTCAGTCGTGTCCGACTCTTTGCGACCCCGTGGACTGTAGCCTACCAGGTTCCTCCATCCATGGGATTCTCCAGGCAAGAATACTGGAGTGGGTACCACTTCCTTCTCAAGATCACCCCCAGCCTTGTCAGCCAAAGAATGTACTATGAGGTGCCATCATTGGATCCGTTATGTGCTGCCTTTACTGCAGGGAAAGCTCTAGTTCATAAACAAATGAGCTTCTGGGAAACTGGGCACATAACTTGATCCTTCCACTTGGTTTCAGACATATTTTGTTTTCATCTCCAGTAGATTTTCCAACATGAATTATTCCTAACACTTTAGTTCTAAATTCCTCTGTCTTTTTCATTCCTCCTCTAGCATCTCTCATAACTATGGGAGAACCCATGCGTGTGTGCTCAGTTGCTCAGTTGTGTCCAACTCTTTGCCACCTCATGGACGGCAGCCCACCAGGCTCCTTGGTCCATGGGATTTCCCAGGCAAGGATACTGCAGTGGGTTGCTGTTTCCTTCTCTAATGGTAGAACCCAAGGAACTCCATTATCTGCTTGTAATGTTTGGAATTTTTTAAGCTGCAACATACCTGTGTGGACATTTAATAAAGACTTAGCAACTTTCAATTGCCCAAGAAAATTCCAACTCTACTAAAAAGAGATAGATGTTCCTTGAAAGTGTGACATGAAGTATAATCCTGGCTAAACCACATTTGGCAATCAAAATCCTAGAATGATTAGTACTTCAGTCATCCCTCAAATTACAGATTTGTAAGATTAGATTTGCAGTCCAAAGTTGCCAGCCTTTAGCCTGCCACCTGCAGATAAAAGAACAGTCCTTAGAAGTCATTGCCGGAAGTCTTTAAGTATCAATTGTGACCATCCAGGGTCTTAATGTCCTTCTGGCTTTTTATATTTATAAAATGCCTATCTTTATCTCCCTAACTTCTGAAACTGGTTCTATTTGAGAGATGTGCAGAGCACCGGTATGTTTTTATCCCCAGGTTTCAATTTCCCGTCTATAAAGACAACTTCAATCTCAACTTAAATGTGGCCTTTTTTTGATATGTATTGATGCCCTTGTTCAGGATACAGCAGCTAAAATAAAGATTTGTAGATATTCTTATGCTCCATTTCTTAAAAGTACAAGTATCAGTGGTCCATCAGCACAGAATTACATTTCTGAAATTTATGATCACAGGCCTGTGTATCCCAAAGGTTTTCTTGTCCTGGGACAATTTCAAAGCCTGGATAGAATCACCCTCAGCTGAACCACAATTGCCAGTTATTACCAAATATTCCTTTTGTCATCAGGCTTTTCACTACTGCACAAAGCAGATGCTTTGGCAGATGGGGGAATGAACTGATAACTGGCTGTCACACGTACTGAAAGCATTAGAGCACTAACAAGCCCACAAGTTTACTACACAGTGAAAATGGTTTAGAAACGCTGTACTAGAATGTCCACGCTACATGATTGAGCTGAGTCTTTATATTTAGAGACATACAAGGGTCTACTCAAGTAATCACAGCTGATAAGCTCTCTTACTCTTCTGTTCATCTGTTTTAAATTGGTCAGAATTCAACTGAATATCTTCTGTGCACCCCAAGACACTCCAGAATTAGGATATAAAATAGTGCACCCATATGTAAGCAAGTAGTAGTAGTGTTAGTCATTCAGTCATGTCTGACTTTTTGCAACCCCATGGACTGTAGCCTGCCTGACTCCTCTGTCCATGGGATTCTCCAGGCAAGAATACTGAAGTGGGTTGCCATTCCTTTCTGCAGGGGCTCTTTCCAACCCAGGTCTCCTGTATTGCAGGCAGATTCTTTACCATCTGAGCTACAGGGAAGCCCAGTAGCTTATGTAGCCCTATGTAGGCAAACAGCTTCATAATTCCCCAAGTCAATAGAGCACTCTGGTGTCCTCTTTGTAACTGACAATTCTCCTACAGACTCCAGAATTAGTGCAAAAGTGATTTTACTGAAAATTGATTATAATTATGTCCTTCAGCATATTCAGAACTTATTTCAACCAGAGAGTTTCCAAAATCATTGTGCCTCTTCTTTTCACTTTTCAAAATATACATATTAAACTACATTTTACACAATGCTTTCAAGCATAAAGTTCAAACAGAGAAATACACTGGTTTCCCAGAATAAGCCATTAAGACAGTCCTTCAATGTCTAGGTAATACTACTGGGCCTATGCTGCTGCTGCTGCTGTTAAGTCGCTTCAGTCGTGTCCGACTCTGTGCGACCCCATAGACAGCAGCCCACCAGGCTCCGCCGTCCCCGGGATTCTCCAGGCAAGAACACTGGAGTGGGTTGCCATTTCCTTCTCCAATGCATGAAAGTGAAAAGTGAAAGTGAAGTCACTGAGTCGTGTCCAACTCTCAGCGACCCCATGGACTGCAGCCCACCAGGCTCCTCTGTCCATGGGATTTTCCAGGCAAGAGTACTGGAGTGGGGTGCCATTGCCTTCTCCGTACTGGGCCTATATTTACATATATTTACATATAAATTAGGCCCAGCACATCAAACAAAAATGTCTTGACTTTAGATACTATCATTAAATTCTGCACAAAAACTTTATATTATTTACTTTAATAATTAATATGCCTGAATCTGCATTTAATTCAATATCATTTTTCAAAGTTTTTCTTTATATTTTATGAAATATGGCCCCTCATACTAGCTTAAGGTATTTTCCCAATATTTCAGATATTCTTATATTGTTGCTATTAATATATTTAAGGGTTTTTTTTCAAACATGGTTGGAATGAAGTTTGGTGACTTGCCTGCATTAAGTAGCACCAGATACTTATAAGCACAGGTTCATCTCTATTTTACAAAGGAGGAAACTAAGGATCAGAGAGAAGAAATGATTTCTCTACCATCATATGGTTAAGAAAGACAGAAAATATCTCCTAATTTACTCAATTTAGTCAAGCAAAACAGCCAAAAATATGGAAATTCAAAAACATAATAACTATTTCTAAAAGAAGCTTGGAATTCTGAACTTTGTCAAAATCAAAATAAATTACACTAGATGTGAATAAATATAGTATCTAAAATAGTATCAAGAGGGTCATCACTAAACTGTTATTGCAAGATGTTGTAGCATCTAATTAATTTCTTTCTCGTGAAGAAAAGCCATTTAATTATAGCCACCCTCACAGTGTGGTTAAAAATTAAATAATCTCTCAATATCATTCTTAATTATATTTGACTATCTTAATGGCAATATTTATTTTGACATGAATGTTAAAAACAAGATTGGCCCAAAAACAATATAGCAAAGAAGTGAAAACATGAAGATGGAGTAAAACTTTCTTAAATCTATATCTTAGTGATAGCTCACAGTGAACAGTGTCAGATTCCTGATCTCTGAAGGTTTAACTTCAGAACCAGGGATCAGGCTTGATCACTCAAGAGCTTTTGTATAGCAGAGTTTTATTAAAGTGAAAGGGGACAGAGAAAGCTTCTGATCCAGACATCAGAAGGAGGCCAGAGAATGCCCCCTTGGCTAGTATTAGCAAGGGAGTTATATACCTTTTAATTAATTATTACAATAAATCAAAAGAATGTCTCAAGTTTGTGAAAATTTTACCAGATCCACTCCCACATTTTACATTTTAGGATAACAGGCTTAGAACTTAACAATAGAAAGATCCTAGCAGACCCACTCCCATAATATACATTCTAAGATATGAGGATTAGTCAAAAGGTTTTCAGGAAGGAGAAACTGTCCTCAAGCAGGATACATTGTTGTTATATAATCCCTAGTACAGAGTTTAAACTGAGTTATTTGTTGTGTAATCATCAGTTCCAGGCTTAAAGAAAAAAAGCCATTTTATGTGACTAAGACTAAGGAATGTAGAGAAAAAAAAAATTTGTCCTTTCTTCCTCCTCGAGAAGCCCAGACCCCTCTCTCCTCGGGGACCTCTGGACTTCTTATCAACCTGCCTAGGAATTGACTCATAGTAAAAGTAATTTAGAAGTCTTAAATATATGCAGACCCTTGACCCAGCACTTCAACTTCTAAGAATGCATTCTAAATTAATCATTCTAATTCTGAGACAAAAGAATTTGAGCACAAATATATTTACTAATGTTTTATTTATGAGTAAAAATTGAATACAACCTAAATGGCAAAACATAGACAATGGTTCTATAAAATGATATAGTATATTTAATGTGCAGATCATGCAGTTAGCAAGATGGTAATTAAGTATACCTCATAATAGCAAACAAGTCCATATGGTATATATCAAGTTTTTAAAAGATATAAAAATAGACATACAAAATACAATACAAAATCCCCTTCTCCTCCCACCTTCAATCTTTCCCAGCATCAGGGTCTTTTCAAATGAGTCAGTTCTTCACATCAGGTGGCCAAAGTAGTGGAGTTTCAGCTTCAACATCTCTTTCCAATGAATATTCAGGGCTGATTTCCTTTAGGATTGACTGGATGATCTCCTTGTAGTCCAAGGGACTCTCAAGAGTCTTCTCCAACACCACAGTTCAAAAGCATCAATTCTTCAGCACTCAGCTTTCTTTATAGTCCAACTCTCACATCCATACATGACTACTGGAAAAACCAAAGCCTTGACTAAATGGACATTTGTTGGCAAAGTAATGTCTCTGCTTTTTAATATGCTGTCTAGGCTGGTCATAACTTTTCTCCCAAGGAGTAAGCGTCGTTTAATTTCATGGCTGCATAACTGAGCTCAGATCTTGGAAAAAACAAAAATCCAAAGAAGAAAGCTTTTCCTTGGGATCTACTTTTGCCTTAGGACAAATTCCAGAAGAGGCTGCTGAAAGCAAACCAACTGCTGACAATCTCATCACCTAGTGTTTCAAAATTTGGCAGCCAGAACTGCTAAAAGTAGGAGCTCAAATGAATCTGTAGTGTCTTGGGTTGGGAACCCAAAGACCTGAATCATATTCATAAGTGAAATCTTATGGATGACCCTGAAATTTTTTTTTATTCCTAAAATTGGAAAAAGATGATCCTAGATTACTAGTGCCCTCAGGTTCCTGAAAAAAGCAAATTCTCTCCAGTCAAGAAAAACCTTAGAAATCATCCAAAATTTCAAACTATTTCCACAAACAATTTTAATACAAAGCCTAGATAACCAGACAGGCAAAGATAGGCAATTACATGACCAAAAAAACAGCAAACAAGTGAAACAGATCTATAGGAGCTCTAGATATTTGAACTTTTAAAATAAATCTGCTTACTCTGTTCAAGGAGCTAAGAGACAATGTTTCATTTTCAGCAGAAAAGAATTGAAAAGATGTAGAGAAAATTTTAAACAAATACCAAAATTATGAACTAGCAGATTTAACAGCCCATTAAATGCAATCAAACAAAAATTAGTGAACTAAAAATCAGAAGAATCTAACCAGAATAAAGTATAGAACACAAAGGAATAGAAAATACAGAGGAGAATGTAACATAAGAGAATACATATACCTAACATGCTTTTAGTGGGAGTCCCAGAAAGAGGGGAAATGGCAAAGCAATTTTAAAATATAATGGCAAAAATTCTCCCAAACTGATGAAAAATATCCATTCATAGATTTAAGTGAAGTGAGTGAAGTCGCTCAGTCAGGTCCGACTCTTTGCGACTCCGTGGACTGTAGCCCACCAGGCTCCTCCATCCATGGAATTCTCCAGGCAAGAATACTGGAGTGGGTTGCCATTTCCTTCTCCAGGGGAATCTTCCTGACCCAGGGATCAAACCCAGGTCTCCCACATCGCAGGCAGATGCTTTAACCTCTGAGCTACCAAGAACCCTGTCAAAAAACAAAATGAAGGAAGACTCAGGATTTTGAGGATTCAGCTCATACTAGTGAGCTCTATGACCATGGGCAAGGCATTTTAATCTCCCTGAATATCCGTTTCGTCATATCAGTATGGGGTGGGGGGCAAAATCATTGGATTATATGATTTCTAAAACTTTATCAAATATGTTCTTAGTAACAGCTATTATATTCAAATGTAGACTTTATAAACCCCTGCACAAAAACATATCACACATCAATCAGCAATGTCATAAGCCTACATTGCTCAGTTCAGTTCAGTTCAGTCTCTCAGTCGTGTTCAACTCTATGCAACCCCATGAATCGCAGCACATCAGGCCTCCCTGTCCATCACCATCTCCCGGAGTTCACTCAGACTCACATCCATTGAGTCAGTGATGCCATCTAGCCATCTCATCCTCTGTCATCCCCTTCTCCTCCTGCCCCCAATCCCTCCCAGCATCAGAGTCTTTTCCAATGAGTCAACTCTTCGCATGAGGTGGCCAAAGTACTGGAGTTTCAGCTTTAGCATCATTCCTTCTAAAGAAATCCCAGGGCTGATCTCCTTCAGAATGGACTGGTTGGATCTCCTTGCAGTCCAAGGGACTCTCAAGAGTCTTCTCCAACACCACAGTTCAAACGCGTCAATTCTTCGGCGCTCAGCCTTCTTCACAGTCCAACTCTCACATCCATACATGACCACTGGAAAAACTAGCCTTGACTAGATGGACCTTAGTCGGCAAAGTAATGTCTCTGCTTTTGAATATACTATCTAGGCTGGTCACAACTTTCCTTCCAAGGATAAGCGTCTTTTAATTTCATGGCTGCAGTCACCATCTGCAGTGATTTTGGAGCCCAAAAGAATAAAGTCTGACACTGTTTCCACTGTTTCCCCATCTATTTCCCATGAAATGATGGGAACAGATGCCATGATCTTCATTTTCTGAATGTTGAGCTTTAAGCCAACTTTTTCACTCTCACTTTCCCTTTCATCAAGAGGCTTTTTAGTTCCTCTTCACTTTCTGCAATAAGGGTGGTGTCATCTGCATATCTGAGGTTATTGATATTTCTCCGGGCAGTCTTGATTCCAGCTTGTGTTTCTTCCAGTCCAGCGTTTCTCATGATGTACTCTGCATAGAAGTTAAATAAGCAGGGTGACAATATACAGCCTTAACATACTCCTTTTCTTATTTGGAACCCAGTCTGTTGTTCCATGTCCAGTTCTAACTGTTGCTTCGTGACCTGCATGCAGATTTCTCAAGAGGCAGTTTAGGTGGTCTAGTATTCCGATCTCACTAAGAATTTTCCACAGTTTATTGTGATCCACACAGTCAAAGGCTTTGGCATAGTCAATAAAGCAGAAATAGATGTTTTTCTGGAACTCTCTTGCTTTTTCCATGATCCAGCAGATGTTGGTAATTTGATCTCTGGTTCCTCTGCCTTTTCTAAAACCAGCTTGAACTTCAGGAAGTTCACGGTTCACATATTGCTGAAACCTGGCTTGGGGAATTTTGAGCATTACTTTACTAGCATGTGAGATGAGTGCCACTGTGTGGTATTTTGAGCATTCTTTGGCATTGCCTTTCTTTGGAATTGGAATGAAAACTGACCTTTTCCAGTCCTGTGGCCACTGCTGAGTTTTCCAAATTTGCTGGCATATTGGGTGCAGCACTTTCACAGCATCATCTCTACTACAGTTATCTTTTGAATTATCAAACAAAGCCAGTTTATTTTATCTTAAAGGATATTATTTAAATGTCCATACACTATCTGATATCTGAGATGAGTGAAAAGCAACTCCTGGACTTTAACAGAGTAACATAAATTGGATTTATTTATTATACTGTATTACTATCAATTGACAAAGAATTAAGGTATGCAAAACAAGTAAGTTTCAAGGAAAGAAATCACCAGATAAAGTAAACAATAAAGCTAGCAAAATAGATAGAAACAATAGAAATATTATTATTAAATGCTCCAAATATATCTAAAATCTGTCAATTTAATTAAATATAAAATTATAATATTTAGCAGTGTCAGTTTAACAGTACCAAGTTATAAACACAAAAACAAAAATTGAAATTATAAGAATAGCAATGTTTTACCACCAAATTATTTAGAACAACTTCTATAATCCCTAAATTACCTCTTATTTCTTGAAATAGAGGGAACAGAAAAGAAAAAATAACAGGAAGAAACCAAATAAATGATATTAATGAATATTCTACCATCATGCTGCAGGCAACATGGCTTTTTCAATGTGCCTATTTAAATAAGAAATGTGAACAATGAATCCACCATGTTCTTGAGCTAAAGATAGAGTATATAATATTTCTATTGCCATTTATAAAAGCTGAATAACTTTCCACTAAGCTAGTTCTAACACTTACTGAATTTTTTAATCAATCTTTGAGTGTTATAAATAAGAAACTTATTATATTTGGTGTTGTTGAGTCCCCAAGTCATGTCCAACTCTTTACAATCCCATGGACTACAGTACACCAGGCTCCTCTGTCTTCCACTATCTCCCTGAATTTCCACAGATTTATGTCCATTGAGTCAGTGATGTCATCTAATAATCTCACCCTTGTTGTCCCCTTCTCCTTTTGCCCTCAATCTTTCTCAGCATCAGGGTGTTTTCCAATGAGTCAGCTCTTCACATCAGGTGGCCAAAGTACTGGAGCTTCAGCTTTAGCATCAGTTCAGTTCAGTCACTCAGTCGTGTCCAGCTCTTTGCAACCCCATGAATCCCAGCACGCCAGGCCTCCCTGTCCATCACCAACTCCCGGAGTTTACTCAAACTCATGTCCATCCAGTCGATGATGCCATCCAGCCATCTCATCCTCTGTCATCCTCTTCTCCTCCTGCCCTCAATCTTTCTCAGCATCAGGGTCTTTCCCAATGAGTCAGCTCTCCACATCAGCTGGCCAAAGTATTGGATTTTTAGCTTCAGCATCAGTTCTTCTAGTGAACACCCAGGATTGATCTTTAGAATGGACTGTTTGGATCGCCTTGCAGTCCAAGGGACTCTCAAGAGTCTTCTCCAACACCACAGTTCAAACGCATCAATTTTTCAGCACTCAGCCTTCTTCACAGTCCAACTCTCACATCCATACATGACCACTGGGAAAACCATAGCCTTGACTAGATGGACCTTTGTTGGCAAAGTAATGTCTCTGCTTTTGAATATGCTATCTAGGTTGGTCATAACTTTCCTTCCAAGGATAAGTGTCTTTTACTTTCATGGCTGCAGTCACCATCTGCTGTGATTTTGGAGCCCCAAAAAATGAAGTCTGACACTGTTTCCCAATCTATTTCCCATGCAGTGATGGGACCAGAATTTCCTTTAGGATTGACTGGTTTGGTCTCCTTGCAGTCCAAAGGACTCTCAAGAGTCTTCTCCAGCACCACAATTTGAAACCATCAATTCTTTGGCCTTCTTTAAGGTCCAACTCTCACATCCATACATGACTACTGGAAAAACCATAGCTTTGACTAGATGGACCTTTGGTGGCAAAGTGATGTCTCTGCTTTTTAATACGCTGTCTAGTTTTGTCATAGCTTTCCTTCCAAGGACCAAGTGTCTTCTGATTTAAAGGCTACAGTCACTGTCCACAGTGATTTTGGAGCCCAAGAAAATAAAATTTGTCACTGCTTCCACTTTTCCTCTTTCTATTCACCATGAAGTGATGGGACTGGATGTCATGATTTTAGTTTTTTTAATGTTGAGTTGGGGCATAGACTTGGATTACCATGATATTGAATTGTTTGCCTTGGAGATGAACAGAGATCATTCTGTCATTTTTGAGATTACATCCAAGTTCTGCATTTCAGACTCTTGTTGACCACAATGGCTACTCCATGTCTTCTGAGGGATTCCTGCCCGCAGTAGTAGATATAATGGTCATCTGAGTTAAACTCACCCCTTCCAGTCCATTTTAGTTCACTGATTCCTAGAATGTCGACATTCACTCTTGCTATCTCTTGTTTGACCACTTCCAATTTGCCTTGATTCATGGACCTGACATTCCAGGTTCCTATGCAATATTGCTCTTTACAGCATCGCACCTTGCTTCTATCACCAGTCACATCCACAGCTGGATATTGTTTTTGCTTTGGTTCCATCCCTTCATTCTTTCTAGAATTATTTCTCCACTGATCTCCAGTAGCATATTGGGCACCTGTTGACCTGGGGAGTTCCTCTTTCAGTATCCTATCATTTTGCCTTTTCATACTGTTCATGGGGTTCTCAAGGCAAGAATACTGAAGCGGCTTACCATTCCCTTTTCCAGTGGACCACATTCTGTCAGACCTCTCCACCATGACCCGCCCATCTTGGGTTGCCCCGAGGGCATGGGTTAGTTTCATTGAGTTAGACAAGGCTGTGGTCCTAGTGTGATTAGATTGACTAGTTTTCTGTGAGGATGGTTTCAGTGTGTCTGTCCTCTGATGCCCTCTTGCAATGCCTACCATCTTACTTGGGTTTCTCTTACCTTGGGCGTGGCTTATCTCTTCACGGCTGCTCCAGCAAAGTGCAGCTGCTGCTCCTTACCTTGGATGAGGGGTATCTCCTCACTGTCACCCTTCCTGACCTTCAACGTGGGATGGCTCTTCTAGGCCCTCCTGCGCCCATGCAGCCACCGCTCCTCCCAGGGGTTGCTCTTCCCGGTTGCCGCCCTGGCCTCAGGCAACATATGCTGGATCATGGAAAAGGCAAGAGAGTTCGAGAAAAACATCTATTTCTGCTTTATTGACTATGCCAAAGCCTTTGACTGTGTGGATCACAAGAAACTGTGGAAAATTCTGAGAGAGATGGGAATACCAGACCACCTGACCTGCCTCTTGAGAAATCTGTATGCAGGTCAGGAAGCAACAGTTAGAACTGAACATGGAACAACAGACTGGTTCCAAATAGGAAAAGGAGTACGTCAAGGCTGTATATTGTCACCCTGCTTATTTAATTTCTATGCAGAGTATACCATGAGAAGCGCTGGGCTAGAAGAAACACAAGCTGGAATCAAGATTGCTGGGAGAAATCTCAATAACCTCAGATATGCAGATGACACCACCCTTATTGCAGAAAGTGAAGAGGAACTAAAAAGCCTCTTGATGAAAGGGAAAGTGAGAGTGAAAAAGTTGGCTTAAAGCTCAACATTCAGAAAACGAAGATCATGGCATCTGTTCCCATCACTTCATGGGAAATAGATGGGGAAACAGTGGAAACAGTGTCAGACTTTATTTGTTTGGGCTCCAAAATCACTGCAGATGGTGACTGCAGCCATGAAATTAAAAGATGCTTATCCTTGGAAGAAAAGTTATGATCAACCTAGATAGCATATTCAAAAGCAGAGACATTACTTTGCCGACTAAGGTCCATCTAGTCAAGGCTATGGTTTTTCCAGTAGTCATGTATGGATGTGAGAGTTGGACTGTAAAGAAGGCTGAGCGCTAAAGAATTGATGCGTTTGAACTGTGGTGTTGGAGAAGACTCTTGAGAGTCCCTTGGACTGCAAGGAGATCCAACCAGTCCATTCTGAAGGAGATCAGCCCTGGGATTTCTTTAGAAGGAATGATGCTAAAGCTGAAACTCCAGTACTTTGGCCACCTCATGCGAAGAGTTGACTCATTGGAAAAGACTCTGATGCTGGGAGGGATTGGGGGCAAAAGGAGTAGGGGATGACAGAGGATGAGATGGCTGGATGGCATCACTGACTCGATGGATGTGAGTCTGAGTGAACTCCGGGAGATGGTGATGGACAGGGAGGCCTGGCGTGCTGTGATTCATGGGGTCGCAAAGAGTCAGACACGACTGAGCGACTGAACTGAACTGAACTGAATGTTGAGTTTCCAGCTAGCTTTTTCACTCTCCTCTTTCACCCTCATCAAGAGGCTCTTTAGTTTCTCTTTGCTTTCTGCTATTAGAGTGATATCATCTGCATATCTGAGCTTGTTGATATTTCTCTTGGCAGTGTTGATTCCAGCTTGTGATTCATCCAGCATGGCATTTCACATGATGTACTCTGCATATAAGTTAAATAAGCAGGGTGACAATATACAGCCTTGACGTACTCCTTTCCTCATTTGAAACCAGTCTGTTGTTCCATGTCCAGTTCTGATTGTTACTTCTTGACCAGCATACAGGTTTCTCAGGAAATGGGTAAAGTGGTCTGGCACTCCCATCTGTAAGAATTTTACAGAGTTTGTTGTGATCCACACAGACAAAGGCTTTAGTGTAGTCAATGAAGCAGAAATAGAATTTTTTCTGAAACTCCCTTGCTTTCTCTATGATCCAGAGAACGCTGGCAATTTGATCTCTGGTTCCTCTGTCTTTTCTAAACCTGGATTGTACATCTGGAAGTTCTCAGTTATGTACTGCTGAAGCCTAACTTGAAGGATTTTGAGCATAACCTTGCTAGCATGTGAAATGAGCAAACTGTTCGGTAGTTTGAACATTCTTTGGCATTACCCTTCTTTGGGAATACAATGCAATGCAAGAAACTTTTCCAGTCCTGTGGCCACTGCTGAGTTTTCCAAATTTGCTGACATATTGCATGCAGCATTTTAACAGCATCATCTTTTAGGATTTGAAATAGCTCAGCTTGAATTTCATTACCTCCACTAACTTTGTTTGTAGTAATGATTCCTAAGACCCACTTGACTTCACACTCCAGGATGTCTGATTTTAGGTGAGTGACTACACCATCATGGTTATCCAGGTCATTAAGACTTTTTTGTATATAGTTCTTCTGTATATTCTTGTCACCTCTCCTCAATATCTTCTGCTTCTATAGGTCCATACCATTTCTGTCTTTTATCGTGCCCATCCTTGCATGAAATGTTCCCTTGATAGCTCCAATTTTCTTAAAGAGATCTCTACTATTTCCCATTCTATTGCTTTCCTCTATTTCTTTGCATTGTTCATTAAAGATGGCCTTTTTATCTCTCCCTGCTATTCTCTGGAATTTTGCATTCAGTTGATTGTATCTTTCCCTTTCACCCATGCCTTTTACTTCTCTTCTTTTCTCAGCTATCTGTAAAGCCTCCTCAGACAACCACTTGCCTTCTTGCATTTATTTTTCTTTGGGATAATTTTGGTCACAGCCTTCTGTACAATGTAATGAACCTCCATCCATAGTTCTTCACCCTGTCTACCAGATCTAATCCCTTGAACCTATTCATAACCTCCACTGTTTAATCATAAGGAATTTGATTTAGGTCATAGCTGAATGGCCTACTGGTTTTCTCTACTTTCTTCCATTAAAGCCTGAATTTTGCAATGAAGAGCTCATGATAATTTTTTAAATTATTGACTCAAATGCAATTTGATAAGAGGTTTTTTTTAATTAGAAACAACAGAAATCTTATCTGATTTCTAATATTTAATGAAATGCAAATTGAATGCTTTACTCTGTTAAACATCAGAAGGGTAAATATATGTTATTCTCTAATATTCAGATTCATGCTGTGAATTTTAAATTCTAATTCCATAGTTCATTTCTCCCTTTCCTCACCACTGACAATATCTGTTCAGTCCATCCCCGGGATTAGGTTCATTCTCCCTGGTGATAAAGACATTGAAATTTGGCTTTTTCTGGCTTTCCTGAAGGACTACATTTGTCATTTCCATTGAAAGTCCAGTAGGTCTTACTAAACATGCAAATTTGCAGAAATTAGAAAGCTCTACAAAATTTTTGGAGTATTTTCAAGAAAACTGAGTAAGCTCAAGCTAACACTGAGGGGGAGAGGAAAGCACTGAACAGGGTTCAGTTCAGTTCAGTTCAGTCGCTCAGTCATGTCCAACTCTTTGCGACCCCATAAATCGCAGCACGCCAGGCCTCCCTGTCCATTACCATCTCCCGGAGTTCACTCAGACTCACATCCATCCAGTCCGTGATGCCATCCAGCCATTTCGTCCGTGCTTGTTCCTTCTCCTCCTGCCCCCAATCCCTCCCAGCATCAGAGTCTTTTCCAATGAGTCAACTCTTCGCATGAGGTGGCCAAAGTACTGGAGTTTCAGCTTTAGCATCATTCCTTCCAAAGAAATCCCAGGGCTGATCTCCTTCAGAATGGACTGGTTGGATCTCCTTGCAGTCCAAGGGACTTTCAAGAGTCTTCTCCAACACCACAGTTCAGAAGCATCAATTCTTCCATGCTCAGCCTTCTTCACAGTCCAACTCTCACATCCATACATGACTACAGGAAAAACCTTGAACAGGGTTAGCTATATATGTAGAAGATGGTTTACAATGAAATATCATCCATGAAAACTCAAATGTAACCCTGCAAGATTAGCAATGCAAGCAGTTGATACACAGCAGATACAAACCCAACACAGTTGTTATGCTGTTCTAATTACACTCTTCATACTAGAATTCTAGAGACGAAACACTGCCAAGTAATACACTTCAGGGAAAAAAGTCAGGGGCAGGTCCTCTCACTTGAGAACATTTTACATATAAAATGAATGGCAACAAGTTCAAAGCACTACAGGTAAACCCTATAACAATAGTCTGGACATAAAAGCTGGGGCACCATATGTGTGATCCAAACTCTTCACTCCTCAGGGGGAAGCTGGGATTTGTTGGTTCCTTCCTGACCATAAGGCCTGGAGGTGAGGTTTATGCTGAGAGAGTCTCAGCCTTTCTTACCTGTTTTAGTGTGGGTGTTTTTTCAGCTGCCCATTGTATAGGAGTCACTCAAACTGTTTCTGAATTTCTCTCAGAGGAAACTGATCATTGTGTGGCTGTATATTCAGTGAACGTTGGGAGGAAGGAAATTTGGGCTCCTTTTTTGGTGCCATCTTGGTGACTTCTCTCACTCATCTTTTTATCCCCCTAACCACCCAATGCAGTTCATGAAAACAGTAGGTGTTCCATAAACATTTATTTAATTAGAAGAGAAGGATATTATAAAATGTACTCAAAACAGAGCTTCAATAGTGAAAAATCAAACTGGTCACCTTACCATACAATCTTCTAATTTTACAGACATAAATCTAAACAAAAATAGCTGTAGATATGCAAACATAGGTCAGCTTCCTAGAAAACTCATTTGCATGGATGAATTCATTCCCCAATATTGGTGAATAAATAAAGTATTTCTCTATTTTAGAAAACTGAATGCAAAAATCCCCCCAAAATTTTAGTGAACAGAATCCAACAACACATTTAAAGGATCATACATTATGATCAAGTGAGCTTTATCTCAGAGATGCAAGGATTCTTCAATATATGCAAATCAATCAATGTGATATACCATATTAACAAACTGAAAGATAAAAATCATATGATCATCTCACTAGACGCATAGAAAGATTTTGACAAAATTCAATACTCATTTATGATAGAAAACTGAAATTTGACAAACTCTTTTTTTTTTTTAATACAGTTTTAGGGAAAATAGTACATACAGCAATTATGTAGAATGGTATACTCAAATAGTTGCAACTATCAAAATAGTGAGTAGTTAATAATTGAGTATTTGGATTATACCTATTTTTAATGTGTTTTAAGGGCTAAGCAGGGGTAAGTAAATTAGTTAAGGGCAATAAAATGGGCAAATCCACTATCTAAAAGAAAGACTCTGATCTTTCATCTCAACTGTTAAAACTTGTCTTATAAAGAGATATTATTTCTTACAAAATAGACTTTTACTTTCTTTATTGGACTTTGCACCATGAGATGTGAGTAAAAAGTATCTGTGAAGAAGTTATAAGGAGCAGAAGTATTAATATCATTAAAATGGTATTGTTTTCACTGAACTATTTATGACAATATTAAAAATAGCTTTTGTCAGTAATTCTGAAATAGAAACTAAAATTCAAAGAGGGAAGAGTTATCCTATTTAGTTTTTTACTTTGTTTTATTTTATTATTATTTTAATATCTTCCATGTAAGTTCCCAAGCTTCAGAGGTCATCAAATCACCTAAAGAGATTTTTGAAATGTGGATTATTGGACTTCACTCCCAGAGTTTCTAATTTCCCTGGTGGCTCAGATGGTAAAGAATCTGCCTGCAATGCAGGAGACCCAAGTTCCATCCCTGGGTTGGGAAGATCTCCCGGAGAAGGAAATAGCAATCCACTCCAGCATTCTTGTCTGGAGAATTCCATGGACAGAGGAGCCCCAGTGTGCTATACAGTCCATTGGGTCACAAAGAATCAGACATGACTGAATAACTAGCACTTTCCCTTTCAGATCTCAGGTGGGACCCTAGAATCTGCATTTCTAACAAGTTTCCAAGTGGTATGTACACTGCTTACTGGGACCACATGGTTGAGAACCATTGTTCTTTAGAGTTGCTAACAATTTTTTATAATAAAGTAGTTTTCTGAAATATTTCCCAAACTAAGAACATTGAGAAAGAACCTACATTTACTTTACACAAGATATTTGTTTAAATTGGTCTACAACATCCATTTGTATATTTCAAATTCTATGGTATGGTGCCTAGTGAGGACAATGTTTATTATTTTATAAAACCTATGATGTATTCTGGCACGAAGTGAAAAATACTTTGGTAAATCAAAAAACTGGGTGGTAGAGCCTTTAGTGGAAAGAAGTATACTTTAATTGGTTTAATCACCCACAGGATCTCACACATTTGTGGACATGTAGCTATGGCTCAACAAACACATGTTGACTGATAAATAATCCCCTGCTGTATAGAGTATACAAGTCTAGGTTTTTATATATCTAGTTCATTTTAAACATACTTTCCTAAAGCACGGAGAAGGCAATGGCACCCCACTCCAGTACTCTTGCCTGGAAAATCCCATGGACGAAGGAGCCTGGTGGGCTGCAGTCCATGGGGTCGCTAAGAGTCCAATACGACTGAGCGACTTCCCTTTCACTTTTCACTTTCATGCATTGGAGAAGGAAATGGCAACCCACTCCAGTGTTCTTGCCTGGAGAATCCCAGGGACGGGGGAGCCTGGTGGGCTGCCGTCTATGGGGTCCCACCGAGTCAGACACGACTGAAGTGACTTAGCAGCAGTAGCAGTTCCTAAAGCATTTTCTCATGTCCATTACATGGAATCTCTTGAACTCCAAAGTCATCTCTAAATCACCGTCTCCTGCATCCAGCCCTCCCCCTCCCTCTAGTTTTACCTTCACTCCAATCATATCTTGCCTGGAGAATCTCAGGGACGGGGGAGCCTGGTGGGCTGCCATCTATGGGGTCTCACAGAGTCTGACACGACTGAAGCAACTTAGCAGCAGCAGCAATCATATCAAAACGTTAAGTTCCTTGGTCTCTCCATTTTGTCACGTCTTTCAACTACCTATGGCTTCATGTCCTTCCTCTCAGCCCCATGATGAATTATCTCAGTCACTCTCATAACATTTTCCACAATTATCTTGTCTTCTTTTGCCTCAACACCGTTCTTTAAACAAAAGCCCCATGCTGGATCGCACCAATCATCCAGCGTCACCATTTCTGCGTCTCTGCATCTGAAGGAGAAAAATCACATAATCAGGCAAGATGGTGCACCTGCACATTTTTTATTTTCTGTTTCATCATGAGCTCTCAACCCAACCTGACCTGACCATTCTACACATGGGAGGGGCTGCCTTTCCCATTCTCCTGAGGAGTGACTCCAGACCTCAACCCCCGCCCCCAAACTCCCTCTTCCACCCTCTCACTCTCAGAAAATGACGTTGTCTCCTGCTTCACTGAGAAAACTGGAGCTACAGGTCAGTCTCTTTCTCAGTTTCCTCCCCTTTCTCTTACACTGCTCTTTTACAGAGCAGACGTACACGAGTTCTGTGGTAGCCATCCTCTAAGATGGACCCCAGTGATCCCTACCTGCTGGTGTTCACACTGTTTGTAGTTCCTCCCACATTATACCAGGATTAATATGTACAAACAGAAGTGATGGTAAATGATGGTATTACATCAACGTTAGGTAATAAAAGACACAGCAACGTCTATTTGGGCTTTTACTTTCTTACACTCTCTTGGATCACTTGCCCTAGAAATCTTGTCATAAGCAGCCCTATGGGGAGGCCTATGTGGTGAGAAACATAAGCTTCTTGTTAACAGTTCAGATGCAGCTGCTCCAGCTCTAGTCAAATCTTCAGAGACTGTAACTCTGGCCGCCAGGTAAACTGCACCCTTCCAAGATATCTGGAGCCAGAACTACCCAGCTAAGCATCTCTCAGATCCCTGACCTTCAGAAATTATGTAAGGTATTAAATGTTTATCATATAAGCTGCCAAATTTTCAGGTAGTCTGTTACTTAGCAACCAATAACTAGTGTAGAATCTAAGACTAAATCACCCACTTCTCCCTGCCCCTTCAGAAGCATGATTCTGTCATCTTTTCACCCTATATTTTGAGCTTTTCTATTCTGCCTCCTACCCTGTATGAGATTGCTCCAAGTCTCCCTTTTCTCAAAAAAAAAACAAAACAAAACCACTCCTTGGGAATTCCCTGGTAGTCCAGGGGTTGGGACTCCAAGCTCTCACTGTTGTGGTCCAGATTCAGTTCCTGGTCAGGGAACTAAGATCCCACGAGCTGTGCAGTGTGGCCAAGGGAAAAAAGAAGGAAAAAAAAAACACTCTTCTATCCCTTATGCTATCTTTTGTTGCCCCCTTACCTCTCCCCTCATCTTCATATCAAAATTCCCAAAATGATGACTGGCTAGCCACAATTTCTAAACTGCCACTGGCTCCTCCACCCTCAGTAGACTGCTATTCACAGGCACAGATTCCCTAAAGTTTCTCACTGAAGCTGTTAATGCGCTCAGTGTTGCCAAGGGCAATGGCTATGGTAAGGAGTTTGGATTTTATTCTAAGGGCAGAAAGAAGCAGACAAGAGGCCGCCAACTGCAGTGGTTAGAAGCACACACATCATAGCCAAAACGCCTGGGAAGCAGAAACAGCAGTTAGAGAAAGGGCTATAGTAGCAGCCAGGAGGGAAAAGATGATGACTTACTCCAAGGTTGTGGCAGAGGAACTGGAAAGAAAGACTATGTTTTTGGAGACTGAAACAATAGAACTTGCTGATGGATTGCTTATGGGAGGAAAGAGAAAAGAAGAAATTGAAAATGACTTCCAAGTTTGGGGCTGGAGTGACTGGTGACAACTAATGATTTTATTAAGATATAAGGCTGGGGGAAAATAGGTTGGGGAAGGAGAGGTAAGTGACAAGAGTTTTGGCATTATGTTTGAGATGACTAGCAGACATCCAGAAAGAAATACCATGAAATAAAAACATGTGGAATAGTATCCTGACCACTAATAACTCCTGACCATTTTTAAAATATGACAAGTGAATTCAAAAACATCTATCAGAAACAGCTCATTATTTGTATATTTTAGCAAGTGTAAAGAAACTACTTTCCATAGGTTCAGAAGTACTTGAAATCTTCGTTTGGTTCACATTTCTTGAAATTAAGGCTCAACTAGGGTTTAATATTACATGAGCAATCAAACACAGAGACAGAGTTCAAAATTGGTGACTTTCAGAATCAAACTCTGCAGGGATTTTAGGCTTCTGATTAAAATATATTGACAGCACATAATTTAGGGTTAAATTTATCTCAGTTCTGGTACTGTAACTTTAGTCCCAGAGGAGAAATAAGACCTAGCATATTAAGCATCCATCAGAGAGTCTGAAAACCAAGATCTAATTTGAGTAAGTCTTTTATTGGATCACCATGTCCTGCTGCTGCTGCTAAGTCGTTTCAGTTGTGTCCAATTCTGTGCTACCCCATAGGCCACAGCCCACCAGGCTCCCCCATCCCTGAGATTCCCCAGGCAAGAACACTGGAGTGGGTTGCCATTTCCTTCTCCGATGCATGAAAGTGAAAAGTGAAAGTGAAGTTGCTCAGTCGTGTCCGACTCTTCGCGACCCCCTGGACTGCAGCCTACCAGGCTCCTCCATCCATGGGATTTTCCAGGCAAGAGTACTGGAGTAGGGTGCCATCGCCTTCTCCATCACCATGTCCTTACACTCATGAAAATAATTTAAACTCTCTCAGAATGAGAAAAGCAAACACAGAAAAAATAAAAGAAATAAAGTTAAAATAATAAATAATAAGTAATGCCAGAAGGAATAACAATAATAAGAAATAAAGAAAAAGCAAAAATAAATTATTGTGATCAGAAATTTATTTGAAAATAAAAATTATCTTGATACTAGATGGGCACCTAGCTAATACTACCAAACATCTAAAGAACTAACACTTGTTTTTCTCAAATTATTTCAAAAATTTAAGAGGAGGGAATATTTCTGAACTTATTCTACAAAGCCAGTATCATCCTAATACAAAAACCAGGGAAAGACACCACAAAAAGAAGGAAATTAGAGGCCAGTGATTAACATAGATGCAAAAATCCTCCACAAAATGTTAGCAAATCAAACTTAACAATACATTAAAAGAATCATAAACTATTATCAAATGGAATTAGTCCCAGAGATCCAAAGATAGTACATCTGCAAATCAGTCAATTTGATACACATTATTAACAAATTAAAGAACAAAAATCATTTGATCATCTCTAGATACAGAAAACGTATTTGACAAAATTCAACATTCATTTATGATAAGAACTCTCAGCAAAAGAGACACAGATGTATAGAACAGACTTTTGGACTCTGTGGGAGAGGGTGAGGGTGGGATGATTTGGGAGAATGGCATTGAAACATGTATACTATCATGTAATAAACGAATCGCCAGTCTAGGTTCGATACAGGATACAGAATGCTTGGGGCTGGTGCACTGGGATGACCCAGAGAGATGATATCGGGAGGGAGGTGGGAGGGGGGTTCAGGATTGGGAACACATGTACACCTGTGGTGGATTCATGTCAATGTATAGCAAAACCAATACAGTATTGTAAAGTAAAATTAAAAAAAAAAAAAAACCTCTCAGCAAGATGTGTATAGAGGGAACATGCCTCAATATAATAAAGGCCATCTATGATCAACTCATAGTTAACATCATACTCAATGGTAAAAAGCTGAAACTTTTCCTCTAGGATCAGGACAAGACAAAGATGCTCACTCTCATCACTTTTATTCAACATAGTATTGGAAGTCCTAGCCACAGCAATTAGACCAGAAAAAAAAAAAGAGGCATCTAAATTGGAAAAAAGAGCAGTAAAATTGTCAATCTTTGCAGATGGCATACTATATACAGAAAATTCTAAAGATGTCACCAAAATCTATTAGAACTAATAAATGAATTCTGTAAAGTAGGACACAAACTTAGTATATAGAAATCTGTTCCACTAACAATGAACTATCAGAAAGAGAATTGAAGAAAACAATCTTTTTTGACTACATCAAAAAAGAATAAAATAACTGGAACTAAATCTAACAAAGGAGGAAAAGATATATACTCAGAAAATTCTAAGACATTGATGAAAGAATTGAAGATGACACAAACACATGGAAAGATATATATCATGTTGGGTCTTCCTTGGTGATTTAGTGGCTAAGACTCCATGTTCCCAATGTAGGAGGTCAGGGTTCGATCCCTGGTCAGGGAACTAGATTTCCACATACCACAACTAAAGATCCAGCATGCCTTAACTAAGACCTGGTACAGCCAAATAAATAATTAAAAAAAAAAAAAAACAGATATACCATATTTATGGGCTGGAAAAACTAATGTCGTTAAAGTGACCATACAACCCAAAGCAATCTACAGATTTATACAAGTTCTGTCAAAATACCAGTGGAATTTTTCACAGAATAAATCTAAACTTTGTGTGAAAATCCAAAAACATCTCAACTAGCCAAAACAATCTTGAGAAAAAAAAACAAATTTGGAAGTACCACACACTCTCTGATTTCAAACTGTACTACAAAGCTACAGTAGTATAATCAAAGAAGTATGGTATGGGCACAAACTAATCAAACCAGTATGGTATCAGCACAAAAACAGACACGTGGATCAACAGAAAAGAATACAGAGCTCGGAAATGAACCATACTCGTTGTTTTTGTTCAGTGGCTAAGTAGTGTCTGATTCTTTGCGACCCCGTGGACTGCAGCACGCCAGGCTCCTCTGTCTTCCACTACCTCCCGAGTTTGCTCAAATTCATGTCCATTGAGTCAGTGATGTTATCTAACCTTCTCATCCTCTGCCACCTCCCTCTCCTTTTGCCTTCAGTCTTTCCCAGCATCAGGGCCTTTTCCAATGAGTCGGCTCTTCGCATCAGGTAGCCCAAGTATTGGAGCTTCAGCTTCAGCATCAGTCATTCCAATGAATATTCAGGGTTAATTTCTTCTCAGATTGACTGGTTTGATCTCCTTGCAGTCCAAGACTCTTAAGAGTCTTATCCAGCACCACAATTCAAAAGCATCAATTCTTTGGTGCTCAGCCTTCTTTATGGTACAACTCTTACATGGCCAATTAAGCTATAACAAACAAGGCAAGAACATACAACGGGAAAAAGATAGCCTCTTCACTAAATAATGCTGGGAGAACTAGACAACTATGTACAGAAGACAAACTGGACTGCTTTCTCACATCATACATAACACACACACACACACATACACACAAAAGAACCTATATATGGACAAAGACTTGAATGTAAAACCAGAAATCATAAAACTTCTAGAAGAAAACATAGGCAGCACACTTCTTTGACTTCAGTCTTAGCAATATTTTTTTGGATGTGTCTCCTTGGGGAAGGAAAACAAAAGCAAAAATAAACAAATGGGAGCAAATGAAACCAAAAATTTTACACAGTGAAGAAAACTATCAACAAAATGCAAAGGCAGTCAACTGAATGGGAGAAAATATTTGCAACTAATATATCTGATAAGAGATTAATATCCAAAATACACAAAGAGTTCATAAACTCAACATCAAAAAACCAAACAACTTTATTTAAAATGGGTTGAGGATCTGAATGGACATTTTTCCAAAGAAAACATGGTTAACTGACACATAAAAAGCTGCTCAATATAACTAATAACAGGGCTTTCCCAGTGGCTCAGCAGGTAAAGTACCTGCTGACAATACAGGAGATTTGCAGGAGACATGGGTTCAATCCCTGGGTCAAGAAGATGCCCTGGAGGAGGAAATGTCAACCCACTCCAATATTCTTGCCTGTAAAATCCCATGGACAGAGGAGCCTGGTAGGCTACAGTTCAAAGGGTAGCAAAGAGTCAGACATGACTGAGCATGCACAGAGGCACAAATCACTAATAGTCAGGGACATGTAAATCAAAGCCACAGTTAAATTTCACTTCACATCTGTCAGAATGGCTATTATCAAAAAGACAAGAAATAACAAGTGTTGGCAAGGTTGGAAAGAAAGGGGAACCCTCGTAGTGTTGGTAGTATTATAAACTGGTACAGCCACTGTGAAAAACAGTATGGAAATTCCTCAGAAAATTAAAAATAGAACTACCATCAGATTCAGCAATTCCATTTCTAGGTATTTACATGAAGAAAACCAATTCTAATTTAATTTTAAATTCTAAAAAAAAAAAACAACCCACTAATTCAAAAATGTACATGTACCCCTATGTTCATCAGGTCATTATGTACAATAGCCAAGATATGGAAACAACCTGTGTCCACTGATAAATCAACAGTTAAAGAAGGTATGGTGAATATAATATACATACCATACCTATACTACATATATATATACGTGTGTGTGTGTGTGTATATATATAATAGAGTATTACTTAGCCATAAAAAATAAAATCTTGCCATTTGCAAAAGTATGGATGAACCTAGAAGATATTATGCTAAGTGAAATAAGTCAGATAACAGACAGATACTGTTTAATCTCACTTACATGTGGTATCTAAAAGCAAAACAAGCAAGCGTCTTATAGAAATAAAATAGAAATAGAGTCACAGATACAAAGTATAAACTGGTAGATGTCAAAGGGGAAATAGTAGGGAAATGGTTAAGGAAGATTAAGAAGTCTGAACTTCCAATTATAAAATATATAAATCACAGAAAGGTAATGTAGAGCCTAGGAAAGGTAGTCAAATAATATTGTAATAACTGTATGATGACAGATGGCAACTAGACTTCTCATGGTGATTATTTTGTAATGTATAAAAATATCAAATCACTATGTTGTGAAACTACTATAATATTCTAAGTCAATTATACTTTAATAAAAAAGAAAACAAGAAAGTCCACAGTCAGAATTTTCTTTTTGGCACTGCAGTAGTTGAAAGATGTAAAAAATCTGTTAAGCATAATCTAAGGAAAAGACTTATAAAATGATAAATTAGACTGAGAATCTGTAACAATAGATGCTGGAGATAATATTGCAAAAGCACTCATGGAAAATAGTTCAACTTAAAGTGCTATTTCCATCTAAATTAAGATAGAGGAATTCATGCAAAATAAAAACATCTTTAGAACATCAGAGACTGAGAGATTTACACTCATAGACCCTCTCTGAGAGAACTACTAAAGAACATACTTCAGCAAAAAGGAAATTAAGCCCAGGAGGAAGGAAAAAAAGAGTATGAAGTAACAGTGAGGAAAAAAAATTTATATATATATGTGGGTAAATATAAGTAAGCAATGACTTATTTATAATAATAATTGACTAATTTGGCCAGGGTATGAAAAACAAGTTTTAACTAACTTAACAGACAAAATTTAAATTGAACAAGGTTGCCACTTTATGGCAAATAGATGGGGGGGAAATGGAAACAGTGACAGGCTTTATTTTCTTGGGTTCCAAAATCACAGCAGTGACCACATCCATGAAATTAAAAGACGCTTGCTCCTTGGAAGAAAAGATATAACAACTCTAGACAGCATATTAAAACATAGAGACATTACTTTGCTGACAAAGGTCCATCTAGTCAAAGTTATGGTTTTTCCAATAGTCATGTATGGATGTGAGAGTTAAACCATAAAGAACACGGAGCATCGAAGAATTGATGTTTCCTAACTGCGGTCCTGGAAAAGATTCTTGAGAGTTCTTTGTACAGCAAGGAGATCAAACCAGTCAATTCTAAAGGAAATTAACCCTGAATATTCATTGGAAGGACTGATGCTGAAGCTGAAGCTGCAATACTTTGGCCACCTAGTTCAAAGAGCCAACTCATTGGAAAAGAGCTTGCTGCTGGGAAAGACTGAGGGCAGAAGGAGAAGGGGGCAACAGAGGATGAGATAGTTGGATGGTATCATTGACTCAGTGGACACAAGTTTGAGCAAGCTCCGGGAGATAGTGAAGGACAGGGAAGACTGGTGTGCTGCAGCGCATGGGTCGCAAAGAGTCAGACACAACTGAGCAACTGAACAACAAGCTTGTTGGAAGAGGCCGAGGAATGGAGGTAAAACTTTCTACACCCCTCCCCCAAAACTGTTCCAGAGGAAAATAAAGAGACTGATAAATTTTAAATATTATAAAGTTTAGGATAAACATCAATTTGGGGGGAAATAGGTATGAAAATAGAATATATAACTTCCAAAACAGCAAATGGAGAAAAAGGAATAAAGAAATCTGGATCATGCTATAGAAGGGGAAAGTGAAAGTGAAAGTTGCTCAGTCATGTCCACTCTGCAACCACATGGAGAATCCATGGGATTCTCCAGGCCAGAACATTGGAGTGGGTAGCCTTGCCTTTCTCCAGGGGATCTTCCCAATCCAGGTCTCCCACGTTGCAGGCAGATTCTTTACCAGCTGAACCACAAGGGAAGCCCAAGAATACTGGAGTGGGTATCCTATCCCTTCTCCAGGGGATCTTCCCCACCCAGGAATCGAACCTGGGTCTCCTGCATTGCATGCAGATTCTTTACCAACTGAGCTATCAGGGGAGCCCTACTGAAGGGGAAGGAGTAAGCAAGGAAAAATCAAAGTAAAATCCATGTAATAAATAAGTATAAATATAGCATTAATAAAAACTAATGCAATTGGGTTAAATTATCTATTAAAAGGTAATAAATTTAAGACAGAAACCAAGCCAGTCATAAACTTCTCAAAGATATTTTTAAAGTAAAATTAACAGAAAAGGGATAGTTACATACCAGGCAAATACTAACAGCCAAAGAAATATAGGCTAGAATGTTAATATTAACAAAGAAAAAAAAAGCACTAATAAGAAAAAGAAGGGACACTATAATGATAAAAGGTAACAACTGTGAACCAATAACTACCTAACATCATATCCTTTTCATATACTCCTTATAGAAAGCCACAGACTAAGCAGAAAAAGTTAAGGAAATATAGAAACAACACAGTAAACTACTTGAACATCTATAAAGGATCTTTTCTCCACAGATACCAAATATGTATTCTTTTCAGGGATACATGATGCATTTATATAAATTGACAAGGTAATAAAAATTGAAAGAAGTATTAATAAAATTTAAAGAACTGATGATAGAAAAAAAAATGATCTGAACACAAGGCTATTAAAGTAGAAACAAATACTTAACGGGGTGCTCACTAATGCATCTTTACAATGTCCTAAAATTTGCAAACAAAAGTCCAAAATAGAAGAATAAATAAATAAAATGTGGTGTATATATATAATAGAATATATGGAAATATGACAGATCTCCAAAATACAATAATGAGTAACAAAAGCAAGAGGATGAATGGTAAGGTAAGTATGGTAAATTTCTGTTTATTTATGTAAATACTGAAAACACATGAGAAAACTTCACAGTTGAATATATATGCCTTAAAGTATCAAAACATAAATTGAAAGGATACTTGCCAAAATAATGATAATGGTGGCCTCAGAAGGAAGGGAGATGTTGGGGACTGCAAAGAGGCTTTATAAGTACGTTCTATGTCTAGAGAGGCAGTAAGGGATCATGATTAAGAGTGCAGGTTCAGGGCCTGGACTGCCTGGGCTCAAATCCTAATTATTCCACTTTCTGTGTCCCAGTGTCCTCACCTGCTAATTTTAGTTAATAATATTCCCTACCTAGTAGGGCTGTTTGGGTTTAGATAAGCTGATGTATGTAAAACACTAGAACAGTGCTTGGTACATTGTAGCCACTCAAGAAATAAATGTTAATTTTTCTTTTGGTTGAGAATTTGTAAAGATGAGAAATTGGAGAGAGTGTGTAGAAAAAACTCTTTGGAGAAGTCTGGCTACAAAAAGCAAAAAAGTATAGCTTTGCAGCTAAAGCAGTATATAGAGTCCAGAAGAGTTTATCTAAAATGGGAGATAATTGAGTGTTTGTAAACAAATGAAAATGAATCAAATGAAGGGGAAAGACTGATGGTACAGAAAAGAGAGGAAAGAGCCTAAGTGACTGTCTTTAAGAAGGATAGGGGTTTGATAAGGAATAAAGGTTCACAGCACATGTGGAAAAATAATTCCTTGTGGGAAGGAGAAACAAACTTCCATTATTTCAGGAAAGGAGAAAATGATAGACATGGAAGTTTGAGAGGAAAGGCTGATGAAAATCCCTTTTGATGATTTTTGTTTTCTCAATGAATTTGAGAAGCAGTCTTCAGTGGAAGTCTAAGAAATTGGAAGATGTAAATCTATGCAGCATATTAAAGATTGAGCTTACTAGAGAGAAGCAGCAAGAGAGTGCACAGAATTGAACTGGCACTGTTGGGGTCCTTTAATGGACCGGGACGTGGAGGTCCGGAGGCAACGATAAGAAAGTGAAAGAGAGAAAGACGCTGATACTCCCTGGTTTACACAGAAAACCAATAGTCCTTGACACAGGACTTGGATCTCTCACGAAGGCACCGGGCGCCCTCTCGAGGCGGGTGAAGGCACAGGGCGCCTTCTCCAGAGAGTCTTAGAAGTCCAGGCAAGAGAGTGGGCAAGACGGGCCTCTGCACTCCAAGGAATCAGTCGAGGAGAGAGAGAGAGAGACACGGGGACCCAAATTCTCACGGGGACCCAAATTCTCGTGGAGCAAAGGTGCTTTAATGATTTTTCTGTGAGTATATATAGGCTGTAGTATAAGAAGTTTCTTTTGTCAATGATAAAAATCAGAAAACCAAACGTATAGTAACCATTACCAAGGGAACTAGGGATGATGATGGTCAAAAGGTCAGGAGACAATCCATATCTCAAGAAAGGGTATCGAGACTAAGCAGTTTTGTCATAAAGAGAATGTTTACTAAAGGAGCCTGTCTCACACAATGACCCCAGTTCCTGGGAGCAGTGTGCTGTTCTGCTTAAAAAGAAACAAAGGACTTGTGAGAAACAGCACGTAGGAATCCTCCTGTTAAACATTCCCTGACATGGCACTGAAGGCAGTGATCATGAACTGACACTTTTTCCAACCTGCCTGTCCGGAAGCAACACTTGGCTGTGTGGGCATATGCATGGAGACAGTAGAAGGCTGGACCTACATGGAGTGTAGATTTGTCAGGAGCTGCTTTATTGACTATGCCAAAGCCTTTGACTGTGTGGATCACAAGAAACTGGAAAATTCTGAGAGAGATGGGAATACCAGATCATCTGACCTGCCTCTTGAGAAATCTGTATGCAGGTCAGGAAGCAACAGTTAGAACTGGACATGGAACAATAGGCTGGTTCCAAATAGGAAATGGAGTACATCAAGGCTGTATATTGTCACCCTGCTTATTTAACTTCTATGCAGAGAACATCATGAGAAACGCTGGGCTGGAAGAAACACAAGCTGGAATCAAGATTGCCGGGAGAAATATCAATAACCTCAGATATGCAGATGACACCACCCTTATGGCAGAAAGTGAAGAGGAACTAAAAAGCCTCTTGATGGAAGTAAAAGAGGAGAGTGAAAAAGTTGGCTTAAAGCTCAACATTCAGAAAATGAAGATCATGGCATCTGGTCCCATCACTTCATGGCAAATAGATGGGGAAACAGTGGAAACAGTGTCAGACTTTATTTTTTTGGGCTCCAAAATCACTGCAGATGGTGATTGCAGCCATGAAATTAAAAGACACTTACTCCTTGGAAGAAAAGTTATGACCAACCTAGATATCATATTCAAAAGCAGAGACGTTACTTTGCCGACTAAGGTCCATCTAGTCAAGGCTATGGTTTTTCCAGTAGTCATGTATGGATGTAAGAGTTGGACTGTAAAGAAAGCTGAGCGCTGAAGAATTGATGTTTTTGAACTGTGGTGTGGAGAAGACTCTTGAGAGTCCCTTGGACTGCAAGGAGATCCAACCAGTCCATTCTGAAAGAGATCAGCCCTGGGATTTCTTTGGAAGGAATGATGCTAAAGCTGAAACTCCAGTACTTTGGCCACCTCATGCGAAGAGTTGACTCATTGGAGAAGACTCTGATGCTGGGAGGGATTGGGGGCAGGAGGAGAAGGGGACGACAGAGGATGAGATGGCTGGATGGCATCACCAACTCGATGGATATGAGTTTGGGTGAACTCCGGGAGTTGGTGATGGACAGGGAGGCCTGGTGTGCTGCTATTCATGGGGTTGCAAAGAGTCAGACACGACTGAGTAACTGAACTGAACTGAACTGAACTGAACTGAAAGTGACAATTCTAATATACTAAATATTATATGATTAAAATTATCATGGATTCAAAGTGGATGAGGAGGAGGGGAACAAAGACAAAAGTGGGCTGAGGGATAGAGAAAACATGGGTTAAAGCTCTCAGAGTCTTTTTAGAATTGTTTCTATAGGTGACTAGGGAGGTAAACCGGAAAGACATTACTCAGAGAATGAGATGCATGAATTTACTGTGAAATTTTTATTTTACAATGAAGCAGTGAGAGAATACATAGCTGACTTGGAGTAGAAGGAATAATAACGGGGGATGAGATGGCCAAGCCTCTGGGTAGTCAGAGTATTGGGTAAGTCAGCTACAGGACACCGACAGTGCTCAAAACTGAGAAGCAGATAAAACGTCGTGATCAGGTTTGTGTTTTATCAGTAGAAACATCCCAGCTACAAGGATGGTGGATCTGAAAGGATCAAGACTGGAGAAAGGGAGACCATTCCTGCAAACCTGTAAGATCATGGCGGTTCAGATTAAGATGGTGGGAAAGCGGGAAAGAAATGGACGTTTTCAAGAGATGCTGAGATGGCAGAAGGGCTCTGTGTTTTGTGGCAGGAGGTGGGAGTGAGGAAGGAGTTAAGACACCAAGATAAGGCAACTGAGGCAGATGCTAACACCACTCTGGAAAAGGGGAAAGAGAATGGTGTTAGCCTCAGCTAACTGAGGCCATCTGCCTCAGTTACCTTATCTTACTGCTCTGGGGACCACCTAAACTGGAGATAAATCACCTAATCAGTACGGATATAAAAATAGCACAGCAATCACCACAAATAATATCTAGAGGTCAAAATTCCAGTTAAGGTTTAGAGTTCAAATGTTGATAATACATTTCAGTGGTTTGATACAGTGTCTATATAATAGCAGCACACAGTGAAGTCTTTTAAGTCTAGAAGAAATTTTAAATTATTAATAAATTAGGTCTGGACATAATTGCTTTGCCTGCAGATTAAAGGACTCCCAAACATCATAAAGATTAAATATTAAAATAAGTTACTTCCATTTCTTGATGGGTCAATATCTGGTTTTTAAATTTGCATTTAAAAAATCAGTTAAGCATAACATCAGTGCAACTTGATTGGACTAATATTTTGAAACTCTCACTAATCAAATTAACATGGTTCCCCACAATACACACCTTAAATATTTAAAAAATGAATATATAACTTTCTTACATGCTGTATTTTCTCAGTGACAAGTTGATGTTGTGAGCACAGGTTTTAGAAAGAGCTGTGTTTCTAAAAAGTTACTTTCATACATCTTTCATTTGCTGAATCTTAACCTTCTGAATATAATGGAAAAGTCAACCTGCATAGTAAGAATTTCTGATTCATTCAAATAATAACCCAATATCCATGTTAATTACCATGATTTAATTATGGCATCTTCCCCCTTTCCAGAATATTTATGAATTATTCTTTGTGTAATCCCAAGGTATATTATTAATGCAAATGAAAGGACAGTTTAGTTATAAATATTAATGACCTGGGTAAAGTAACTTTGGCCCTGGAATTTTATAACACAGTCAATTTTTGTCTTTAATTCCTCATATTGCTTGATTATAGATGTTTCAATCAGGCGTAGATTTTTGTTTTATTCTCTTTAATGGAAAGTTAGAAATAATAGTATTATAATAATCAAATTTTTAAAAATACAGCATAATGTAATCTGTGGTAGTTTTTGAAATTTCCATTTGGCTGTAAAATATGTTCTCCTGTAATAATTAAGTACATAATGAATTTAAGGGCTAAAGAACAGCCACTTTATAACATTTACAAGAAGTAATTTACATTTCTGAGAGGAAGTAAGAGATTTTTAACATAAATGTAATTAGAATCTGCTGGACCCCTTTTCTATTAGTCTTTTAAAGACAGATTTCTCTGATACACATTTTTCAACAGCTATTAAAGAAATTCAGTACTTTCCTTCTCCACATATAATATAAGTGTTTAAGGGTATATGAAATTCTTCAGGCACTTTACTTTGAGGTTTACATGACAAATTATCAGGGTGACTATAACTACTATAGCTTCAATAATTCATAACTAATTCTCAATTATTGTTTTATGCAGGTTTAAACACGGAAGAGTATTCCAGGAAAGTCTGCAAATAAATGTTCCATTTACCATTGGGAGTGCTAAAATGTAATAAAGATGTCAAAGACTTGAAGAGCTCTCTATTTAAGGCTATAAATAACTAATATTTAGTAAATATTTTGGGTAAACAAGATTGCCAGATTCTGAATTAATTTCTCCCCCAAATAATTAGAAAGTTGTTAATAACAGTAACAGTACTTGAAGTTGTATTAAAATTGTCAACCATCTGTGTCATTCTTACCATAACAGAGCATGAGAAATGGGTAAATGCCAATTAAAATAGCAGTGTTCATTCAGTTCAGTTCAGTCGTTCAGTCTTATCTGACTCTTTGCAACCCCTTGCACTGCAGCACACCAGGCCTCTCTGTCCATCACCAACTCCTGGAGCTTGCTCAAACTCATGTCCACTGAGTCGGTGATGCCATCCAACCAACTCATCCTCTGTCATCCCCTCCTCCTGCCTTCAGTCTTTCCCATCATCAGGGTCTTTTCCAATGAGTCAGTTCTTCACATCAGGTGGCCAAAGTATTGGAGCTTCAGCTTCAGCATCAGTCCTTTCAATGAATATTCAGGACTGATTTCCCTTAGGATGAACTGGTTGGATCTCCTTGCAGTCCAAGGGACTCTCAAGAGTCTTCTCCAATACCACAGTTCAAAAGCATCAATTCTTCAGTGCTCAGCTTTCTTTATAGTCCAACTCTCATGTCCATACAGGCTGCTGCTGCTGCTGCTAAGTTGCTTGGGTCGTGTCTGACTCTGTGCGACCCCATAGACTGCAGCCCACCAGGCTCCCCTGTCCCTGGGATTCTCTAGGCAAGAATACTGGAGTGGGTTGCCATTTCCTTCTCCAATGCATGAAAGTGAAAGTGAAGTCACTCAGTCGTGTCCGACTCTTTGTGACCCCATGGATTGCAGCCTACCAGGGTCCTCTGCCCATGGGATTTTCCAGGCAAGAGTACTGGAATGGGTTGCCATTGCCTTCTCCATCCATACATGACCACTGGAAAAACCATAGCCTTGACTAGATGGACCTTTGCTGGCAAAGTAATGTCTCTGCTTTTTAATATGCTGTCTAGGCTGATCATAACTTTCCTTCCAAGGAGTAAGCATCTTTTAATTTCATGGCTACAATCACCATCTGCAGTGATTTTGAAGCCCAGAAATATAAAGTCAGCCACTGTTTCCAATGTTCCCCATCTATTTGCCATGAAGTAAGGGGACCGGATGCCATGATCTTCGTTTTCTGAATGCTGAGCTTTAAGCCAACTTTTTCACTCTCCTCTTTCACTTTCATCAAGAGGCTCTTCAGTTCTTCTTCACTTTCTTCCATAAGGGTGGTGTCATCTGCATATCTGAGGTTATTGATATTTCTCCCGGCAATCTTGATTCCAGCTTATGCGTCATCCAGCCCAGCGTTTCCCATGATGTACTCTGCATGTAAGTTAAATGAGCAAGGCAACAATATACAGCCTTGACGTACTCCTTTTCCTATTTGGAACCAGTCTGTTGTTTCATGTCCAGTTCCAACTGTTGCTTCCTGACCTGCATACAAGTTTCTCAAGAGGTCATTTTTAAAAACACGGTCTGCCTCATGGTGGTTAAGAAATCTAAGGAATGGCTTAAGTAAACTACACAGGCTCCCCTCCAAGTCTGATACTGAGAAACTTGATCCTAACATCATGACTTCTCTTCACTTTAGCAGTCAATAGTAACAAAAGCAGACTGACAATCAAGAGGACGCAAAAAGAGAAGTGTAGCCACTTTTTCACATGCACCTTTATTCTACTTTGAGCCCCTGATGCTCAGAGCCTCTCACTGTCCAGTCATACCTTTCCACAACTGGATACAGGGACATTGCCTCCTGAGATCCAAGGAAAGCAGGCCCTCTTTTATAGAAATTTTCCATTATCCTTAAGAAGCACTAGGGATTCCTCTGGCTTCATGGCAGCTATTTTTTATTTCCGTCCTTGAAGAACATTAAATGTTAGAGTCAAAATGCTAGAATAGAACTTTCCTGGTGGTCCAGTGGTTTAAAATCCACCTGCTGATGTAGGGTACATGGGTTTGATCCCTGGTCTGGGAAGATTTCACATGCTGCAAGGCACCAAAGCCCAAGGGCCACCTAAACTCATGTGACACAAATACTGAGCCCATGCTTTAGAGTTTGAGAGCTACAACTACTGAAGCCCAAGAGTCTAGACCCTGTGCTTGAAAAGACGAGAAGCCACCACAACAAGAAACCTGTGTACCACAACTACAGAAAGCCCATGTGCAGCAATAATGACCCAGTCCAGCCATAAATAAATAAAAATCTGTAACAGTCTTCCAAGGTTTTCTGATTAATAGCTTTAAGTTCAGGTAAAAATATCCTCCTCTGGTCAGCGTGTCCAGCCTATGTGTGAATCTTCCAGGAACCAAATCAGCTTAGGAAGAGGACCATCCAAATATAGAAAAGTTCTAATTATTGGCCTCTTTATTCTGAGCCATCATCTGCTTCCATTTTATTTCCATCCTTTGCACTCAGGCAAATCTCTTTCACCATCAGCCTTTCAACTTTTGAAGGCAGCAATCAAATCTCCTTTTAGCCTCAAATGCTCCAACTCATCCCCAATTCCTTCAAACATTTATCATTTGGCATGGATAGCCAGACCCTCCACCAATTCCAACCTATTCCATTGGTGGCCCTCTTAAAATGTGTTCCACCCCCAGAACTGCACAGACTGCCACAGACATGATCAAATGAGAATCAAATATAATGGTGACAATACCTCCAAATAGTCAGGACGTCGTGATTTCATGGATGCAACCTGAGATTGTATTGAGTTTGGAGCAGAAAAATCACATAGGTCAGACATTGAGTTCACACAGTGCTGACCATGAATTCATGTTATCATGTTTACAATTACTTCATTATGTATGTCGTGTGTATTATCAATAACCTAAGCACCTTCCAGTTCTACAGCCAAAGCTTTACTCAAAATTTACTTTCCCATTAATTTGCCCTATGAATAACTAGATTCTTGCCCTTTTTTGAAACTTATATCTAACATATATTGAGTTCTTCCTACATGCAAGAGTTGTGCCTATGACATAAATGCCTCATCTTCTGGTACTTCCCCACAGGATAGAGACTTTCTCATCACATCCATTTTTCAGATGAGGAAAATAAGGTTCAGATGGATTGAGTGAGTTTTCCAAGGTCACAGTGCTAAGCAAACAGCAGAGTCGGAATTTAAACCCAGTTGTGTTGAAGCCCCAGAGGCTCCACAAATCTTGTTCTTTTTATGTCACAACCATGATGTCCTCAAACATATTCTGTTTTGCGGTTGCAGCTGCTTGTTTTCTTCCTGCCCATTAAGTTACAGTGCAGAGCCCTGTGGGTCCATTTGGAGATCTGCCAAGCTCTTCTCTGATCCTCCAGGAGTTATCTGGAAATAGCAGGAAGCCTGATCTACCACTATAGAATGAAAACCTCAAACTGTTTACTACACAGTTAATTCATGCAAAATTAAATACAATAAATTATAAACAAAAAAAGAGAGATACTAATATAATTAATGCCTATTTCTCAGTCCACAATAATTCTGATCTAGCTGCCTGAGATAAACTGTCTCCATGAGGAAATATTCTGGCTTTCTCCTCTTTTCTTTTTGCTTGGGTTTTGCTAAATCTCTTCTGCTCTTGCCATTTGCCAACCTGTTCTGGGACATTCCCATCATAATGCCTGGGCCTTGATCACCATCTGTACAAAATTAGTAGTATTTACATCTGCAATTGTAAATACATGATATTTATCAACAATATTGCTAAGGAGGTTTTCCTTCTTTCCCGTATGCTCTGCAAAACAGACCTGACATTAATTACTACTCTTTGCTGGAGATGTGTATCTCTTCAATTTGTGAGGACTGTGGCTCTTCTGCCTGGGGGTCCCTTGTTCATTATTTTTGTGTTCTGTCCCTTCCCTTGACAAGGAGGGAGATTATGTTAACTTCTCTATTTGGTAAAAAAGAATATCTTAAAACCCAGATGCCAGCTAAGACAAAGTTCCCCATTAGGCAAAAAGTCAAGGCCGTGATACTTCCTATGGATTAAAACTCAACATCTTTACTGATGGCAGCAGATTAGAGTTTTGAGTTTAACCATTTATACCTGGTGCTCATGTGAACTACTTATACCTCTTCAGGTTGTATAGTATGCAACGATAAGAGTACTTCCCATTCTCTTCCTACATGCTCCCTTTCTTCTGACAAACTATATAGACAAAGAGCTAAAAGCCACAGAAAATATGGCATAAAATCAACAGCACATTACACTGTGCAGTGGACAATTATGTCTTTGGGCAGATAAACATGAATTCTTCCCTTCTTTTAATAACAGCATTGTGGTGTTCTTTTTAGGAATTATCCCTCCTCCATTGGATACAGTGGGATAAGATCATTCAGTAAGAAACCCTGTTGGCACTAATCATGGGAGGAAAGGGGTAGAGAGTTATGACCCTGCTGATCCATAAGATCCTCCCATGAATCTGACCCTAAGCCCCCATTCATTCTAGCAGCAGCACTCTGATGAGCCCATGGATTCCTGAAGCCCCCTCAGTCCTTTTCCTGCTCTGAATCTAGTTTTCCAGTCCTGCTGCTCCTCTATATCCTTCCAATAAATTCTCCTTTTACCAAGAGTCAGTTTCTATAGCTTTTATCCAAATATCCTTGACTGGTACACATCTCTTTAATGCCACCTCTTATGGACATAGCCTGTGTCTTAAATAGCATCATGGATACTAGATCGTATCATCATCTGGGGAAAGAAAATGAAAACTAAACTGATTATTTCCGTCAGCTTTAGCATTTTCCCCAAATGAAACTGTTATGCAAAATTTACCAGCAGCTCTCACAGGGTTTTTCTTAAGTACGGCACTATTTTGTGTTTTGTGTCAATTTATGCAGACAGTCCACCACTTAGGGGTCCTCTTGGAAAGGGAAACTGCCTTTTATTGACTTACATTCTTATCAGAACCACTCATATTTGAATTCTGAGCTTGTGGCTTATTCACCTTTCATTCTAGAGAGGGAAGGGGTGGCATGAGGAAAAGAAATGAGTTTATGGTCTATTCCCATTTTAAGTAAGAGCAGGGATTAGAATATTCTTATTTAAATACCAAGATATGAGGAGTGAAAGGTAAAAACACCTTATTACCTCTTGTTGTTTTAATTCACTTCAAACAACCTAAAATTAGTACATATTTCCAGGCAGGCTGAATTTTTTTCTATCCAGGCAACCAGTGACTAGTTATGGAGCCCAAACAAGCCTGTAAGGACAGCCTTCTAGAGGTCTTCCTACTGCCATCTACCTCCGAGTCTGGAGACTTCACCCCAAGTTCACCCTGAATGAGACAAGAATTTGTGTTAGGTATGAGGGTCAGAGGCCAGGAAGTCCCAGAGACTGGTGGAAGTGAGAATTTAGCCAGCACTGTACACCTTATTTTGTGTGTCTCAGAATGTTTATATTCATTCAATACTGTTTCCTTCCTGTCGGGGAAGTGTCAAAGCCAAGAATTCAGTTTATTAACTCAGTGTGATCTGTTTTTCATCTTTTTCCTCACGCCTGAAACATCTGCTGTCAGTTTATATCTCTACTGCCATATATGGAGAACTCTTGCCATTTATAGAATCCGAGGAAGCCATATCCATAATCTTATAAAATAAACCTCATTTTTAGCCACTTGAATATTTTTTTCTGCCTCACTCATGTGACTTTGGCAGAAATACAACATAAGAGTATTGCACTATAATAAAGCAATTAATACTACTCGAGGCCAACAAAGATGTAATGGAATGGTTCTTTCACCTCTGATACATTAGGTGTGGGCTGTAGAATATGAACTATGGTTGCCTTCATTTTTATACTACCAAAGAAAATCATAAAGAATGACAGCATCTGAGAAACTGTTAGCATTTCCAAACCTACCTGTCATCCCAAATGGCAGATGAAACGGAGAAACAGACTAGAATGGAAGCCAGAAGACAGAAGAAAGGCATTGGGAGGGAAAAAAAACACTCTTGATGTCCCTCATTTCTTAAAAAGAATGGTTTTAATATCGTATGGTCTCATGTTCGTTACAAAGGAAATTAGAACAATATGCCTTCACACACCAAAAGGGAAGAAGGAGGGAAAGGGGGAAAGCGGGGGTGGAAGTGACTGAAAGGGAAATCTGGAAAGATAGGTCACAGACATTTCCTGAAACAGAGGATGAAAACTGGGCTTCTGAGCCATGATAATTTCTCAGCACCCTGTGCTGTTGTCACGTGACTGCTGTGATTTGTGAAGGTATTTACTGAGGCCTTATTTTTGAGCAGTCTTGGCCTGTGAAATTTTCCATTTTAAAGAACTGGAATAAAATCTGAGTTTGGAACCCATCAAGAGACACAGCACATTGTATTAATATATTCTTTCCTATTATATCATTAAAAATTAGAGATACCAGCAGCTGCTTGTTCTAGTCTCCAAAATGGCAACTATTAGAGCCTAAATCGGCAAGCACATGAAATATATATATTTATAAATATATCTATGCCAGATTCTTATGGCAAAAGGGACAATATTTAGTGGGAATTTTATTTATGTGGATCAAATTCCTTCTCATTCTTGTTTTTTAAAGAAAACAAGAAACATTTCATATGGAATAGTTGGATACAGCTTTGCGAACATATGGTAGTTCTTAGAAAAATAAGCATCTTTCACCTCTGCTCATTCCTTTCTAATGAGATCTTCCCCATCTATATTCAAACCATGGTCATCTAATATCTTCTTTCTGTTGTGCGTAACATTTATTTTAGAAGTTATAGTCTAATTATTGTGGCAAGACTAACTCAATATTCTCTATCAAAATGTGTACTCTAGAAAATAGAATCAATATGTTCATATTTTACAGCTTCGCTTCTTTTAACTCTTTAGTAGCTAAACCTATCATAACAGGCAATTTTAATAATTCTTTGCATTTTACACCCCCGTCTTTTATAAGATGTCACTTTATTCAAAACTGATTACTCCAGAAATTAAAGTTATTTCTAGATTTTTTTAGAAATAAAAATATGCAAAATGTGTAATCCAACATCTTAGGTTTAGAGATACATAAAAACACATTGGGCTTCCCAAAGGTCTCAGCGGTAAGCATCCATCTGCCAAGTAGGAGACCTGGGTTCGATTCCTGGCTCTGGAAAATCCCCTGAAGAAGGAAATGGCAACCCACGCCAGTATTCCTGCCTGGGAAATCCCATGGACAGAGGAGCCTGGTGGGCTACAGTCCATGAGGTTACCAAGAGTCAGACACGACTTAGCAACTAAACAACGACAACAAAATCACATAGCAAGACCATGTAGGCCAGTAGGAAAAGGCCCAGACTTTGGAGTTGAACAGAATGAGCATCACAAGTTCTATGAACACTATGTGATGTTACTAAACTTCTCTAAGGCTTTGTTTGCTAATAATTAATGGCAGCCGGGAGGAGACACCCCGCGTCCGAGGTCAGGGGCGGCAGCTGAGAGGAGCTATCCCGTGTCCAAGGTCAGGGGCAGCTGGGAGGAGACACCCCGCGTTGGAAGTCAGGGGCGGCCGGGAGAAGCCACCTTGCGGCCGAGGCCAGGGGTGGTGACCCTGAGGAGCCACCCTGAGCCCAAGGCCAGGGGAGGCGGCTGGGAGGAGCCACCCATGCCTGAGGCCAGGGCCATCCGCTGGGAGGAGCAACCCGAGGAGCGGGTGGCTGCCCAGCCATAGGAAGGCCTAGAGGAGCTATCCCACGTTGAAGGTCAGGAACGGCAGCAGTAGGGAGATACCCCTTGTCCAAGGTAAGGAGCAGTGGCTGTGTATTGCTGGAGCAGCCGTGAAGAGATACCCCTCGCCCAAGGTAAAAGAAACCCAAGTAAGATGTTAGGTGTTGCAAAAGAGCATCAGAGGGCAGACACACTGAAACCATAATCACAGAAAACTAGTCAATCTAATCACACTAGGACCACAGCCTTGTCTAACTCAGTGAAACCAAGCCATGCCTGCGGGGCAACCCAAGACGGGCAGGTCACAGTGGAGAGATCTGACAAAATGTGGTCCACTGGAGAAGGGAATGGCAAGCCCCTTCAGTATTCTTGCCTTGAGAACCCCATGAACAGTATGAAAAGGCAATATGATAGGATACCAAAAGAGGAACTCCCCGGGTCATTAGGTGCCCAATATGCTACTGGAGATCAGTGGAGAAATAATTCTAGAAAGAATGAAGGGATGGAGCCAAAGCAAAAACAATACCCAGCTGTGGATGTGACTGGTGATAGAAGCAAGATCTGATGCTATAAAGAGCAATATTGCATAAGAACCTGGAATGTCAGGTCCATGAATCAAGGCAAATTGGAAGTGGTCAAACAAGAGATGGCAAGCGTGAACGTCGACATTCTAGGAATCAGCGAACTAAAATGGACTGGTATGGGTGAATTTAACTCAGATGACCATTATATCTACTACTGCGGGCAAGAATCCCTCAGAAGAAATGGAGTAGCCATCATGGTCAACAAAAGAGTCCAAAATGCAGTACTTGGATGCAATCTCAAAAATGACAGAATGATCTCTGTTCGTCTCCAAGGCAAACCATTCAATATCACAGTTATCCAAGTCTATGCCCCAACCAGTAACGCTGAAAAAGCTGAAGTTGAACGGTTCTATGAAGACCTACAAGACCTTTTAGAACTAACACCCAAAAAAGATGTCCTTTTCATTATAGGGGACTGGAATGCAAAAGTAGGAAGTCAAGAAACACCTGGAGTAACAGGCAAATTTGGCCTTAGAATGCAGAATGAAGCAGGGCGAAGACTAATAGAGTTTTGCCAAGAAAATGCACTGGTCATAGCAAACACCATCTTCCAACAACACAAGAGAAGATTCTACACATGGACATCACCAGATGTCCATGGAAACAAAGGAAATCAGATTGATTATATTCTATGCAGCCAAAGATGGAGCAACTCTATACAGTCAACAAAAACAAGACCAGGAGCTGACTGTGGCTCAGATCATGAACTCCTTATTGCCAAATTCAGATTCAAATTGAAGAAAGTAGGGAAAACCGCTAAACCATTCAAGTATGACCTAAATCAAATCCCTTATGATTACGCAGTGGAAGTGAGAAATAGATTTAAGGGCCTAGATCTGATAGACAGAGTGCCTGATGAACTATGGGATGAGGTTCGTGACATTGTACAGGAGACAGAGATCAAGATGATCCCCATGGAAAAGAAATGCAAAAAAACAAAATGGCTATCTAGGGAGGCCTTACAAATAGCTGTGAAAAGAAGAGAGGTGAAAAGCAAAGGAGAAAAGGAAAGATATAAGCATCTGAATGCAGAGTTCCAAAGAATAGCAAGAAGAGATAAGAAAGCCTTCTTCAGCGATCAATGCAAAGAAATAGAGGAAAACAACAGAATGGGAAAGACTAGAGATCTCTTCAAGAAAATTAGAGATACCAAGGGAACATTTCATGCAAGGATGGGCTCAATAAAGGACAGAAATGGTATGGACCTAATAGAAGCAGAAGATATTAAGAAGAGATGGCAAGAATACACAGAAGAACTGTACAAAAAAGATCTTCACGACCCAGATAATCACAATGGTGTGATCACTAATCTAGAGCCAGACATCTTCGAATGTGAAGTCAAGTGGGCCTTAGAAAGCATCACTGCGAACAAAGCTAGTGGTGGTGATGGAATTTCAGTTGAGCTATTTCAAATCCTGAAAGATGATGCTGTGAAAGTGCTGCACTCAATATGCCAGCAAATTTGGAAAACTCAGCAGTGGCCACAGGACTGGAAAAGGTCAGTTTTCATTCCAGTTCCAAAGAAGGGCAATCCCAAAGAGTGCTCAAACTACTGCACAATTGCACTCATCTCACATGCTAGTAAAGTAATGCTCAAAATTCTCCAAGCCAGGCTTCAGCAATACGTGAACCATGAAATTCCAGATGTTCAAGCTGGTTTTAGAAAAAGCAGAGGAACCAGTGATCAAATTGCCAACATCCGCTGGATCATGGACAAAGCAAGAGAGTTCCAGAAAAACATCTATTTCTGCTTTATTGTCTATGCCAAAGCCTTTGACTGTGTGGATCACAAGAAACTGGAAAATTATGAGAGAGATGGGAATATCAGACCACCTAACCTGCCTCTTGAGAAATCTGTATGCAGGTCAGGAAGCAACAGTTAGAACCGGACATGGAACAACCGACTGGTTCCAAATAGGAAAAGGAGTATGTCAAGGTTGTATATTGTCACCCTGCTTATTTAACTTATATGCAGAGTACATCATGAGAAATACTGGACTGGAAGAAACACAAGCTGGAATCAAGATTGCCAGGAGAAACATCAATAACCTCAGATATGCAGATGACACCACCCTTATGGCAGAAAGTGAATAGGAACTAAAAAGCCTCTTGATGAAAGTGAAAGAGGAAAGCGAAAAAGTTGGCTTAAAGCTCAACATTCAGAAAACGAAGATCATGGCATCTGGTCCCATCACTTCATGGGAAATAGATGGGGAAACAGTGGAAACAGTGTCAGACTTTATTTTTTGGGGCTCCAAAATCACTGCAGATGGTGACTGCAGCCACGAAATTAAAAGATGCTTACTCCTTGGAAGGAAAGTTATGACCAACCTAAATAGCATATTCAAAAGCAGAGACATTACTTTGCCGACTAAGGTCTGTCTAGTCAAGGCTATGGTTTTTCCAGTGGTCATGTATAGATGTGAGAGTTGGACTGTGAAGAAGGCTGAGTGCCGAAGAATTGATGCTTTTGAACTGTGTGTTGGAGAAGACTCTTGAGAGTCCCTTGGGCTGCAAGGAGATCCAACCAGTCCATTCTGAAGGAGATCAGCCCTGGGATTTCTTTGGAAGGAATGATGCTAAAGCTGAAGCTCCAGTACTTTGGCCACCTCATGTGAAGAGTTGACTCATTGGAAAAGACTCTGATGCTGAGAGGGATTGGGGGCAGGAGGAGAAGGGGAGGGGACGAAGGAGGATGAGATGGCTGGATGGCATCACGGACTCGATGGACATGAGTCTGGGTGAACTCTGGGAGATGGTGATGGACAGGGAGGCCTGGCGTGCTGCTATTCATGGGGTCGCAAAGAGTCAGACACGACTGAGCGACTAAACTGAACTGAACTGAACTGAACTGAACTGAAAATAGGCAGGATAATGCTTATATCTAAAGATACTGTAAAGTGTAAATAAGAAGATATACAGTGCCTATCAGAGTACTTTTTCAATAAATATTATTGGATGAGCAAATCTCACACCCAGTTATAAACTCAAGAGAAAGAGTGCACAAAATATTTCCACAAGAATGTACTTAGCACTTTATTCAGAATAACTAAAACCTGGAATCAACCTAAATGTCCATCAATAGGAGAACATATAAACTATTTGGATTTTTAAGCATTAGAGTAACATTCTGTGTATGATACGCAGGCAAATAACAGCATTTTAACTGAAGTACATAGCACACAATACTGAATTCCTTCACTTTGGTCTGCACGCTTTCCTGTACAAACGTCCTTTGTTAGATTGAAACAAAGGAAACAAAGTGGGATTCCCTCCCCATGTCCTCTGCCTGCCTTTTGTCTGTAGAAAAAAACATTAGTCAAAGAATAAATTTAATCAGAGAAGTGAGAAAATGTAGAAGCAAAGGATAAGAGTCAAACAGGACAAAATAATAATAATTTAGTCATTAAGCAAAGGCTCCTTGAGGAGGAACATTTAAGGGCTATAGAAAACATTCTGAGCTGTCTCCTTTGAGCTGTCTTGTAGATACTGAAACCCTCACCAGGTGGAAGAAGTTAACTGGCTTCTTCTGACCAGACTGTAGCCATAACATAAGTTGCCACACTTCTGAGAACTGGCCTCAAAGGAACGGGAACAAATCAACCCTAGAATTAAAGATTATCTATACTCAACACAGTCAGGATGATTGTGATCAGACCACTGCACAACCAGTTTCAAGATGACTGTCAGAACTGACTGTGCTATTTCTGCATATAGCCCCCTCGTGCCTGTAGCCTACACATCCCTGAAACTCCCCTTTATAAGTTCTTGCTCACTGACTGTCAATGGGGAGTTGGCCTCTGGACATGAGTCCACTTTCTCCCCCTAATTGCCAGTCTAAGAAATAAAGAAAACTTTCCTTTCTACCAGCCTTGCCTCTCAAGTATCGACTTTCAGTGATGAGAAGCTAGACCCCACTTTCAGTAACAAGATCCCAGAATGGGCTTGATGAAGCTTCAGCAACATTTGCTCCAAACCCCTCATCAACATGAAGCAACATGCTCAGCAGACATGGCAAGAGTCAAGGCAAGTACCCAGGTGAGCTGACTCCTAATTCAGTGCTCCTTCTGCTGCTCCACAAGACAATACAACATGCTGTAAAGCACTCTGGAATCACTGACCAGCTATTTCATCTCCATGTGGCTTCGATCTCTCTTAGCCTGTGTACTCCCTATGTTGTAGAGATGCTAACAGAACTGTGTAGAAGATTTGCTGTACGGGTAAATGAAACAATACAAGTCACTGGTACAGTAATCAATCAATGAAAATCAAGGGTACTTTACCCTTTAAAGCAAAATTCCACCTGTTATCAAGTAAGATGGGAGCCGAGTCACAGCCACTTCATGAAAGCCTGTCATCATATCCCCAACCAGAAAATTCTATCACATTCTACTTGAAAGTTGAATGTATTTAAATATGAATTCTCACTGGCCCTTTCCAAGAAAATAGCCCAGGTTCTTCTAAAAGCAAATGTCTTTGAATAAGTTTGGAAATATTATATTTTATATTCTAACTGAAGGAGTTGATTTATTTCTTTTATCAAGGAATATATTTGCATCTCAAAAAGCATACTAGATTACCTAGTATCAAACCATGGTTTGATTCCTAGTGTGGAATTTATACTTTTATCAAGTTATTGAGCTTAAATGTTTTGAAAACTGAAGGGATACATGCAATTAGTAGGAGGGTGGAAAACACTTTGAAAATACCACCCAAATAAAGAATATATATATATAGTTGTCATCTAAAACCATAAATAGAAGCTGGAAGCAATGCCTCCCCTTACAAAATGTAGTTTTTCATAAAATCAGAGATCCTACAAATGGTCCCATTTCTTTGCAGACTCTGGAGTTGTCCTTTGTTTTTATTAAACAAGACCTAAAGCTGATTGGTGCACAGGCCACTCCCTGACACTGAAACATCAGAAATGGTATTGCTTTATTATATAACACTTTTGGAATCTATAATGGGTGGTGGAAGGCAGCAAAGTCCCTAAAGGGCATCACCAGACATGTGTGGTCCTCTGAATGGACCACGTCAGTCCATTAAGAACCAAGTGCTTTTCCTTGTCAGAGTATAATGTGATGGTGGTAAAGCCTTTATACATCCTTTGTTGTTTCTGAAAAGAAATAGGAAATATACTATTTAGATTCTAAGGCAACTAAAATAGAAGCATTTTGTGGCAGATGGGATTTTTATGAGCTGTTTGTCACCATATACCAGTCTTGTTAAGAAGCAATCGTTTTCTGCTTCATTACACTAAGATAGCTCTGTTTAGGGTTCCACTCAGCTGTGAAATGATTTTAAAACTTCTGTGAGAAGTAGAGATGGGTTTTTTTATATAATAAAAGATTGTTGACAAAAATGTACTAAAACACAAAAAAAGTGGTCAAATGCACTATTTTTGTGTCAGGGAAATAGAGATATGCTGAATCTCCTACTTATGTTTAATCTACTCATTTATGCCAACAGAGAAAACTACATAATACCTTTATTTTCTTCGCCTAAGAAACATAAGAGTTCCTTTTATGATTTTACATAGTCTTCATGGCATATATCATATAAACAGAAAGGAAAGAGTACTTGAGGAGCAGTTTCAGCTTAAAATATGTAAAAAGAAAAAAATTAGTAAATACATTAAAACATATTTTAATGGCTTTATTTTCCTGAAAACTAATCTACTTTTAGGTTTCTTTCCTATTTGGCCATATGTTTAAAGAATAACCATCGGGGCAGGGCAGGGGGCAAGGTATGGAGGATAACCATTGGGACCAGGAGGAGACAGAGCTTGTTATTCAAAGATTATAAATTTATCATATCACCTTTTCTGGCTCTAATCCCCATTCAGGGTAATTTGCGGGAGTCAGGAGGGCTTAGATCACATTCTGACCCAGTCACTTACTTATGTCACCTTAGGTACATCAATTAACCCTTCTGAGCTTCAGCTTCCTTATGAATAAAAAGGTGATTGGCAATACAAATCTGGCAGTATCAGTGATTTATTGCCCCAATAATGCTGCTTCCCAAGTGGCGCCAGGTAACAAATCCGCCTGCCAGTGCAGGAGATGCAGGTTTGATTCCTGGATCGGGAAGATTCCATGGAGAAGTAAATGGCAACCTACTTCAGTATTCTTGCCTAGAAAATTCCATGGACAGAGAAGCCCGGCGGGCTACAGTCCACGGTGTCGCAAAAAGTCAGACAACTGAGCACACACACAGCACAAAGCTATACATGAAATAACCGCAAAATCTCAGTGGTAGACAATGATAAACAGTTATTTAGCTGGTAAGTCTGCTGGGCTTGGTTGGTTTAGGCTGAGTGCAACCAGGCTTCGCTCTGCACACTCACGTGTCTGCAGCAGGGCTGGCCTGTGCATGTCTGTAGGTTGGCTCTGCTAGGGCTTGGCTTGTAGCTGGCTGATCTAGGACGGCCTCAGCTTATCCAGTTAGGGCAATCTCGCCCTGCCTCACGTGTTTCCCATCCTCCGGCCAGCTAAGCTAGTCTCATTCTCATGACATGGTAAAGGTGCTAAGAGAGAACAAACCCAATCACACAAGTTTCTTTTAATCCTTGCTTGCCTCACATTTGCTTACCTCAAATGGCCAAGGCAAGTCACACACCATAGTATAGAATCAGGTGGAATGGTTTTACACAGTGGCAAGGCAAAAAGTGAAGAATTGGACCATTAATACCATCAATCTGCACAGTTGTTGATGTCTGTAAAAACTGAGGCATCTTGTGAATGTTTACAAAGCCATAAGAAGAGCACTCGGTACACAACAAACTGAAAGTGTTAGTCATTCAGTCACATCCAACTCTTTGCTACTCCATGGACTGTAGCCTGCCAGGCTCCTCTGTCCATGGAACTCTCCAGACAAGAATATTGGAGTGGGTAGCCATTCCCTTCTCCAGGGGATCTTCCCAACCCAAGGATCATCCCAGGTCTCCTGCATTGCAGGCCAGATTCTTTACCATCTGAGCCACCAGGGTACCCAGCAGGGCCTCAGTAAATGCTTGTTTCCCTCCCTCCTAAATGCTCCCAGGCTCTTGAAGCCCCATCTCAATTAATCTCCTGAGATTTTTGTCTATTCAAAAGACCAAATGAAAACAAAAATTACTATATACAATTCTTGTAGTTTTCTTTCCTTCTCAAACCAGGGCACTTAGCCTCGGGGAGATAACAAACTATGAGACACATCTTTATTAGATATTTATGCAAATCTGGGGAAATGAAATATCTGTATGCTGAAATACCTGCAGATATTGTATGGACTGCTTTGGGCTCCACTGGAAGTGGGCAGCATGTAACATGGTCTCTCTGCTCTGCCCTTTGGAGAAAATAATGTGACAATCTAGAAAGTTGAACTGCTAAATTTGAGCCCATTCTGCAGTAGCCAATGCTCCCTATAAAACTTCTGCTTCTGAAATTTTTCCTAAAATCCAAGGCTTAAACCCAGTAAAAGAAGCTCTGAAACAAAGTCAAATAGTAAGAGAGGAAAAGCACACCATATTCACCTTGCAAGCAAATAAAGTTTGGATAAGCAAAGGGTAGGACTCTGGGGAGAGCCTATTTAAAGGAAAGCTGCTGCTGCTGCTGCTGCTAAGTCGCTTCAGTCGTCTCCAACTCTGTGCAACCCCATAGACAGCAGCCCACCAGGCTCCCCCATCCCTGGGATTCTCCAGGCAAGAACACTAGAGTGGGTTGCCATTTCCTTCTCCAGTGAATGAAAGTGAAAAGTCAAAGTGAAGTCGCTCAGTCATGTCCGACTCTTAGCGACCCCGTGGACTGCAGCCCACCAGGTTCTTCCATCCATGGGATTTTCCAGGCAAGAGTACTGGAGTGGGGTGCCATTGCCTTCTCCATTAGAGGAAAGAAGGAGTGCTTTTTTCTCAGAAAGAAGGAGCAAGCACACTGAAGGAGAGACAATGGATTCTCTAGTCCTTGGTGGTTCTGTGGGAGCTTCCACAGTCCCCAGAAAGCTCCATAAAACAGTCTCTACCCATCCTACCTCACACACACCACTCAGGCTAGTCCTTAGCAGGACTAGACCATCCAGAGATGAGATACAGCCCCAAGCAGCTGTTCCTCATTCACCAACCTCCCAACCCGCTTCAAGACTCTCTCCTATCATGAACGTACTTGTAAATTCTGAACTTTACTTCATAACATCCCCTGAAAGTTTCAATCAAGTAAATATTTTTTCTCTCCGGTCTTCGAGAACAGATGCACTGGGAAAAAGCACCAAATAACTTTGCCTGTGTTTTGCCCAGATGCCAGAATTGAGCACTAAACTCCAAAGATAGAACAAAAGAAAAAAATAAACCTGGAGAAAGCAGGAAGGAATTAAATGGTAAAAGTATTTAATGGTAAACTGACTAATTAGAAAACTGGAAGACAACAAAATTTATAGCATTTGCATCTAAAAGCTACTCATCAAAAAGACACAAAGAATAGAAAAATCTACACAATCAAGGAGGAGATCCAGCTTGCTACCTAGGCTAATAAATCCAGTTTATCAAGCATTAAATATCAGAGCTCAATAGACATTGGGAGCACCAAAAAGAAACAACTTAGGGAAGAGGAGAAATTTATTATTTATTAGTGCCTGGAGAATCCCAGGGATGGGGGAGCCTGGTGGGCTGTCATCTATGGGGTCACACAGAGTTGGACACGACTGAAGCGACTTAGCAGCAGCAGCGGCAGTAGTAGAAGTATAATCAGTATCCTCAAAGTTATTAGTATTCTCAACTGATTGTGAAGAAAAATGAACAATCAGAGACAAGAAAGAGTTTTCAGAGATGAAAAACGTGATTGTCAAAATTTTAGAATTCAGTTTGTATGGCATAATCTGATTTTGTTAGTAGTATATATGTTTGCATTCAAGGAAATCTGAAGTTTATAAGCCAGACCATTGACAGAAAAGTGTCTCTGAAAACTGAAATCGGATTGGTGACCCGAGCAGGGGATAAACTTTTACTATTTCATTCAGTGTTTAAGAACAGATGCATGCATGCATGCTTAGTCACTGAGTTGTGCCTGATTCTTTGAAACCCCATGGACTGTAGCCCACCAGGCTCCTCTGTCCATGGGATTCTCCAGGCAAGAATACTGGAGTGGGTTGCCATTTCCTCCTCCAGGGGATCTTCCCCACCCTGGGATTGAACCCAAGTCTCCTATGTCTCCTGTATTGCAGGTGGATTCTTCACCCACCCTACAAACTCGAAAGAAGCAGATATCCCGCTTAACTCTGAGCAAGCTACTTAACACACGTAAACACACACACACAATGGAATATTATGCAGCTATAAGAAGAGAACACCACCATTGGCAACAACACGGGCAGAACTTGAGGACATTGTGCTGTGTAATATGTCACATAGAGAAAGACAAATACCTACGTCTTCACTTATATATGGAATCTAAAAAAATCCAAACTCCTAGAAATAGAAACCAGAATGATGGTTTCCAGAGGCTGGCAGTTGGGGGAGATAGATGTTGGTCAAAAGGTACAAACTTCTAATTATGAGTAAGTTCTGGGGATTTAATGTACAGCATGGTGATCACAGTTAACAATCTTACATTATTTACTTGAAGGTTATATACTAAGAGAATAGATCTTAAATGTTTGCACCACACACAACGGTAGTTAAGAGGCTTGAGAAAGGTATTAGCTAATGCTATGCTGGTAATCATTTTGAGATGTATGAGTATATCAAATCAACACTTTGTACACCTTCAATTTATGCAATAGTACATGTTCAATTATATCTCAATAAACCTGGGGAGGGGGATAAGTGTAGCTCTCAAACATATTAATTTATATAGTTATGCCTCTAAGAAACTGAGCATTTCTGAAACTTGGCTTAAACTGATGGCCCAATGGGATAGAAAGAGCAGCTGTTGATGCTCTTCATTCAGATCATTGTTACACAGAAGCAAGTTCAGACCAAGTTCACACCGCTACTGAGAGATCCTCCTCACCCCTGCACAAAATTCTGATCGTTCTGGGTAGGCACAATTATGTAAATCTAGCACATCTGAAGGATGCTAAGAGAGTTTGAATTTTAAATAATCTTATGGTGAATCTTTCTGTAAAGCAAATTATTAACTCTTAATTTTCTTATTTTGTAAAATCAGATTTTGATATGTGACATGTCTACAGTTGGATAAATCTATAAGTCTGCTTCATAAAGTGTGTAATCTTCTGCAACTGCAGGCATCAACATTCATGGTTCCATGAGATATGCAACCTCATGCGTTGGATTAAGCAAATGCCGTTCTGCATGCCTAATTAAGGGCAGAGATGGTGGTGTGCTGTTTCCCTTCTTCAGCCCCATTCCATCTAGAGACTCTCAATCGCCTGAGGAAATTATACAGACATCCCTGTTTCTGTGCCTCGTGTACTCGAAATCAAGCCCCGTAACCGAATTAGCTTCACTCTGCTCAGAACTCCACATCTTCTCTGCTCAGAACTCCGCATCTTCTGGCTTTTTAAAAACTGGCTCCTTTACTACTCTCAAGTTTGTATTTTCAATTATTAAAGAAGAAACATTCCTTATCAAAACCGCAACTCCTCTCATTAAAAAAAGGAAAGAAACCTATGTCTCTCTCTTTTAGGCACAAAGCCAACACTTTTAGAGGCCTGTCAGTTTGAGTTAGGTGTGGGGCTGAGTTGCTGAAACATATTGCATTCACGTGTACCATATCCTTAAAATGAAAACACAATAACACTGACTTAACTCAGAAGCCCTAATCAGGACTTCCCTGGTGGTCCAATGGTTAAGAATCCATCTGCCAGTGCAGGGGACATGGGTCCGATCTCTGGTCTGGGAAGATACCACCTGCTGCAGGGCAACAAAGCCCATGGACCACAACTACCAAAGCCCCTGCACCTAGAGCCTGTGCTCCCAACAGGAGAAGCCACTGCAGTAAGAAGTCCACAGACCGCAACTAGAGAGTAAGCCCCATTTGCTGCAACTAGAGAGTAAGCCCCATTTGCTGCAACTAGAGAGTAAGCCCCATTTGCTGCAACTAGAGAAAGCCTGTGCAGCAACAAAGACCCAGTGCAGCCAAAAATATAAACATTTTTTAAAGCCCTAATCAATATAACTCAATATTTTAATTCACCAAAACAAACATGTTTTAAAAGCTCATTTGAGCTAGAGAGTCCAATAAAGAAGCAAACGTTAGTGAAGCAAAGGGGACCAAGGTGGCAAAGGAGAAAAAAAGTTACATATTATAAAGCCACAAGATGGCATTTTGATGGTCAAGAAATTCCTTCTATTGTGCCAGGTGCCTTAAAACCACCATTTCAGATATCTATGGGTGCTATTTTGGAAAAAATAAATGTCACTAGGCCACTTTGTATTATAAGATATGCATTGTAATTTTTAAATTAAATTAACTAGCTTTTAGTTTTTACATGAGAAACATTTTAATCCTCAGAATCAGACTGGCTTGAAATCTCTATCTGGCATATGGCAAATGATGTGTTTGTGAGCTGACCTTGATTTTGAGAATTGCCTTTAAAAAATCGTTATGAGAAGGAGAGGACCTGAAGGAATTTCTTCCAACATATTAATAGCTCTCACCAAGACAATTAGGTCATGGCTGAATCAAGTCAGAAGCACTTTCATCTCTGGAATATATTGAATTTTTTAAAGAATTTTTCAGTCATGCATTTTGCAAAACATGTTCAAATGCAAAGCATGACTCTCTCCTTAGAAACTGGGTTCTTTGGGACCTTTCAGAGAGTCAGAGGCCAGAGACCATTTCTATTCTATTGCATCTCTGCTAAGCACTTCAGATGGGAAATAACATGGGCCATGGGTGTTTCAGGGAATAATTCAAATGACAATATAGAAATAATGAGGTTCTGAACTAGGGCAGTATCCATGGGAATGGCAAAGAGGGAATGAGTCAAGAAATCCTGAAGATGCAAAATGAATGTGGTTTCCTAACTGACTAGATGCAGGATATAAGGGGCATGACAAAATTTCTAGGTTGAGTGAATAAAGGAGAAGGAAAATCACACTTAAGGAAGGAAATGAATTCCACATAGACATGTTGAGTTTTAAAAAAACTTTTATTGCACACAACAAACAATTGTAAATACAGATCTGAAGTTCAAGAAAGAGAAACACATCCTAAAGAATAAGATCTGGGGATGTATAATAAAGTTCAACCCAGGAAGGAATAGGAGAGTCCCTGAGGAAAGGAGTGGGAAAGACAGCTTAGAGAAGAAGTTTGGAAATGGCTAAGTGCAATTAGCAGGCAGGAGAAGATAAGCCATTCCTTCATTCAAGAAAGAGTTTGAATTATACAACCTCTCTCTTCCACTTTGTAAAGAGAATTTGTTTGTTGGGTAGGTGGGTTGGGAGGAGATGCTACAGAGTTCTCTATCCTGCTGTAAGGCTGGTGTAGGATGGTAAGCAGCCAAAGGTGGATGAACTCAATGAGCACAGCAAGAGCCGTGGGGGCCACAGCGGAAGTCTCTGCACAGGGTCAAGCGGAAACAACTTCAATCACAAAGTCGAAGGAAGGGGGTGAAGTTAGTGCACCACCCTACCTCTACACACTGCCCCACCATTGCTAAACACTACCACCTCTCACCCTCTTCTCACACTTCAGGGCTTTCTTCCAAAAGTCAACAAAGCTTAGATCAAAACTTCAGGTATCTTTCTGGTAAAGGGGAGTATCTACCTGTTTAGGACAGTAAAATCACTCAGAGTAAAGGACCAAGGCTTCCTGCAGTAAATGCACACAGGAAACACACATAAACACACACCGCTGCAAGTATATTCACAGCTTCCTTCCTGGCCTCATAGAAGTTTCCAGAATTTCTTTACACTACCACCTCCTTCTCCCACTGCTCCATTCTCTCTCTCTTCCATCACTGTAGCTTAATTCTAATGTATCCCATGCTCTTTGTTTCTTCACGTATCTGAATGGTCATCTCCAGATAAGCTGCTCTGCACTTGTCTCTGGCTCTCCATCCACCCATTCACACCCAGGTCCTGCTCTTATTTCTTCTTCCATACGTATGATGACCCTAAAAAGCACAGAAGGTCTTGGCATACCATTAACACTTAAAACCTACACAAATCAGCCAGCCAAGTCTGTCAGGCAGTGTTCCTCCTAAACCAGCTGCGAGGAGGGTACATAGAGTAATTAATGTGGATATAAACTCTCATATTAAAAATTCAGAGTGCAGTTGTGGCCCAAGCCAAGGAAACTCCAAAGACACATCAGAGATAAGCAGCCTTCAGAGAGTCATACTGCTCTGAAGATATACATAATTTTCTGAAGTAGAATCTTCCTTTTATGAGCTAAAGCATAAATCCCCATTTTTGCCAGTTGTTCAGAATTATCAGGTCAGAATAACTACTTTAAGTAAACATTCATAATGTTTTCATTATTTTATGTGTAAAGAGCTGTTCTGATTCAAATATATAACCTATAACTTTGCAAATCGTTGTTTTCATCATTACTGTTCATATGCTTTTACTACAAAAGCTCACTGTTGCTGATCTATGGTATTTTTCTTGCCATCTGGTTATTTGCTAAATCTATCTAATCCTTTTGCCCTCTGTATAACATTTCAATTTAGAAAGAAATATCAATATGTTGACTCCTGTGCTGAGAATACTTTTTATAGTGAAAAATCTAATGGCATATTCAATCACCCTATTATTGTTATCAGTATATCTGGATCCAGTGGTAAATGTCTTGAGAAAGCTAAAGTCTTGAGGAAAAAAAGTGAGGTCATCCACAGGGGATACATATATAGTGATTATTACTGGGCTCATGTTTTCAATTTAATCACTCCCTATGATCCATTTGCCCTAAGGATATGACTATTGAAACAAAATTATTTCACTTATACTCCTGTTAATGGGAACTGTAATTCTAGTCAGCAGCCCTTTGTGTTACAAAAGACTAAACCTCTTCCTAATCATTCACAAGGTTTAGGAATGAATTAAAATTCAAATAAAATTTCTTCCATAGGTAATAGAGCACGTGACCCTTTTATGATAAACTATAATGCTGGGGTGCATAATACAATTGCTCCATCATTTGCTATTCCCAGAAGTAAAACATATAGTAATAGTAATATATGCTGCTCTATGTATTTCATACAACACTACCTAATAACACATCCTTTTATTTTCTCGACATTGACTTAAAAGTATTACAAACTTCTATATTCAAGAAAGAATATTTTCATAGTCAATCTTCTTTCAATCTCTCTAGCATAATGTTCCTTAGAATTATTCTTTATCACAAGACAAAATAGGTCCCAAAAAAAGTTCAGGTAGTCATCTGTTTCTTTTATTCTTCTATTTACTTTGCTTCAACAAAGCAAACACCGTAGGATCAGAGCTGAGAAAAATGAGACATCTTTGAAGTGGCTTTCTTGTTGTCTCAGCCCACCAGTCAGAACAAAGATACTTTTCCACTAGCTGTGGGTCCAAAAGACAAGATTCTGAGTGCCTAAATCCAAGAGCATCTGTCTGTCACGATAGCTCACAGCAGCCACTTCCTCCAGCACCAGGCCCAGTTCACTTCCATATTTCCCTGAAGATACAAGCAAGAAGACACTCCAGGAAAACGTGTGTAGTAGCTGGACACCTGACCTTGCCTCCTCCCACCTGTGGAGAATTGGGCCAGGCCAGTCATGAGCCTCAGACTCTCTCTTGCCTTTGACACAGGTCTCACCTCTCCTGCTATCTGGGTCCCACTGTGGTCCCGCTTCTTCTCTGGGGTGCCTCCAGGTTAGAGGCAATCCTAGCACCAGCTTCCCAAGAGAAAAACAGGCAGAAATACAGATAAGTGAATGCCTTCGGGCCAGCCCCTGATCAAAGCAGGATCAAATTGTCCACTTCCTGCTTCCTTTCCTCACGTTGATCCCCAGTCCCCACTCAAACCAGGCCTGGCCTGGCCTTCCAAGTCTCTGATAACCTGCCAATGAGAAATATTCCTGGCATATCTTATCACAGTTTTGCCTCACCATAACTGCTTGTGGAAGGGAAGAGCGGAAGGGGAAGGGAAGAAATGAAAGGACAGAAGATAGCAAGGAAGGAAGTGGGGGCTGGGAGAGAAAGCAAAGGAGGGAAGGAGGGAAATGAGAGTGTATGCTGAAAACACTCCCAGCTCAGCAACCTCAGATAAATCCAGCCCTCGGCCTTAAGCATCTTTCACTAGATGGGATGGGACTGTTTGTTCAGTTCAGTTCAGTTCAGTCGCTCAGTCGTGTCCAACTCTTTCTGACCCCATGAATTGCAGCACACCAGGCCTCCCTGTCCATCACCAACTCCCGGAGTCCACTCAGATTCACGTCCATCGAGTCAGTGATGCCATCCAGCCATCTCATCCTCTGTCGTCCCCTTCTCCTCCTGCCCCCAATCCCTCCCAGCATCAGAGTCTTTTCCAATGAGTGAACTCTTTGCCTGAGGTGGCCAAAGTACTGGAGCTTCAGCTTTAGCATCATTCCTTGCTGTTGGTAACTCCAACAGAGCCATCTTTTCTGAGGTGGGTCTATGGTTAGTTTTGTTGCTCACTGAATACGTTCAAAATTTTCAAGCTATTTTTCTTTCATCAAGATAAAAGAGAAAACAAAAAGCAATAAATGATAAAATGGAAACCATTAGAAATTTTAAAAAGCAAACATTGACCTCCCAAGGTAACACTAGTTTGTCAAAACCAAACTATTTTATATATTTATTAAAATCATACTTCAACTGGAATCCATTTTAGACCTTGATGATTCCAGGAATCATTCAACCAGGATGTCTGGTTGAGAACTAAACTTAATGAGTGTCATTGGGGATAAAAGAGGAGGAATCAGATACTATTCAGGGTTTAACAAAGGGAGAAGAACCAGCCAAAATCGTGTGTGTACGTTAACAAGGAATTGGTTCCTGCAATTGTGAGGACCAGTTAAATAACTCCATAGGGTCGACATTCAAAAAAGAGAAGAAATGAAAAAGCTGTTACCTGTGAGCACGGGCTGAAGCTCCTGTCCACAGGCAATCACAAAGAAAGATTGCAAGCAGGATGAAGCCGCCAAGGCACAAGCTGAAGTTTACTGCCCCCAGGCCATTAAGAAGGGGAAAGTATAAGCAGGCTGCAATCCCAAGATCCAGGGTGTTAGTTGTTAAGTCGTGTTCGACTCTATGACCCCATCGACTGTAGCCCGCCACACTCTTCTATCCATGGGATTTGCAAGGCAAGAATACTGGAGTGGGTGGCCATTTCTCCATGGGATCTTCCCAACCCAGAGATCAAACGTGCATCTCCTGCCTTGCAGACAGATTCTTTACTATCTGAGCCACCAGGGAAGCAAAATCCAGTGAAGAAGAGCAAATGCAGACCCAGCAGCTGCTGGAGTCTTGAGTCCAAGGAGGGCCTCTTTGAAAGGGCTCACTTGACTAGGCCAGGCCCACCCAGGGTAGTCTTCCTTCTGATTAACTTCAAGTCAACTGATTAAGGACTTCAAACTTCAAACTCCTTTGTTGTAGCATCTAAATTAGTGTTTGATTGAATAGCTAAGGACTATTGTTCAGTACAGCCAAGCTGACACATCAAGAAGCTATCATACCCACTGTCCCCTAAAACTAATTGGGGAACTCTACTAGTCTACATTTATTCAATGCATAAGCATTTACTTTATGCAAAGCCCCATGCTATGCACAAAGGTTCATATAGTCAAAGCTATGGTTTTTCCAGTAGTCATGTATGAATGTGAGAGTTGGACCATAACGAAAGCTGAGTGCCAAAAAATTGATGCTTTTGAACTGTGGTATTGGAGAAGACTTTTAAGAGTCCCTAGGACTGCAAGGAGATCAAACCAGTCAATCCTAAAAGAAATCAATCCTGAATATTCATTAGAAGGGCTGATGCTAAGGTTGAAACTCCAATACTTTGGCCACCTGATGCGAAGAGCTGATTCATTAGAAAAGACCCTGCTGCTGGGAAAGACTAAAGGCAGGAGAAGGGGACAAGAGAGGACAAGATGGTTGGATGGCATTGCCAACTCAACAGACATGAGTTTGAGCAAACTCCGGGAGATGGTAAAGGACAAGGAAGCCTGGCTTGCTGCAGTCCATGGGGTCACAAAGAGTCGGACACAACTAAGCCACTGAACAACAATCATGCTATGCACTAGAAGAAACTGACTTTATTCTACAGAATCCTACAAAAAGGCTTCTGAAAGTGAGGCACCAGCAAGAGCAGAAATATTTAATGAATCACTTTGCTATACAGCAGAAATTAACATAACATTGTAAAGCCACTATACTCCAGTAAAAATTAATTTTAAAAATAAATTTTTAATTAATTTTAAAAAACAGAATTAATGACAAGGAGCAAAAGATTTAAAAATAAGATACATACAGATTTTTAAAATTATATTAGGAACCAGTGCCAAAAAAAAACCCCACCTGATTTCCATTAAAATAAAGAGAGGAAAAGACATTCACATTAGTATGGTATCAAAGTCATGTTTACATTGGCATGTAATAACATTCTCAGAGTACAGACTATGGCTTAGTTTTGCTTTTCCCAATGACGTTTTCTCAAGTTTTAAAAATTTATAAATACTTAAAATATGTTAAAGAGAAAAGCATACTTAAGAGTTTGTGAGAGGAACCACTCCAATTCCAGACTATAAAAATTAAATTAACCCTCAATAGAACTGCATGTTATAAAAACAACATGTCTATCATTATTATTCTGGTTGTGCTCAAGAGAATGAAAGATAATGCAAAAATACAGCACAGGAAAAAAGTGAGGAAAGAACAAAGTCATGAAGATCCTGCATATAATTAGTTGTGAGAACTGTCACACTTAGGAATACTGATCCCTCTGTGTTTAACAGTGTAACCTGCACAAGAGTGGGCTTCCTGGAGTCCGCCTGAGCACAGGGTACATCCTAAGTCTGTCTCTCCCCTCCCAGATCCTCTTCGTCATAATCCCTGATTTATTCACTCTTTTTTTTTTTCTGCATCTTTTTTTTTCTTTTGAATTTTTATTGGGTTATAATTGATTTACATTGTTTTATTAGCTTCGAGTGTACAGCAAAGTGAATACATTACACATATACGTATATCACTCTTTTTTTAGATTATTTTCCCATATAGGCCATTACAAAGTATTGAGTAGAGGTCTATATGATATTTAGTAAGTTTTAATTAGTTATCTATTTTATATATTTTATATATAGTAATATTTATCTGTCAATCCTAATCTTCCAATTTATCCCTCATCCTTCTACACTTGATAGCCATGTTTATTCACTCTTATTGTCTGTCTGTCTGTCTGTTTCCCTCTCCCTCCCCCTGCTCTACTCTCTCTCTTCTTCCCTCCCTGCTTCTGCCCTTGAATCTCTTTGTCCTCTCCTCTCCTTTCTAACAGAGTGTGGGCTGTCATTTCAGTCGTGTCTGACTCTTCGCAACCCCATGTTCTGTAGCCTACCAGGTTCCTTTGTCCATGGAATTCTCCAGGTAAAAATGCTAGAGTGGATTGCCATTCCCTTCTCCAGGGTATCTTCCCAATCCAGGGATCAAACCCACATCTCTGACATCTCCTGCTTTGGCAGGCAGGTTCTTTACAGCTAGGGCCACCTGGAAAGCCGCTGACATAGACTAACCGAGATTATTCCTAACTCTGCCTTTCTGCTCCCCACTCCCCACCCCACACCTCAATCAGCACAACAGAGGCCCTGTCTCAGGCCAAGAGACCAAAGAACCATTCCTCCGTGGAAGGTAAGGGGAGCAAACAGTTGCAAATACCCATTACTTTATATAGTTTTTTCCTGACAGAGCAGTAAATCTCCAATGAATTTGCAAGTAATGAATCAGAACTAGTTCTTTCATTTCTCAGACACAGGGGAAAAAAAATAAAAAAGCCAGGAAAAAAAAAGATAAATATACCCATCCCAGGTGTCACACTGAAATTTAAAAAAATATATGTTTTATTTGCTCATTTGCTGAACTGCTGTTAAGATTTTTATTTCTCTGGATGAAATACCAGGTATTGGGGACCAAAAAAGATACAGGTTTATTCTTTATTGGATTATGTTTAAAGTAATAGAAAAGGAATCTTAAGGCTGGGAATGGTTCTGAGATGGAAAAAAATAAAAATACAGAGTTGATGACCAGCATTATTCGTGCCTGAGATGAAAACCAGATTTGTTACAGCTGACTCTCAATTATTTCAGGAGCTGACTGGGCAATTTGTGAATTAACTGGAATCTCTGCTTCTCTTTATGCCTCCCCTTCAGGGCTCTTGGCCACGGCACTGCAGGTCGGGACTTTTGCAGGAAGGTGAATACAGAGGAGAGAAGCCATCAGTCCATTCTGCTTGCCTGCTACTTGCTAAAAAGCTTAGTGAGATTGAAAAAACAATAAAATCAGATGTGTAGATGTGGGGGGAGGGCACTTCAATTACCTCTGCTAGTCCTGTCCCTCGTTATTTTTCACATTCAAGCATAGGTTTCATATTCAGACATGTAATTTCATCATCCAAATTCATTACCCAGGCTGAATTAAAGCAAAACTTTATATCAACAAGTTAATATTTAGTGTAATAATTTCAACATTATAAGTCAAAGGAATAAGGTTCAATAAAAATATTTAACATTTTTATACTAGAATTAAGATGGCCCATCCTACTTATTCACTCAAGATTTTCTCTTGAGATGTTTATTTCTTGAGGTGCAAAACCTTCACTGTTCATTCAAAAAATTGTATTTAAAAATTTTTTAATGTTTGTCAAAACCTTTAATGCCTGCCTTATTCAAGCACAAAATAATATATACGCAGTAACGAAATACAAGAAATGGAAAGTCTTGAGAACTCAGTTTAGAAATGTGTAAGGAAAAGAGACTGAAAAGAAAGACAAAAGTTTCTTTGCATGAAATAAATTGGTGTCAGAGTTCCATAATGCTGGATGCTTCCCTGACCTTATCCGTGTGTGTACAGGTGATACGTCTCACTCCTGTATTCATTCACTCATTCATTTAGTAAGCATTTCTTGACTATCAACCCTATGCCAGGCATTGTGCTAGATACTGAGGATACAGATATGAGATAAGACACATGGGAAGAATGTGAAGGGCTACAGATAGGAAGAATGGTAGCTGTGAGGGTTTTGAACAGCATGTTGACAGAGGCTGGTTCAGGAAAGTGCCCAAGGACCTCAGTAAGCAGTGTTTTGTTGAGTTGCTTATGAAAGAAAGGGGACTCGTGTACCCGCAGCAGGGAGACTGTGAGCGTGCAGACTCTGAGCTTCTGTGAAACGCCAGAGCACATAGTGAGCCCTATCCAGAAACAAGCTGACAGGAAGAGAGAAAACCAGTGACAGCCGGCCTGCCGTGGACCTCTGCTCCCAGCAGTGGTCCACATTTTCCTCCCAGCAATGGTCCACTGCCCTCCTGATTGGGTTTTTGCCATTATATATATACAATAGCTCCCTGCTGAATCTACCCACAAGCAGTTGCTTCTCTATCACTAACCCAGACCATGAAGGAAGCAGCAAGTCTATCTGGGGCCTCCACGCCACCACCCGACGGGGACTGTCGTGGTTCCTGTGGCCCTTAGCCGACCCAGCACCTGGTGTGTGAGAACCGAGCCTAAACATCTGAGTGGCCCTGCTCTGACCTCCCACTCCAGTCTGTCCAATACCACTGTCTTCTCCTATTCAACAGTCATTAATTCAGGTCTTCCTTCTATACATATTTACTGAGCACTTAGTATGTGCCAAACACCATACTGGTGCTGGGAATCTAGAGATAAACAGAACTGAAGCGGTCCAGTCTTCTGGAACATTCATTCAGGAAGACAGTTTCTAGAACTGGAGCTCCTATCCTCAACTGAAAGTCATTTGGCTCAACTCTGAAACCACACGCTCACTAGCATTCTGCCTAGGAGGTGCCATGCTCCCTTATACAGTCATGCTGTTGCTGTTTAGTTGCTAAGTCATGTCTGACTCTTTGTGACTTCATGAACTGTAGCCAATGAGGCTCCTCTGCCCATGGGATTTCCCAGGCAGGAATACTAGAGTGGGTTACCATTTCCTCCTCCAGGGTATCTTCCTGACCCACAGGTCAAACCTGAGTCTCCTGCTTAGCAGGTCTATTCTTTAGTACGGAGACACCTGGGAAGTATACAGTCATGGTCAGGCAATAATATGGAGCTGTGGGAGGAGAGAGGGGGAAATGGTGATGTGAAATGAAATATTTTCTGCTCTTCACTCTACTAGTAAACAAGCCTTTTCCAAATGCAAATTTCTAGCCCAGGTGAAACAAAGCCAGCTATTTGGAGGCTATCAGCTACTTCTTCCCTGGTAAGCTCTAAGGAGCTAGGCAGGGACAAGAGAGGTGGCCATCTGCCATGTCACCATCTCTTATGGTAAACAAGGAATTAGTAGGTGAACAATAAAGAAAGCAGGATTGGCCTCAGACAGCTAGATGCATATGAAAGAAATGATTTCAGCAAGCATGGATGCTTGCATCTTCCCAGACATAGAAGATTGCTAAATCTCTTCATGTGAGAGATTTAGTTCTCTCTTAATTAACAGTGGGCTTCCCTGGTGTCTCAACTGGTAAAGAATCCACCTGCAATGTGGGAGACCCAGGTTTGATCCCTGGGTTGGGAAGATCCCCTGGAGAAGGGAAGAGCTATCCACTCCACTATTCTGGCCTGGAGAATTCCATGGACTATATAGTCCATGGGGTAGCAAAGAGTCAGACGCTACTGAGTGACTTTCACTTTTACTAATTAACAATAATCTTTTCATATTCAGATTGACTGCCCCTTGAGCCAAACTTGTATATAGTCTGGCCCCTCCCCTCCTTCCTCGGAATGAGCTCTCTCAAGGTCATCTGAGGTCTTTTGGGCTCCAGTCCTAACATTCCCGCTGAATAAAACCTAACTCTCAACCTTTAGGTTGCACATATTTTTTTAGTTGACAGTCATTTTCACTTTTAGCTATGGAGAAGGCTGTATCACCAAGCCAAGAGAATGATCTGAAAACAAATCTGAACGTACCTGGGACCCATGGGCCATAATACTCAGTCATCTACATCACCAAATCAGAGAAGAGTTTCTGATAACAGCTCAGGCAGCCACTGGGCTAAAGGTAAGAGATAGGTCCAGCAGACAGGTGGGAGAGGAAATGGAAGAAGTCTAACCCAGCACAGCGGAATAGCCAGGTCCTCTGACCTGCTATGTACCTCAGCTTCTCCATTTGTAAAATGGAAACAAAAATACAGGCATACTTGGGAGATATTGCGGGTTCAGTTCCAGACCACCATAATAAACTGAATATCGCAGTGAAGCAGTCACATATTTTTTTTTGTTTTTCAACACGTATACATGTTATGTTTATACTATATTAAGTCTATCAAGTATGCAATGGGCGTACCACATGGCTCAGATGGTAAAGAATCCTCCTGCAGTGCAGGAGACCTGGGTTTGATCCCAGGTTTAATTAATATACCTTAATTAACTTTCTTGTTAAAAAATACTAACCAGTGCTCGCTTCGGCAGCACATATACTAAAATTGGAACGATACAGAGAAGATTAGCATGGCCCCTGCGCAAGGATGACGCGCAAATTCGTGAAGCGTTCCATATTTTTGTTCAGGTTTGGGAACGCATGTACACCCGTGGTGGATTCATGTCAATGGCAAAACCAATACAGAATTGTAAAGTAAAATAAAAAATAAATAAATTTTTTAAAAAAATGCTAACCATCATCTCGGTCTTAAGCAAGTCACAATCTTTTTACTGGTAGAGGGTTTGAAATACGGCAAGAATTACCAAAATGTAACACAGAGATATGAAGTGAGCAAATGCTGTTAGTAAAATGCTTGATGCAAGGTGGTCACAAACCTTCCATTTGTTTTTAAAAATACAGTACCTGCAAAGTGCAATAAAAGGAGGTCTGCCTGTAGTATACTCATGAGGGTGTTGTAAGGATTCAGTGACTTAATGCATTTAAATTATGGTGCCTGAAACACCATAAGCTCCCTAATAAATGTTAACTTTTACTGTTCCTCTCCCTGGGGAGGTCAGAGAAACCAATGAAGAAGGCTTCTTTGAGCTCAGTTTCAAGGGAACTTTCTCTTCTGCTCCACAGACTACATGCTGCATGACATACTCATAAGAAAACAATTAAGGTGCGATAGCTTCCCTTGGTAGATAACAAGGCTGACAAGCAGTCAGAATCTTCAGGCAAAGTGACATGAAAAGTTCTTTGATAAACTATAAGATATTAGGAATGTTGAGTGTAAGATGGGCAGGAGGACCTCTCATGGAGCCAGGCAGAGGGGCTGGTGGTGGGAAACCCAGCCAGCTTCTCACTTCACAGGCCCAGTCTTGGCCTTCCTGGAATGGAGTTGCTAGTAGCTCATCTTCCTGAAGAAAACCCTTTCTTTCTAACTGCCCACCATTTAAAGGGATCAATCTGTTTTAAAAATTGAGTAACACCAACTTACACTTCCAAGGTGTTGCTTGGCACAGTCTTCTATATCTTGCTTCTTTCAACTCTGTAAAATGTTTTCCTTCCATGAAGCATTTTCAGGCGCTTCAGTTTGTTTGCCCTGTAAATCTCTGACTTTTTTGTCTGCTCCTCAGACACCTGCTTTGTTATGGATCCAATTTTGTGGCTCACAAACAAAATCTGCTCAGAAATGTCCTGTGAAGCAGCCCCCACAGAGCTGCCTGGGACTTGAGAGCTTTCATTTCCACCCCTGTAGAGAGCGGCAATGACTCAGCATGGAGACCAGAAATGAGGGAAGAGGGGGAGGGGAGCATTTAGTGTCAGGCTTATACGTGCGGTTTGCCCTTTTAGCTGCAGTGATTCCTTCACTCTTTTCTGGGGTTCTGAAATACATTTTTTACCTCATATCTTAATTGGCATATCAACATAAATTTACTAGAAAGTAAGGCATCTTCTAAGGGGCAGTTTGAATTTTTGCTTTATTCATTATACCTATTTATATTATTTAAGGTGATTCTGTTCAACTGTGGTTTTGCAAATAGATGGAATCATTTCCGGAAAAGTAATAATAACAAATCAATGTCTTATTTCAGAATTATAAAAGCATAAGCCTCTTTTTAAATAACTATAGTTGCACATCAAGAAATCTAAACAAATGTGTAGTTAAGAATGATTGCTACACCTTGGGGACTTCGCTTCTACAAGACAGATTAGCAAGATAGGAGCCTCATTATGCATGAAAGTCATTTGTTTTTCCATGAATCCAGCACAGCACAAGTTCTGGGGTTGCAATTCATAAAGAGAATGAATGTGAAGACTGAGAGCTGTTATGACATTAATCTTCATGAATATGGAAACAAGTGAATTATTATCTTTCTCTTTACAAGGTGAAAAGAATTGTCGCAATAAATTTGAATCTTGGTGTTTGTTGGAAGGTGAGAGCTGAAGGGCCTTAGTTAGTCTAGCCCTTCTTCTCTTAGGAGATTCACCCACCTTTAAATGGTCAGTCTGTGGCAAAACTCCCCAAATCAGGGATCTTTTCATTGACCCAAAAGGAGCCAATTTTCTCCTAATCTCATTTTTTTCTAATCAAGAGGCCTCTTGGGACATCCCTGGTGGTCCAGGGGTGAAGATTTCACCTTCCAGTGCAGGGGGTTCAGGTTCAATCCCTGGTCAGGGAGCTAAGATTCCACATTCCTCATGGCCATAAAACCAAAACACAAAATAGAAGCAATATTGTAACAAATTCAATAAAGACTAAAAATGATCCACATCAAAAAAAAATTTAAAAAAAGCAGATCTCTTCAACATACTTAATATGGGATCTTAAACTACATATAAGTAATCAATTTTTGACTGCTTGACTTGAGGTAACCCACTTTTTGGTATTTATCTTCATTTTGCCTATATTTATGCTGCACAAATTCCACTGTCAATAAACTCTCAATTCTGTTAATGTCCAGAATTATGAATCTGAACCTTTCTATTCAGGAGCTCAGCACCATGCTTAGTAAGGAATGATTCCAGGCAGCTCAGCTTTGGCTGTGCCCTAATACATTCACATTTGAGATTTTAAAATTCCACTGAAAATCCATTGATATTCCATTAAGTGTAAAAAATTGTTATTTCTGGGGAGCTGTTAAGGTCTTTTTGGAGAAGCAAGATTCCTTTAAAAAGAACTAAAAGATATATTTTTTAAAGTAAAGCAGGCAAACAAATGGTTCAGAGTCCTTCAAAATGCCTTAGAGTCCTCTCATTGGAACTATTACTAATCATCCACATGTATTCTATTAATTTATGTGAGTTCTATTAACCTGTTAAAAGGATTTAGCAGAAGAAAGGCATTTAGAAACTAGACTAGAAATCAAAAGACTTCAAATTTAAGCATGATATTTCCTTGCCAGGGAATACAGTGAAAGGAAAATGGTATAATGATGAGAAACCAGCCTGCCTCCCAAGTCTTATTTGCCCACCTACCGTTTGTGTGCACTTGAACATGTTTTAATCCCTGGGCCTCAGGTGCATCCTTGTTAGTAAAAATAAGCATAATTCCTACATCAAGGGTGGATGTAAGAAACTGGATAACATATGTGAAGCCAACAGAAAGCCAGACTCATAATAGGGGCTCAGTGAATGCTAGTTATCTCTTCCAGGGCATCCCTACTTTCACTCTCCCTAATCTTTCTGTTCCTAATCCAGATAACCTATGTTACAAAAGAACCATAAGGACTGATTTTAGGATGATGCACAGAAAATATAGAGAGCATCTATGTTGCAAAAATCATATATAGAGCATTTATATTGCAAAAATCCTTCCATAGACAAAAGAATTGCTTAAAGAAAAATACACAACCAAAAGATCTCCTTCCAAGACAAGACACATGGAGGAGGCACAGGAAATAGAACTAACCAGTAACTGCAAGGTGAGAAGAACTGGTTGAGGGGAGAAAGAGCCTTCTTCTGGCTTAAGCAACGAGTGACCAAAGATGCCTTGAACTGAGGTGGGCAAGGTAGAGGATAGGACAAGCAGAGGCTGTGATGAGGGATGATAATGGGTTTAACTGTGGATGGTAATGGATTGAGTTCTAGACCTGGCTATGGTCTGAATGTCTGTGTCCCCCTCAAATTCCTATGTTGAAATCCTAATCCCCAGGTTGATGGCATTAGGAGGTGGGTCCTTTGGGAGGTGATTAGGTCATGAGGGCAGACCCTCCTGATTTAGATTAGTGCTCTTATAAAAGAGACTCCTGCAGAGCTGCCTGGGTCCTTCCACCATGTGCTGTGTACTCAGTCGTGTCCAACTCTTTGCAATCCCACGGACCATAGCCCACCAGGCTCCCCTGTCCATAGAATTCTCCAGGCAAGAATACTGGAGTGGGTTACCGTTTCCTTCTCCATCTACCATGTGAGGACACAGCAAAAAGACACCAAAAAGGAACCAGAAGGTGGGTTCTCACCAGAACCTGACATGCTGGCACCCTGGCCTTGGACTTTCAGCCTCCAGAACTGTGAGCAATAAATTGCTGCTGCTTATAAGCCACCCAGTCTGTGGTCTTTTGTTACAAATGCCCAAACAGACTAAGACAGACATGTTGGGTTTGAGCTTTATGATTCTCTAATCAGCCCCCTAAATAGACAGTAGTCTCTAAACAAATGTTTCAAGCATGTGCATGCCCTTAAAATAGCCTAATTTACAAGAAACTCTTTTTATACAAAGAGTCATTTGATAAAGCAGCTCCTTGACATATCTGTTTTGTCAATTCCAGTCTCAGTATATCAGGTTTTCCTCCAAGAAAAGCAAACCTGCACATATGCTCATTATTGTCTTTAAGAATAGATTTTCTAATTCATCGCTCCAGGAATGATGACTGCCAATTCAGAAACCTGAGTCATATATCCCAATTTCTATTTCATCCTGTTTATCATTTCAAAATTAAGTTGCTGTCTTTGTCCAGAAGGAAAGAACTTGGTTTTTAAGAAGCACTTTTGAAGTCACCTATGAGTTTCTCAGAAATTATCACATTTAACACCATGGCTTTTAACTTGGGTCATAGTTTTCAAGAAGTTTTCCTTCTGTCCAGAACCTCATCCCTTCCTTTCGCCTTATGCCACCCTCATTCCCACCTATCCTCCACCACCATTGCCATCAAAAACCCTTGAAAAATCTAGGAGTTCTTACTTCAGAGGTACTACCACCATTTCAAATATACTAAAATGAGTCATGCAAATCACTTATAACTTGACTGGTTGAGTTGCAGAAGACTAGATGATATAATGTTATGTTCTGCTGCTGCTGCTGCTGCTACTACTGCTACGTTCTAGACATATTTAAATTAAAGTGTTCGTAGTTTTTTCTTTTTTTTTTTTAAGCACAAGCCACTTGTTGTCCATACTTGGCCTGGCAACAAAATCTTCTCTGTTCAAAAAAAAAAAAAAAAATATATATATATATATGTACACTTAAATTAAATGTTAATTAATATCAATTTTATCAAATTGAGCTTTTTTAATTTTGGAAAAAAGAGAGAAACTTCAAACATTGTTGTAGGGCGTTGAAAAGTTTGTTGTCCATTAAGCTCTTTTTCAATAGCTGATGGATAAAACAGTCCCACAACAAAGCCTTCTCAGAGAAGTACAAGGCACTAGCATTTTCTGAATATTTTTGCTGAACTTTTCCCCCTCACATATAAAGCACTTGTATTATTTTAAGTGTTTCTTATCATGGGCTCTTCTGTCCTCGTGTAAGAGATGGCATGAAGCACAGTGAGGACTGGGAATTGATTACCTCACTTGTCCTGGGGGTGGGGGGCCACCTCTTCCTGCCCCTGGAATCTCTAGTGTAATCAGGCATGATGTGGCCTGAGAGCACACCTGGCCACGTTTGGACACCTCCATTCTGTTACAAGACCTCTCAGCAAATACCGCAGGGCCTTCTACATGATCCAAGTGAGGCCTAAGGTAGAGCGAGCGTGGTCTTCTATGAGATTTCACTCCAAGTACTCTGAATTTTGAAAGATATTCACAGAACAGGTGTTACCAAAAGCAAAATGTGATTATTTAAAAGACTTATCTCTTCAAAGTATCAAATATGCCATAGGTATCTGCCTTGGCAGAAATCAGTAGCAGAAACGTACTGAAAACAAAGCTTCTCTAAGTTCATAGCTGACTTCAGAAACTACTTTGTCAGATTCCTCCCGAAGCTGAAAAGCCAAGGATAGGAAGGACCAAGGATAAGAAGGACCTCTGTTGCTCCTTCCCTGCCAAATGCAGTCACTCTGCTAACACTGGTCACCCTTGGGAAAAAAGAGAACAGGAGGCAAGCAAGGGAGAGGGATAAATAGCAGGGGCTGCAAGCTGTGCAAATACTGTGTTTGTCTCCTACACCTTACGCTCAAACCTATATGCCTCTCTGTGAAAGACAATCTGAGTTCAGAGAGCAGGGGACAAAGGCCTGTTTAGCCAATAATTTGATAATATTTTTTGGACACCCCTTGTCTCTAATTAGATAGCCACTTTCTTTTGACAAAGAAAGAAAAAGTAGTTCTTACAATATTAACTTCTCAAATAGCGAGGTTGTGTTGATTTACTGTGCTCATTTAAGCTGCACATTTCACTCCACTAGAGATGGCGTTGAGAGAATTGATTTTATAAAAAACTGTAGCACATGATAATTGCAACTTATTGATGGTATTAATTATCTCAATTCCTGTTTTGTCATTTGGTATACAATTTAAAGGCTTGAGAACTTAAATGTAAAAGGGGGGAATTGATTTTAAAATAAAGCTAGTTAGTTATTTATTTTAACAAAAGATAAAATCAAAGGAGTTTTTTTTCTTATTTATGAACAGAAATTCTGTGTAATGTTATCACTAATAGAGTATTGATTTCCCCCTTTTGATTTTTGCAATGTGCTTTGGATCTGCCTTTTACGTATTTTAAATAAACAGGTTTTGTGTTACATTTGGGAAAACATGCAAATACAGAGAATATATTTTCCCAAATAGGTCTAGATATTTCGGTTGTCAGAAATCAATTTCACACACATTAGTGTAGCATCAGACCAACTGTGACACGTAAAAGAAAAATAAGTTGAAATTGAAAAACTCAGCAATAACTGCTCAATGAAAAAAGATTGATTGCAAACCAGGAATAATTTCAACCTGATTATAATTTTTTAATTTTATTTCATTTTTAATTGGAGGATAATTATTTTACAATACTGTGTTGGTTTTCTGCCATACATCAACATGAATCGGCCATAAGTATACATATGTCTCCTCCCTCCTGAAACTTTCTCCCACCTCCTTCCCCTTCCCACCCTTCTATCAACTTGGTTTTAAATTAAAGGCAAAAAATATATATGTGAAAATGATTGGGAATACTTATACTTCCTGAAAAGCTTCCCCTCTTCTCTCCATACTCCCGCCCACCCCAATCACATTATTTGCACACTGAAAAAAAAATTAACTTTGGTAGCAGAGCTGGCAGCCCCTTAAACCGACACTCATCTTCAATCTTCTTACCAATCCCTTCTCTGAGGACAAAAATGTGAGATGCAAAAACATAAAATAAAATTAAGAAGAAACTGTTACATATTTGAATGAGACTTTGTAACATACCCCTTACCCTACTGCTCTCCACCCGGGTGCCCTTTCCCATCCACCCGGGTGCCCTTTCCCAATAAAATCTCTTGCTTTGTCAGCACATGTGTCTCCTTGGACAATTCATTTCCGAGTGTTAGACAAGAGCCCAGTTTTGGGGCCCTGGAAGGGGTCCCTCTTCCTGCAACAAATGGCAACTCTGGTAGGAGTCTTCTTTGCTGAGACTGACATCCTGACCACTCGGGGTACTCAGGGGACAGCTTGCCTGCCAGTGGACCAGACCCAGCGGCTGCAAGTGGGACCCTTTTGTCCCTGGTCTCCTCCTGACACGGACAACTGGCCAGAGTGCCCCGACTGATAAGGAACAAGAGACTTTATTGACCTCTCTCCCCTTCCCCCTGTCTTTCCTCTCCTTAACCCTTCCTATCTTTCCCTGTTTTTCTAGTCCCCTGATCCTGGATTCAGGAATCTGGTCAAAGGGCCCTCAGCCTGAGCTGAGGATCGGAGACTGATCACCTCCTCTTGGCAGAAAACTCGAATTCTGGTTCTGGTCTGGTCTGATTTCTGGTAGGGCCGAGTTCCAGTCCTCCCTTCTCTGGAGGCCCAGGAAAAGTCCCATAATGCCTGGGTATCTGCAGGTGGCAGGAGACGTCTGTAAGGCCACCCTTTTCATCCCCCCTCTCCCGCCTCCTCCCCCTTCTTCTTTCAACCTGGCTTCCTTTCCTCCCTTGAAATCTTTGATGTTAGTACTTGGATCTGAGTTCTGTGTCACTATAGGAGGTTTTCTGAGAGACTGTATTTCTGCCTGCAATGTGGGAGACCTGGGTTCGATCCCTGGGTCAGGAAGATCCCCTGGAGAAGGAAATGGCAACCCACTCCAGTATTCTTGCCTGGAGAATCCCCATGGACAGAGGAGCCTGGTGGGCTAGGAATCCATGCGGTCGCAAAGAGTTGGACACAGCTGAGCCACTAACATTTTCTTTTCTTTTTCAAAATCAGGGAAAGCAGCTTATTTAGAAAGCAGAAAAGCCTCAGACTTGGAATCACATGTCTTTGGCTTGGTATCTAATTAGCTGTGTTGCCTTGGGCATGTCGCTAAGTCTTTCTGAGTATTTTCCTCCCCAGTGGTATGGATGAATTGGACAGGATGATAGCCACATTCTCTTCTAGTTAACTGTCAGCCAAAAAGCACTGATTGAGCAACTGCCTTGATTCCAACTCAGTGCAGAATAAAGTAGAGGGCTATGAAAATACTCTCTCTGTGTGTGTCTACCTCCCCTATCGGTCGTCTTTAACTTAAAGGCAAATCCGTGCCCAGTTCTTCTTTCTTCCTCCTAGCATTTTTCACAATGCCTTACAAAATAAAAGTACCCAACAATTTCTTTGGTGAGTAAATGAACACGTGAAAGTGTTCATAGTAGTTTTATAGTCTCCCTGGGAAAATACCAAAAATACATTCTGTCTTTTGCAGGGATGGGGGAGGGTAGTAAAGGTTACAACTAATAGAACTGAGAAACATGTTGAACAGAGGAATTTCATTTATCCCACTCAGAAGCAATAAATTAAAATAGGATATTACAGTACTCTCCTGAATTTAAGACCATGAGCCCATTTTATAACTGGAAAAGCATCCAAATGAATAGGTAACATTGCTCACCTCTCCAGCCACACCTAAAATGACTGATGCTTTAAAAGAAAATTTCTTGCTAATAATCATGAACTCAGTTGATGCCTCAAAAAGCTTTCCACCAAGATTGCTAACTTGGTGAATGAAGTTTCCTTACAAAATGGGAGATTATAATCCCCAGTGAAGTCATCATAGAATTGCAAACATTGGAATTTATTTCATGAGTATTGAAAATCATTTTTCTCTAAAATAACAAGCTTAACTTTTAAGGAGAAAGGATATTTAAATAGAAGGGAGGAAATCTTTTCCAAACACAATTTTTCAGTTTTCACAGTTAACTGAAACTAAAGCTCCACTTGACTTAAAAGTAAGCAGGATTCTAAACCTAAGCCACAGCCACTGCAACACACAGCTTACTCCCCCAAGAGCTCTTTGGCGAGGAGATGGGGAGGCGTCTTATTTGTCAGTCAGGGTGAAAGACAGAAAACCAAAGTGTCAGTTAAAGAAACAGATCCATGCTTCTCTAATGCCTTCTAAAAGTCCCCTGTCAAAAAATCTCCACACATTGTAGCCTTGCTCATTTCATCTCCTTAGACATCACATATCATTAATCATCTCAGTCTGTCAAGACAAAGAGCTGAAAAACATTTATATTCCAAAATCTCTCGAACATCAAATAGTTCTCAAACACAAAGTGCACTCTGGTTATCAATTATGATTGGGTACTTAAGGTGACAAGTTCTGTTTCAGGCTCTTAGCTTTCCCCTCCCACCATCAGGCTCAGAGAATTGCACATGAGAGGCACAAAATATAACCACACTCAGAAGGCTGATAAACTTCTCCCTAAGGAATGAACAGACTCATTCCTATGACGTGGAAAGGCAAGCAGCGCCCACTGTGACCAGACTTCCTCCAAACATTCCCCTCAGTGTATCACTGGTCCCAAGATGGTGTCCTGTGAGGAATGGGAAAGCCCAGTTGCCCCTTCCTATCAGCCAAAGCTGCCACCCGCAGTAGCGTGCCACACGGGGCTCAGTCTTTGAGTAACGGTATTTGCTCATAACCAAACATCCAAGACACAGTACTGCTTTTAAGAACAGAGTTGAGTGGACAAACCAGAGAGAAGGTCTGTAAGTTACCACGGAAGAGTGGGTGTCTATGAGAAGGAGAGAGAAAAAGGAAGGCTCTGGAAAGAAAAGACATGGGGTTGACTCAAGACAGCCTTAACCTACCTTTACAACTTTGCCTTCTTTACAGCTCTGAGACCCGGAACAAGAGCCTTAGGGTGATGAGAAAACATCAGAAGTCACTGGGTGTGCAGGCAGCAAGCAGGGACCCCCTCCTTTCCTTGTACCTGTTTCAGGACTCGTAAACACCACCCCAACACAAGGTTTCTAAATGTTTGACCCTACACACGTTTTCACCCTCCACTCGCAAGTTCAAACCTGCAGGCTGCTTATTTTATGAAACTGTAGCTTTTTCATTTATAAATACATTTTACGCCAAAGATTCAAGTGTGTGCCCATCTTAACTTTGTCAATTTTGTTACCTCTGCAAGAAAACCCTCCCACCGTAACGGTTTAGCTAAATAGCATCCATCATTCAAAACTCAACTCCTATCTCATCTCCTCTGAAAAGAACCTCGTTAAAGGGTGATATCTCCCTCTTCAAAACCTCTACAGTATTTTCACATAAATCACAGAGTCAGAGAGAGAGTGTGTGTCTGTGTGTGTGTGACAGCATATCAACACTGCACAGAGTTCTTACCTAACTTCTGGATGTCCAGGTTGGCTGGGCAGACAGAGCACAGGGTACTCCCATCCCAGTTCCAAGGATAACCCAGGATAGGGCACTCAGTGCATTTTAGTACAGCTCTCCAGTCTAACCAATCCCCCTCAGGAATGCTTTCCCAGCATCCAAACACTGTACAGTTCTAAAGAAAATTACTCTAGCCTGAAACTAATGACAGCAAATAATTTTTGCCAACATTGAAACAACGCTGCTTCCTCATAATTGGGAAATGAGTCTTCTCATTGTTGCACGTCTCCGTGTTCTACTGTTTCACTTAGCTTTTATACCAGTTTTTCCATTTTGCCTTCATTACTGTACTATCAAATCTTTCAAATGAAAGAGCTAAAGTAGATTTTCTTTTTCTATATTTTTCCTTAAAAATTTCAGACTTAGAAAATATATGTAGTTATCAAATGAAAGTAAGTAATACCATTTCTGTATTAGACTATTTTTCAAACAGTAAGATGACTAATTTTTAAATGTTTCTAATTTGGTTTAGTTCTAGGAAATTAGATTTCCCTTATCTATAATCTATTATGTGACTAATGTGTGTAGTGTTCACTTTTGAAAGAATCCAAAATAAGGAATTTAGAATATTAGTTCATTGTTTATATTTACATTAACCAACCATTTAAATTGACTTTGTTTTTCTTTTTAAAAATTTTTTCAAGTCTTTGATTCCTACCATTATGCTTCATTTTTTTTTTCCTGGCTTCAGTGGTATTTAATAAAAAAGAGTTTTCCAAAGATTCTTAAGGAAATGATATATCTTCATGCCCTCCACTAAAATTGCTTATTTCCTCTGAGCTTAGATTTCAGGATGACTATTGTAAAAAAAACTTGACAGAAGACAAACAATTCAAAGACAAGTACTCCTCCAACTAATACATAGATAAATTACACAAAGGGTAAAAAAAAGTCTATGGCAAAATACTCTTTAAGGGTAGAAATGTACGTGAGAGTCATGGAATATGCATTTGGCAGATTCATTTTGTTCACCGAGAGTTTTCTTTCCCAGCTTTTTTCTTTTTTTTTTTTTTTTTTTTATTGACGGATAATTGCTTTACAGAATTTAGTTGCTTTCTGTCAAATCTTAACATGAATCAGCCATAGATATACATATATCCCTTCCCTTTTAAACCTCCCTCCCTTCTCCCTCTCGATCCCACCCCTCCAGGTTGATACAGAGCCCCTTTTTGAGTTTCCTCAAACAGCAAATTCCCACTGGCTATCTATTTTACATATGAAAATGTAAGTTTCCAGATCACTCCACATCTCATCCTTTCCTTCCCTCTCCCCATGTCCATAAGTCTACTCTCTATGTCTGTTTCTCCATTGCTGCCCTGTAGATAAACTCTTCAGAACCATTTTTCTAGATTCCGTGCATGTGTGTTAGAATACGATATTTATCTTTCTCTTTCTGACTCACTTCACTCTATATAATAGGTTCTAGGTTCATCCACCTCATCAGAACTGACTCAAATGTGTTCCTTTTTATGGCTGAGTAATAGAACTGGAAATGGAACAACGGACTGGTTCCAAATAGGAAAAGGTGTACGTCAAGGCTATATATTGTCACCGTGCTTATTTAACTTCTATGCAGAGTACATCATGAGAAACGCTGGACTGGAAGAAACACAAGCTGGATCAAGATGGCCGGGAGAAATATCAATAACCTCAGATAAGCAGATGACACCACCCTTATGGCAGAAAGTGAAGAGGAGCTAAAAAGCCTCTTGATGAAAGTGAGGGAGGAGAGTGAGAAAGTTGGCTTAAAGGTCAACATTCAGAAAACAAAGATTATGGCATCCGGTCCCATCACTTCATGGGAAATAGATGCGGAAACAGTGGAAACATTGTCAGACTTTATTTTGGGGGGCTCCAAATCACTGCAGATGGTGACTGCAGCCATGAAATTAAAAGACGCTTACTCCTTGGAAGAAAAGTTATGACCAACCTAGATAGTATATTCAAAAGCAGAGACATTACTTTGCCAACTAAGGTCCATCTAGTCAAGGCTATGGTTTTTCCTGTGGTCATGTATGGATGTGAGAGCTGGACTGTGAAGAAGGCTGAGCGCCAAAGAATTGATGCTTTTGAACTGTGGTATTGGAGAAGACTCTTGAGAGTCCCTTGGACTGCAAGGAGATCCAACCAGTCCATTCTGAAGGAGATCATCCCTGGGATTTCTTTGGAAGGAATGATGCTAAAGCTGAAGCTCCAGTACTTTGGCCACCTCATGCGAAGAGTTGACTCATTGGAAAAGACTCTGATGCTGAGAGGGATTGGGGTAAGGAGGAGAAGGGGACGACAGGATGAGATGGCTGGATGGCATCACCGACTCGATGGACATGAGTCTGAGTGAACTCCGGGAGTTGGTGATGGACAGGGAGGCCTGGTGTGCTGCGATTCATGGGGTCGCAAAGAGTCGGACACGACTGAGCAACTGAACTGAACTGAATATTCCATTGTGTATATGTACCACAATCTTTATCCATTCATCTGTCAAAGGGCAACTAGGTTGCTTCCTTGTTCTAGCTATTATAAATAGTATTTCAGTGAACAAAGGGATACATGTGTCTTTTTCAGTTTTTGGTTTCCTCAGGGTATATGCCTAGGAGTGGTATTCCTGGGTCATCTGGTGGTTTTATTCCTAGTTTTTTAGGGACTCTCCATACTGTCTTCTATGGTGGCTTTATCAATTGACATTCCCACCAACAGTGCAAGAGCATTCCATTTTCTCCACACTCTTTCCAGCATTTATTGTTTGTAGACTTTTGATGATGGCCATTCTGACCAGTGTGAGGTGATATCTCATTGTGGTTTTGATTTGCATTTCTCTAATAATGAGATATGTTGAGCACCTTTTCCTGTATTTATTAGCCATCTGTAAGTCTTCTTTGGAAAAATGTCTGTTAAGCTGACTCATTTGAAAAGACCCTGATGCTGGGAAAGATTGAGGGCAGGAGGAGAAGGGGACAACACAGGATGAGATGGTTGGATGGCATCACCAACTCAATGGACATGAGTTTGGGTACTCTGGGAGTTGGTGATGGACAGGGAGGCCTGGCGTGATGCAGTCCATGGGGTCGCAAAGAGTTGGACACAACTGAGCAACTGAATTGAACTGAACTGAGGTCTTTTTCCCAATTTTTGATTGGGTTGTTTGGTTTCCTGGTATTGAGTTGTATGAGCTGCCTGTATATTTTGGAAATTAATCCTTTGTCAGTTGTTTCATTTGCTATTATTTTCTCCCAATCTGAGGGTTGTCTTTTCACCTTGCTTATAGTTTCCTTTGCTGTGCAAAAGCTTTTAAGTTTAATCAGGTCCCATTTGTTTACTTTTGTTTTTATTTCCGTTACTCTAGGAGGTGGGTCATAGAGGATCTTGCTTTGATTTATGTCATTGAGTGTTCTCTCTGTTTTCCTCTAAGAGTTTTATAGTTTCAGGTCTTACATTTAGGTCTTTAGTCCATTTTGAATCTATCTTTGTGTATGGTGTTAGGAAGTGTTCTAATTTAATTCTTTTACACGTAGCTGTCCAGTTTTCCCAGCACCATTTCTGAAGAGGCTGTCTTTGCCCCATTGTGTATTCTTGCCTCCTTTGTCAAAAATAAAGGACCCATGGGTGTGTGGGTTTATTTCTAGGCTTTCTGTCTTGTTCCATTTGTCTATATTTCTGTTTTTGTGCCAATACCATACTGTCTTGATGACTGTAGTTTTGTAGTATAATCTGAAGTCAGGAAGGTTGATTCCTCCAGCTCCTTCTTCTTTCTCAAAACTGCTTTGACTATTTGGGGTCATTTGTGTTTCCATATGAATTGTGAACATTTTTTATCTAGTTCTGTGACTAATGCCATGGGTAATTTGATAGGGATCATATTGAATCTGTAGATTGCATTTGGTAGTGTAGTCATTTTCCACAATATTGATTCTTCCTACCCAGGAACATGGAATATCTCTCCATCTGTTTATGTCATCTTTGGTTTCTTCATTAGTGTCTTATAATTTTCTGTGTACAATTCTTTTGTCTCCTTAGGTAAGTCTATTCCTATTTAATTCTTTTGTTGCAATGGTGAATGGGATTGATTCCTTAATTTCTCTGAATTTTCATTGTTAGTACATAGAAATGCAAGTTATTTCTCTGTATTGATTTTGTATCCTGCAACTTTGCTAAATTCACTGATTAGCTCTAGTAATTTCCTCATACTATCTTTAGGGTTTTCTATATACTGTATCATGTCATCTGCAAACAATGAGAGGTTTACTTCTTTTTCAATCTGGATTCCTTTTATTTCTTTTTCTTCTCTGATTGCTATAACTAGAACTTCCAGAACTATGTTGAATAATAGTGGTGAAAGTGGATACCCTTGTCTTGTTCCTGATCTTAGGGGGAATGCTTTCAGTTTTCCACCAGTGAGAATAATGTTTGCTTTTGGTTTATCATATATGGCCTTTACTCTGTTGAGGTAGGTCCCTTCCATGTCCATTTCTTGAAGAGTTTTAATCATAAATGGGTACTGACTTTTGTCAAAGGCTTTTTCTGCATCTATTGAGATTATCATATGATTTTTATCTTTCAGTTTGTTAATATGGTGTATCACATTGATTGATTTTCATATATTGAAGAATCCTTGCATCCCTGGAATAAAGCCAACTTGATCATGGTGTATGAGCTTTTTGATGTGTTGCTAAATTCTGTTTGCTAAAATTTTGTTGAGGATTTTTGCATCTATGCTCATCAGTGATATTGGCCTGTAGTTTTCTTTTTGTGTGTTGTCTTTGTCTGGTTTTGGTATCAGAGTGATGGTGGCCTCGTAGAATGAGTTGGGAAGTGCTCCTTCCTCTGCAATTTTTTTGAAAGAGTTTTAGAAGAATAGGCACTAGCTCATCTCTAAATGTTTGATAGAATTCTCCTGTACAGCTTTCTGGTCCTGGGCTTTTGTTTTGGGGGAGATATTTGATCACAGCTTCAATTTCAGTGCTTGTAACTGGGTTGTTCATAATTTCTATTTCTTCCTGTTTCAGTCTTGGAAGATTGAACTTTTCTGATAACCTGTCCATTTCTTCCAGGTTATCCATTTTATTGCCATATAGTTGTTCATAGTAGTCTCTTATAATCCTTTGTATTTCTGCATTGTCTGTTGTAACCACTCCTTTTTCACTTCTAATTTTGTTGATTTGATTCTTCTCTCTTTTTTTCTTGATGAGTCTGGCTAAAGGATTGTCAATTTTGTTTATCTTCCAAAGAACCAGCTTTTAGTTTTATTAATATTTACTAGTGTTTCATTTCTTTTTCAATTATTTCTGCTCTAATCTTTATGATTTCTTTCCCTCTACTAATTTTGGGGATTTTTGTCCTTCTTTTTCCAGTTGTTTTAGGTGTAGAGTTAGGCTGTCTATTCAATGTTTTTCTTATTTCTTGAGGTAGGATTGTATTGCTATAAACTTCCCTCTTAGGACTGCTTTTGTTGCATCCCATAGGTTTTCAGTTGTCATGTTTTCATTGTCATTTGTTTCTAGAAATATTTTTATTTCCCTTTTGATTTCTTCAGTAATCTGTTGGTTATTTAGAAACCTGCTGTTTAATCTCCACATGTTTGTGTTTCTTAGTTTTTTTCTTGTAATTGATATCTAATCTCATAGCATTGTGGTAGGAGAAGATGCTTGATATGATTTCAATTTTCTTACATTTACTGAGGTTTGATTTGTAACCCAAGATGTGGTCCATCCTGGAGAATGATCCATGTACCCTTGAGAAGGTGTATTCTTCTGCATTTGGATGGAATGTCCTGAATGAGATCTATCTCATCTAATGTATCATTGAAAACTTGTGTTTTCTTATTAATTTTCTGTTTTGATGATTTGCCCATTGGTGTGAGTGGGGTGTTAAAGTCTCCTACTATTATTGTGTTGTCAATTTCTCCTTTTATGTCTGTTAGTGTTTCTTTTATGTATTGAGGCACTCCTATGTTGGGTGCATAGATATTTACAATTGTTATGTCTTCCTCTTGGATCTATTCCTTGATCATTATGTAGTGTCCTTCCTTACCTCTTGCAATCTTCTTTATTTTAAGGTCTATTTTGTCTGATATGAGGATTGCTACTCCAGCTTTCTTTTGCTTCCCATTGGCATGAAATATTCCATCCTCTCACTTTCAGTCTATATGTGTCTTGATATCTAAAGTGGGTTTCTTATAGACAGTATATATATTGATCTTGTTTTAGTATCCATTCAGCCAGTCTGTGATTTTTGGTTGGAGCATTTAATCCATTTACATTTAAAGTAATTATTCATATATATGTTCCTATTGAAATTTTCTTCATTGTTTGGGGTTCATTTGTAGCTCTTTTTTCTTCTCTTGTATTTCTTGACTATATAAATCCATTTAATATTTGTTGTAAAGCTGGTTTGGTGGTACTGAATTCTCTTAACTTTTGCTTGTCTGGGAAGCTTTTGATTTCTCCATCAATTTTGAATGAGATCTTTGCTGGGTACAGTAATCTTGGTTGAAAATTTTTCCCTTTCAGTACTTTAAATATATCCTGCCATTCCCTTCTGGCCCGCATATTTTCTGCAGAAATTTCAGCTGTTAAGTGAATGGGTTTTCCCTTACATATTACTTGTTGCTTCTCGCTCGATGCTTTTAATATTCTCTCTTTGTGTTTAGTCTTTGTTAGTTTGATTAGTATGTGCCTTGGCATGTTTCTCCTTGAATTTATCCTGTATGGGACTCTTTGTGCCTCTTGGACTTAATTGGCAATTTCCTGTTCCATGTTGGGGAAATTTTCAACTATCATCTCTTCAAAAACTTTCTCAGACCCTTTCTTTTTTTCTTCTGCTTCTGGGACCCCTGTGATTCTAATGTTGGTGCATTTGATATTGTCCCAGAAGTTTCTGAGACTATCCTGAGTTCTTCTCATTCTTTTTACTTTTTTCTGCACTTCAGAAGTTATTTCCACCATTTTATCTTCCAGCTCACTGATTCATTCTTCTGCTTCAGATATTCTGCTATTGATTCCTTCTAGAGTATTTTTAATTTCAATAATTCTGTTGTTTGTCTCTTCATGTTTATTTTTTAACTCTTCTAGGTCTTTGTTAATTGATTCTTGCATTTTCTCCATTTTGCTTTCAAGGTTTTTGATCATCTTTACTATCATTATTCTGAATTCTTTTTCAGGTAGTTTGCTTATTTCCTCTTCATTTATTTGGACTTCTGTATTTCTAGTTTGTTCCTTAATTTGTGCAGTATTTCTCTGCCTTTTTTTTAAAAAAACCTCTTGTGTTTGAGATCTCCTTTTCCTGAGCTTCAAGGTTTAATTCTTTCTTCCTTTTGGTTTCTGCCCTCCTAAGGTATTCTGATGGAAAAGGCAATGGCACCCCACTCCAGTACTCTCACCTGGAAAATCCCATGGACAGAGGAGCCTGGTTGGCTGCAGTCCATGGGGTCACAAAGAGTCGGACATGACTGAGCGACTTCACTTTCATTTTTCACTTTCATGCATTGGAGAAGGAAATGGTAACCCACTCCAGTGTTCTTGCCTGGAGAATCCCAGGGACGGGAGAGTCTGGTGGGCTGCCGTCTATGGGGTCGCACAGAGTCGGACACGACTGAAGCGACTTAGCAGCAGCAGCAGCAGCAGCAAGGTATTCTGAAAGAGATGGGAATACCAGACCACCTGACCTGCCTCTTGAGAAACCTATATGCAGGTCAGGAAGCAACAGTTAGAACTGGACATGGAACAACAGACTGGTTCCAAATAGGAAAAGGAGTACATCAAGGCTGTATATTGTCACCTTGCTTATTTAATTTATATGCAGAGTACATCATGAGAAACGCTGGGATGGAAGAAGCATAAGCTGGAATCAAGATTGCTGGGAGAAATATCAATAACCTCAGATATGCAAATGACACCACCCTTATGGCAGAAAGTGAAGAGGAGCTAAAGAGCCTCTTGATGAAAGTGAAAGAGGAGAGTGAAAAAGTTGGCTTAAAGCTCAACATTCAGAAAACTAAGATCATGGCATCCAGTCCCATCACTTCATGGCAAATAGATGGGGAAGCAGTGGAAAAGTGTCAGACTTTATTTTGGGGGGCTCCAAAATCACTGCAGATGGTGATTGCAGCCATGAAATTAAAAGACGCTTACTCTTTGGAAGAAAATTTATGACCAACCTAGACAGCATATTAAAAAGCAGAGACATTACTTTGCCAACAAAGGTCCATCTAGTCAAGGTTATGATTTTTCCAATAGTCATGTATGGATGTGAGAGTTGGACAATAAGGAAAGCTGAGCACTGAAGAACTGATGCTTTTGAACTGTGGTGTTGGAAAAGACTCTTGAGAGTCCCTTGGACTGCAAGGAGATCCACACAGACCATCCTAAAGGAGATCAGTCCTGGGTGTTTATTGGAAGGACTGATGTTGAAGCTGAAACTCCAATACTTTGGCCACCTGATGCGAAGAGCTGACTTATTCAAAAAGACCCTGATGCTGGGAAAGATTGATGGTGGGAGGAGAAGGGGACGACAGAGGATGAGATGGTTGGATGACATCACCAACTCAATGGACATGGATTTTGGTAGACTCTGGGAGTTGGTGATGGACAGGGAGGCCTTCCGTGCTACAGTTCATGGGGTCACAAAGAGTTGGACACGACTGAGCAACTGAACTGACGGGAACTGAAGGTTGGTCCAGTGGCTTGTGTAAGCTTCTCATAGGGTGAGATTTGTGCTGAGTTTTTGTTTGTTTGTTTGTTTTCCTCTGATGGGCAAGGCTGAGTGAGGTGGTAATCCTGTCTGCTGAAGATTGGGTTTCTTTTTTTTTTAATTGTTTAGATGAGGCATACTGCACAGGGTGCTACTGGTGTTTGGGTGGTGCTGGGTCTTGTATTCAAGTGGTTTCCTCTGTGGGAGTTCTCACTATTTGATACTGCCTAGGGTTAGTTCTCTGGTAATGCAGGGTCTTGGAGTCAGTGCTCCCACTCCAAAGGCTCAGGGCTTGATCTCTTGTTAGGAACAAAGATTCCACAAGTAGTTGATTATGGCGTCAAGTGAGATTAAAACAAATATCCAAAAACAAGAAATCAAAGATGAACCCCAGACAAACATCAGCTACAAAATCAGGCAAATAATAACTAAAATAATGGAATATACACATGTACATATACACCCATGAGCAAAGTCAAAGCAGTCCATCAAAAATAAAGTACAATAGATTGACCTGGTGAACAAAGGAAATCAAAAATTATATTTACCAGTTAAGAGCAATGCTAACTAAGCACAAACTGGAAAACAAAGCTAAAGCAAGTTGCCAAGTGGGGAACAAAGCAATGAAAACAAAACTAACAATATGTTAAGAGGAAAGGAAAGAAAGAAAAGAAGGAAAGGATAGATAAGCAAAGTTAAATAAAGGTAGATGAAGAAGATTTATACACATTGAAGATTAACTGCAAGGGAAAAGAACAGTAGGAAAGGCAAACAAAGGAATAAATGTAGAAAAAAATATAATAGGTTTAACAAAATTCGAATTATAAAATAGAGAAAAGGAAAAAAAAAAAAAGAAGAAGAAAGAGAAAAGGAAAACTCCACAGAACTGCAAATGCCCAAAGTAGAGGCAGAGGTTTATATCAACAATAAAAAGTGTGACTGAATATACACATATACATATATACCCATAAGCAAAATCAAAACAGTCCAACAAACTAAAGTACAATAGTTGACCTAGTGAATAAAAGGAACCAAAAAATTATGTCTACCAGAACAAACCTAACTAAAGCACAAGCTGGAAAACAAAACTAAAACAAGGTGCCAATTAGGGTTTAAAGCAATGAAACAAAACTAACAAATATGTTGAGACTAAAGTAAAGAAAGAAAATAAATAAAGAATAGATAAGCAAAGTTAAATAGAGGTAGATAGAGAATATTTATATATATATATATATTAAGGATTAACTGCAAGAGGAAAAGCAAACAAAGGAATAAATGTAGAAAAATAATAATAGGTTTAAAATTTTAAATTAAAAAAAGAGGGGGAAAGGACTCCCAGAGTCCTTTTCTCTCTGGGAGTCACAGCCCACTTCACCTCCCTAGAATGCCCTCTAACACTGCTGATCTCTGGACCTGCCATGAGGGCAGCTCAGATCCTAATCTGCTCTTACTACTCTGTGTTCTTGCCTCCAGTGTCCACAGCTATCAGAACTAGTGGATTTTCTTTTGTGGGAGCTTTCAATGTCCTTTATATATTCCAAAGACATAGATTCTGCTAGTTGATTGTGTGGATTTAATCTGCAGCTTGTACAGCTGGTGAGAGGATTTGGGGTCTTTTTCCTTAATCACACTGCCCCTGCATTTCAACTATAGTTTTATTTCCACCTCTGGATATGGATTGTTGACTGGGGTTTGTTCCTGAGGCTGCCCTGGAGGACTTGAGTTTGCCCCTGTGAGGGCCAGGTGTGGAGGTGGTGCAATTGCTTGGGTCACAGGGGTTCTGGCAGAACCAGGTACTCAGGGGAGTTGGCAGCTAGGGCAGCAGGAAATATAGTGCTCTAGAAGGGTATGGCAATCAGTATTGACCAATATGCTCCAGTATTCTTGCCTGGAGAACTCCCCTCCCTGACAGAGAAGACTGGCAGGCCACAGTCTTCAGGGTACAAAGAGTTGGACATGACTGAAATGATCCTGTGTGCAAAGATAGATGCAAGATTTTTTTTGCCTGTGGCAGCTCTGCCCCAGTGAGAGTTGAGAGTGAAGGTGGCCCTGCTGCTTGGCTTGTGGGGACCCTGGTGGTGCTAAGTGTGCAGGGACACAGGACTGCCTCTGCCACAGGAGTTATGGCCCTATCAGAGTCTTTTTTCGAGTCTCTTGTAGCTGGAGATCAGAAGGCCTCTTTGGCCAGTCTTTCTCCATAGCTCCGCCCATTCAGGCACTTAGAGGGCTCCCTTGCCTGGGATCCTTCTCTGTTGTTTGGCATGTCAGGCACATAGAGAGGCCCCCATGGCTGGGATCGTACTCTGTAGATCGGTGTTTCAGGCTCTTAAAGGGGCACCCTGGGTGGGGTCCTACTCTGTAGGTCAGTAGGTCAGGCATTTGATGGGCCAGCCTCTCTATTGTTCAGCAGCTGGCATGTGTGGGGAAGCGGGGTGTGGAGAGAGGCTATGGTGATGGCTCCACCCCCTACGCAGGACTCAGCAGCATCGCCTTGCTTCCATGGCTGCCAGGCTTTCCCACCACAATCTCCACCCTCACCTCCCCGCAATTTGTCTCTCTGCTGTTGACAGCAGCCCTCGCCCTGGGATTGCTCCACAATCTCTTAACTACAGCTCCCAACCACTGCACTGTCTAGGGTACGTATGGCTGCAGCAGGGACTGTCTGATTTCATTCCCTTTAGGCTGCCACAGATCAGCTGTTTCCCTCTCACCCTTAAACGTTTCTCTTCTGACTCAGATGCCCTGATGTGTGAATTGGACCCCTGCCTCAGGCCCCCTACCCACCAAGGGCAGGTTCAGTCCTACTAACACTCCAGTTTCCCCCCCTAGTTCCTTTGTGCTACCAAGTTTTGCGTGGGTCTATATATTCTTTTCTGCTTGTCAGATCCTCCTGTCCTCTTTCAGCTGGTGCTCTGCGTGCACTTCTGTGTCTGAAGGTGTGTTCCTGATGTATCCATGGAGAAAGAAGTACTCCACGTCCACCTACTCCTCTGCCATCTTGTTCCTCCTGACTCCTACCATTATGCTTCTTAATTGTTACAGATGTTGACTGACAATATTAATCTGAAAAAGGAGTTTAAAATGATAAATCTTTACAAAATAAACAATTGTAGTTTTAAAAATATAATCTATACTAAAAACAAGCAACTCATGGCACTCCACACTTTCTATAGGAAAGAACAGCACATTCATGGGTGTGTGTGCACCCATTGATAGTCCATCAAACATTTGAACACTACCTTCATAAGATTTTGTTGTTCAGTCACCAAGTCATGTCTGATTTTTTGCAACCCCATGGACTAATGCATACCAGACTCCTCTGTCCTTCACTATCTCCCAGAGTTTATTCAGATTCATGTCCATTGAGTCCATGATGTCATCCAACCATCTCATCCACTGTCGTCCCCTTCTGCCTACAATCTTTCCCAGCATCAGGGTCTTATCTAATAAGTCAGGTCGTTACATCAGGTGGCCAAAGCCCTGGAGCTTCAGCTTCAGCATCAGTCCTTCCAATGAATATTCAGGACTGATTTCCTTTATGATTGGCTGGTTTGACCTCCATGCAAAAGCCATGAGTCACACAGTTACTTATAGTACTTGTTCAACTATATGATGATCTCTAGGGTATTTTCCAGAACATCTATCTACTGAAAACAACTGTTCTTAGTTACCCAGTTGTGTCCAGCTCTTTGTGACTCCAGGCACTGTAGCCCATCAGGCTCCTCTGTTCTTGGGGATTCTCCAGGCAAGAATTCTTGAGTGGGTTGCCATGCCCTCCTCCAGGGGATCTTCCCAACCCAGGGACCAAACCCAGGTCTCCTGCATTACAGGCAGATTCTTTACTGTCTGAACCACCAGGGAAACACACTGAAAACAACTAGCAAGAGCAATATCTAAAAAAAAAAAAGAAAGAAAAACACAGAATAAAATAAGTCTCTCTTGAGGGTGATATAGTGCCACATTCCTTGTGACACTAAAATTTAGAGACATAGTAAAGGCATCAGTCCTATACCTGCCTGCCTACCTGTTCTATACCTAAAATAGCAGGAAGGGGAAATAAAGAGAATGAAGGAGTGTGGTCCCAGTATACAAGGCACAATCAGACACTCCTTACAATGTTGCTTTTCCCAATTCAGTCCCTGCATCCAAGCCCTGGAGCCTTGGCATAACTCTGTCCTGTGCCCTAGAAATTTAGAGTTGATTAAGCAATAGTCCTGGCCTTCCAAAAGCTCAAGGTCTAATGAGGAAAACAAGATGGGGATAGAAGTACACAGATCATTCTACTTGTAAGTGATATGATCCATGTCATCAAGAAAGACTGAGCAGGGTTCAAAGACAGCAACCATGACCCTGTGGGTGCCATTTGAGATAGGTTGATGGGTAGGATATCAATAGGTGGAGAGGTAGGGCACAAGCAAAGGCTAACAGGGTGGGTATCTTCCAGAAAAGGCACTTGGTTCCTGGGCTGTTGAGGTCAGGTTGACTGGTACCAGGCTGTGGAGGGCCTGGCACACCACGGTGAGGATTCTGTGTCTAATGGATGACCTTTGTAAGAGCTGTTTCCATGGAGAAGAAATATCTAAAATTAAACTCCAAAGTGTAATTTGCATTTATGAATGCAGTGGTCAGCCCTTGCACTCTTTCCTTTCTTCTTGACAGGCTACTGCCAACATCTGAACCTTGACTCAATACCTGACAAGTCATTTTCTCACTTTCTATCCTCCTTGGAAGATTTAATTAGTGATACATTCAAAGTAAAGTAAACAAAGGAACAAAAAAGATATTGAAGTGGTGGCAGAAAGTGTTAATAGCCGGAGATCAGCCTAAGGAAAGTATCAAGGGATCTTGTAAGTAGGAAGAAGTCTTCACACCCAGCCATCACCCTCCCCCAAAACTCACAATCTGCTGCAAAAGGTGAAGGTCAAATGGTGAGGAAAGAGGAGGTTCCAGGTTTCTCAGGGGTTCAACAGATCCATAGCCAGTGAGCACTGTAGTTAAACACACAGATCTGGAGTCAGATAGATGCAGTTTGGGTGTACACTTAGAGGTGGTGTGAACCTAAGCAGGTTACAACCTCTCTGGTCCTCAGTTTACTTGTCTGTAAAATGGAAATACTGGTCGCATCTGCTTTACAGGGTTCTTGAAGAGAAGAAATATGATGCTGCAAGAGAAAGAACTTATCCTAGTGAGCCCTGAAAACGACTTCTCTTATCATCACCTAAAACTTTCAATAACTTTACATGGAAGTAGAGTTCAGCTACACTACTTTCTGCTGTGTTCAGAGCAGGGAGTCACAAACCCTCTCTACCCCAATGTGTGCATGAAGGGCAGAGTAAAAAGAAATACGGGTTGAGTTTTGTGGCAATCTGGCATCCAGAGTGCAGGACTAGAAAAAGCCAAGTTAACTAAAGTGAGATTCTAAGGATGTGAAAAGTACATGTGTGTGTACCAGAAAAGATGAGCTTTGATCTCACACACACATACACATGCTGATTAGAGTAGTACTGGCAAAGCACAGCTCACATCTATCCCATTTTATTATTTAGAACATCTAAAAGATGTCAAGGGTTTGAGACAACCAGGATGCACAAAGGCCGGGAATGGAGGGGATGTCTGCAGTCACAGCGTTCCAGCTGGTTCACATCAGGGCCTGCACAGGAGTATCAGGACTAGACAATTTACCTGGAGAAGTGGAGCAACAATGCTGTTTGAAACAAATGAGGACTATGGGACTTGTGCCTGCCCCCACAAGTGGGGCCACACTTAACCATAGGCTCCCTAACTCCTTTGACACTGACTCAAGGAATTCAGTACCTAGTGGAGGAATCCTACAGTACCTTGGCTTGTCTGGAAGTGCCCAGAGCTAAAGACTCTAGATAATGAAAAGTCCCCAAGAATGACCACTTACAAAAATTTTAAATGCCTCTTCAGGCTACTCTACAGAAATGATTGCACAAAGAACAAAAATGCAAATGATCACTAACAAGTATTTCACCAGAGTCCAGTGTTTGACTGAATGCCATCTTTTTCGAGAAGTGTGATCTGTGTATAAATAGAGCTTTAGTCTTATTCACATGAAGCATCCAAATATTTTGACAAATTAACTGTCATCTGCCAACCCAAAGGCCAGGAGCTTCCTTGGGGAGGAAGTGGAGGACAATTAACAGTTTAACAAAACACAGCTGCAACACACAAAAACCGCCTTCATTCTAAGCCCCTTTGCCTTCCATAAGAAGAGAACAGAATACAGTTAAAAGTGTTCCCAAGACTCCTACCCCTCAGGTCACAAAATTAAAGAACATTTCTAACAGGTCCTGAAACACCCGCAGTATCAGAGGAAGACCAACAGCCCACACCCCCATTCAACACCCAGCACTTTGGTGCTCTGAAACCCCAATCTGTGGCTTCAAATTTGGGATTTATTTAGTTAACATCCCTAACGTACCCTCTCCTGGATGAGGTAAATATAACAGTGTAGTTCATCCATGGAAAGGAACTATTGATTTTTATTATGGAAAAGCAGACTGGGTGAATTGTACACTTGGATTTAATTACTTTTGTCAGCAGTCCAATGACTTCAAGGATAAACCTGGAGCAAGCACTTCCAGCAGATAAATGGAAAATCTCCAACAGCTCCGACTTGGTATGGGAGGCTCTGACCTCAATTCAGCTGGAGTCGGATTTTACCTTGGGTAGTGTGTTTATGAGTCTGTGTGAGGAATGAAGAATCAATTATTAAAACAAAAGATCTTAAACTTGGAATGAAAACTCACAAGTTAACATAGTGGTTTTAGCTTTTATATACTATAGCTTGTGAGAACTAGAAGAGTCCCTTATCGCTTCATCCCATTCTTTCATTTTACAGATGACGATGGGAGAATTGGTGACTTGTCCAAGGTCACCTCCCTCCTTTGAAATACACTTTCCACTATATGACAGTGACCTTCAAGTGAAATTTGCCCAGTGAAATGCCACCCCCAGTGCAGCCTCTTGCTACGGGTATTAAAGGATTCCAGGTACTGGAAAATTAGCTTATCCTTTCTCTGCTAAAAAGGATATTGTGCTCAATACCCTGGTTTAACTGATAAGGACCTCCGCATTTACAACCAACCTGTACTCAAAATCTTTGTAAACAGTGGGTTAGAATTTGAACTCTACTTTCCCCATAGAAATAATATTAGAAACCATGGGTTGGTGCCAAGACAACTCATAGAATTGTATTTAAATTAGGATTCAATGCCAGGGGGACTATAGAAAAATGTAATCAATAGCAAATATGTTTGCAATTCTTCCAATTAATGATCTAAAAAAATAGAAAAGCAATCCATTTCAAAGTAAATTATCAGCACTTATGTTGAATATTGATGCTTTTTTTAAATAAGCAGTTTTAATAAGTATTCATTTAGCAAGAATATTCTGAGTACCACCAGACTGACTGCCTACCTCTAAGAAGAAACTGAAGCCTGGAAGGGACAAGAAAACAAAGAAAATGAGAAAATTAGAGACATGTCCTAAGGTACAAAGGGAACACAAGTGCCTGGAGAGATTAGGAGGGCCCTAGCCGAGAAGGCGACTTCTGATTCAGTCCTCAAAGGTTGAGCAGGAGTTTGACAGGAAGGTGAATGCGCAGAGGCTATTCAGATGAGAATTTGAGCACTCTCGGGACCAACCAGTTACTTCACTTAAGAATGCGGAGCTTCCCTATTGGCTAAATACAGATATTTCACTAGCACTGCTCACTGAGGAACTGAGGAACACTGCTCATTGTTCCTCAGCCATAATAAAGACTAGATTTAGCTATGAATGAAAGAAAGAAAGAGCAAAGGAAGAAAGGGTTACTGAGCAAGAACTGAAAGTGCAATAGGAAGACCCAGCTCAAATGTCATGTTTGCCATCGCTGTAGGATGCTAGGGTCTTGACTCATTTGCTTTTGAAATCTTCAGAGCACAGTACGGGACCTTTATTAGGTACTTAGCAAATGTGTGTTTGAGTCAAAAGTCAATTTCCACGATGAGATACCACTTTATAACCACAAGCGTGGCTGTAACAACAACAACAACAAAAAAAAAAAAAAAAAAAAACAGCTAATAACAAGTGTGAATGTAAAATACAGAGAAATTGAAACTGTTCTATACCTTCAGTTCAGTTCAGTTCAGTCGCTCAGTCGTGTCCGACTCTTTGCGACCCCATGAATCGCAGCACGCCAGGCCTCCCTGTCCATCACCAACTCCCGGAGTTCACTCAGACTCACGTCCATCGAGTCAGTGATGCCATCCAGCCATCTCATCCTCTGTCGTCCCCTCCTCATCCTGCCCCCAATCCCTCCCAGCATCAGAGTCTTTTCCAATGAGTCACTTAGTGGGAATGTAAAATGGTTCAAGAACTTTAGGAAACAGTTTGGTAGCTCCTCAAAAGATAGAGTTAAGATATGACCTCACAATTTCTCTTTGAGGTATACAATAAAGGGAAAAAACACACCACACAACAAGAAATATACATTAGTGTCAACAGTAAGGGCAACAGTATTCAGAATATCCAGAAAGAGGAGACAATCATCAGCTAATGAATCGATAAATAAAATACGATCAGTCCATAAGAGAGAACATTATTCTGCCATAAAAAGAAATGAAGTACTGACATATGTTACAACATGGATAAATTGGTGTTTTTTAATAAATTATACTTGACACACAATATTAGTTTCAGGCGTGTGTGTGTGCAAGCTAAGTCACTTCAGTCGTGTCTGACTCTTTGTAACCCTATGGACTGTAGCCTGCCAGGCTCCTCTGTCCATGGGATTCTCCAGGCAAGAATACTGGAGTGAGTTGCCTTGCCCTCTTCCAGGGGATCTTCCAGACCCCGGGATCCAACCCTCATCTCTTAGGTCTCCTGCAACGGCAGCTGGGTTCTATACCTCTAGCACCACTTGGGAAGCCCAGTTACAGGCATACAACACAGTAATTATATTTTTTATATATTATGAAATAATCACCACTGTAAGTCCAGTTACCATCTACCACCATACAAAGTTATTATAACATTATTGACTATATTCCCTGCATGTACCTTACAACTCTGTGACTTCTTATTTTATAACTAGAAGTTTGTACCTCTTAATCTCCTTCACCTGTTCAGTCTGTTCCCCAGCCCCACTCCCCTCTGGCAACCACTAGTTAATTCTGTAAGTCTGTATCTTTAAGTCTTTTTCTATTTTCTTTCTTTGGTTCATTTGTTTTGTTTTCTAGATTTCACATGAGTGGAATCACATGATTCATCCACATTGTCACAAATGGCAAGATTTCATTAATTTTATCTAGATAGATAGATAAAAAGAAATAACGCAACCACACACACAAAAATTGTATATAAATATATAGTATATCTGAGGTTATTGATATTTCTCCCAGCAATCTTGATTCCAGCTTGTGCTTCTTCCAGCCCAGCGTTTCTCATGATGTACTCTGCATAGAAGTTAAATAAGCAGGGTGACAATATACAGCCTTGACGTACTCCTTTTCCTATTTGGAACCAGTCTGTTGTTCCATGTCCAGTTCTAACTGTTGCTTCCTGACCTGCATATAGGTTTCTCAAGAAGCAAGTCAGGTGGTCTGATATTTCCATCTCTTTCAGAATTTTCCACAGTTTATTGTGATCCACACAGTCAAAGGCTTTGGCATAGTCAATAAAGCAGAAATAGATGTTTTTCTGGAACTCTTTTGCTTTTTCAATGATCCAGTGGATGTTGGCAATTTCACTCTGGTTCCTCTGCCTTTTCTAAAACCAGCTTGAACATCTGGAAGTTCACGGTTCATGTATTGCTGAAGCCTGGCCTAGATAGCATATTAAAAAGCAGAGACATTACTTTGCCAACAAAGGTCCGTCTAGCCAAGGCTATGGTTTTTCCAGTGGTCATGTATGGGATGTGAGAGTTGGACTGTGAAGAAAGCTGAGCGCCAAAGAATTGAAGCTTTTGAACTGTGGTGTTGGAGAAGACTCTTGAGAGTCCCTTGGCCTGCAAGGAGATCCAACCAGTCCATTCTGAAGGAAAGCAGTCCTGGGTCTTCATTGGAAGGACTGATGCTAAAGCTGAAACTCTAATACGTTGGCCACCTCATGCTAAGAGCTGACTCACTGAAAAAGACTCTGATACTGGGAGAGATTGAGGGCAGGAGAAGGGGATGACAGAAGATGAGATGGCTGGATGTCATCACTGACTCGATGGACATGAGTTTGAGTGAACTCCAGGAGTTGATGACAGACAGTGTGCTGCGATTCATGGGGTCGCAAAGAGTCGGACACGACTGAGCAACTGAACTGAACTGAAGTGATATAGTATATACTATATATATGGGCTTCCTGGGTGGGACTGAAGCAACTTGGAGTGCACACACACAACATATATACAATCCCAGATATAGATATATAGATAGTCCCAGAAAAATTGCTGGATTTTACAGTAGTCCTATGTTCAGTTTTCTGAGAAACCTCCATACTGTTTTCCATAATGCCTGCACCAGTTTGCATTCCACCAACAGCACACAAGGATTCCCTTTCTCCACATCCTCATCAACATTGTGATTTCCTGTCTTTTATGATAAGAGCCATTCTGACAGGTGTGAGGTGACAGAAGCATTGTGGTTTTGATTTGCCTTTCTCTGATGAATGGTGAGCATCTTTTCATGTGCCTCTTGACCATCTGTATATCTTCTTTGGAAAAATGTTTATTCGGGTCCTTTGCAAATGTGTTAATAAAATTCTTTGTTTTTTATGTTGACTTGTATGAGTTTTTTGTATAGTTTGAATATTAATCCTTTATTGGATATACCATTTGCAAATATCTTCTCCCACTTGGTAGGTTGCCTTTTCACTGTTAGTGGTTTCCTTTAAGTTTTTAGTTTGACATAGACCTGTTTGTTTATTTTGGGCTTTTGTTGAGTCACTCAGATTCCCTATGCTTCCCCAGTGTTTGATGAGCTTCTTTATGATCGTTTCTTTGAACTCTTTATTGGGTGAATTACTTATCTCCATTTCATTAGGGTTTTTGTTGGGTTTTATTAATATTTTGTCCTTTTATTTGGAACATATTTTTCCTCTTCATTTTGTATGACTAGATGTACAAGCTGGATTTAGCAAAGGCAGAAGAATCAGAGATCAAATTGCCAACATCTGTTGGATCATAGAAAAAGCAAGAGAATTCTAGAAAAACATCTATTTCTGCTTCATTGACTATGCTAATGCCTTTGAGTGGTGGATCATAACAAACTGGAAAATTCTTCAAGAGATGGGAATACCAGACCACCTTACCTGCCTCCTGAGAAATCTGTATGCAGGTCAAGAAGCAACAGTTAGAAATGGACATGGAACAAAAGACTTGTTCCAAACTAGGAAAGGAGTACATCAAGGCAGTATATTGGCACCATGCTTATTTAACTTGTATGCAGAGTATATCATGTGAAATCCCAGACTGGATGAAGCACAAGCTGGAATCAAGATTGCTGGGAGAAATATCAATAACCTCAGATATGCAGATGACATCACCCTATGGCAGAAAGCAAAGAGGAAAATAAAGAGCCTCTTGATGAAGGTGAAAGAGGGGCGTGAAAAAGCTGGCTTAAAACTCAACAGTCAGAAAACTAAGATCATGGCCTATGGTCCCATCACTTCATGGCAAATAGATGGGGAAACAATGGAAACAGTGACAGACTTTATTTTCTTGGGCTCCAAAATCACTGCAGGTGGTGACTGCAGTCAAGAAATTAAAACATGCTTGCTCCTTGGAAGAAAGGCTATGACCAACATAGACAGCATATTAAAAAGCAGAGCCATTACTTTGCCAACAAAGCTCCATACAGTCATAGGTATGGTTTTTCTAATAGTCATGTATGGATGTGAGAGTTGGACCATAAAGAAATATGAGCACCAAAGAATTGATCCCAACATCAGAAAAGACTCTGATGTTGGAAAAGATTGAGGGCAGGAGGAGAAGGGAATGACAGAGGATGAGATGGTTGGATGGCATTACCAACTCAACGGACATGATTCTGAGCGAGCTCCAGAAGTTGGCGATGGACAGAGAAACCTGGTGTGCTACAGTCCACGGAGTCCAAAGAGTTGGACATGACTGAGAGACTGAACTAAACTTCTATGAATTAGGCAAAACAGCTACTTCTCCTGGTCATGAAGGAGTGGCCTTGTGTGGAAGCATCACTTGTGTAGACTGCTTGTGCCTGGCGCCTTGGTCAGGCTGACGAAAGGTGGAACGGTCCATATTGTGGGCAGTCCCTGGAGAGCACTGCACCTAAGGCTGCCTTGGTGGGAAGCAGGGCTGGAATTAGAGTGGGTGTGGTCTAGGCGGCAGCCCAGGGGAACTCAAAGAATGGCACTCATCCGTGCCCCCTGCCCCAGAGAGGGCTCTCATTTAGCAGAAGCAAGCACTAAGGTTAGTAAATGAAATTGTTCTTCCCATATAGTCTAGGTATCATTTAAAATGCTGCTTTTTTGCTGTGTCTCAGGGTGGGTGAGTCTGCACTCAGGCCCCTCAACTCTACCCCATGCTATTCCTGGTTGCCATGATAGGGTGGGTTTCCCACGGTTACCACGTCTTCTTCTTTCCTACCGTTTCTATGTGGTCCTTCTATGTGCAGTAACTGGCCAATCAGCCCCCAGACCTTCCTCAGGAAGAACTGCTCCATAGGCAGGTGTAGATTCAGTGTACACACGGGAGGAGGTAAGCTCAGGGTCTTCCTATGCTGTCTTCTAGAGCAACCCCCACTAACATGGATGGACTCTGAAAAAATTGAGTGAAAGGAGCAAGTTAAGAAAGGCCAAATATGGTCTTTTCCATTTAAATGAAATATCCAGAATATGTAAATCTATAGAGACAGAACGGAGAAAGCAATGGCACCCCACTCCAGTACTCTTGCCTGGAAAATCCCATGGACGGAGGAGCCGGGTTGGCTGCAGTCCATGGGGTCGCTGAGAGTTGGACACAACTCAGTGACTTCACTTTCAATTTTCACTTTTCACTTTCATGCATTGGAGAAGGAAATGGAAACCCACTCCAGTGTTCTTGCTTGGAGAATCCCAGGGACGGGGGAGCCTGGTGGGCTGCCGTCTATGGGGTTGCACAGAGTCGGACACGACTGAAGTAACTTAGCATAGAGACAGAAAGTGACTAATGATTGCCTAAGGCTGAGGCTAAATTCAACATTCAAAAGGCTAAACTCAACATTCAAAAAGCTAAGAACCTGTATCATGAATTCATGGCAAATAGATGGGAAAACAATGGAAACAGTGACAGACTTTATTTTTGGGGGCTCCAGAATCACCATGGATGGTGACTGCAGCCATGAAATTAAAAGACACTTGCTCCTTGGAAGAAAGGCTATGACAAACCTAGAAAGTGTGTTAAAAAGCAGAGACATCACTTTGCCAACAAAGGTCTGCATAGTGAAAGCTATGGTTTTTCCAGTAGTCATGTATGGATGTGAGAGCTGGACCATAAAGAAGGCTGAGCACCTAAGAATGGATGCTTTTGAATTGTGATGTTGGAGAAGATTCTTGAGAGTCCCTTGGACTGCAAAGAGACTAAACCAGTCAATCCTAAAGGAAGTAAACCCTGCATATTCATTGGAAGGACTGATGCTAAACCTGAAGCTCCAATACTTTGGCCGTCTGATGCGAAGAACTCACTCACTGGGAAAGACCCTGATGCTGGGAAAGATTGAAGGCAGAAAGGGACAACAGTGGATGAGATGCTTGGATGGCTGCCGGGGGCCAGCATGAGGAACTCCGCCCATGGCAAAGGTCATGAGGAAGGAGGCTTGGCATGCGCAAAGGCGTGATCAAGCCTCAGGAAACCCTCTGTTCCCGAGCATCTACCCCAAAACCAGAGTCTGTTTTATGCTCTCCCCCATAACCGTTTCTCTCGGAGAAGGAGTAAACGTGCAGCTCCAAGGCAATAAAAATTCTTGGGCGTGACAAGAGTGTTTCAGCTTATGGACTCCTCTGTAGGTTATCTAGCCCACCTGTATAGGTTCGTCCAGCCACGTGTGATTTACAGCCTCCCAATCTGAGAGGCACGAGATGTTTTAGACTTACTAAAGGCAAATTCTTTTGGGGAGTTGGAAATTATTAGTATAGTGGGTTGGTTAGGAATTATATTGGTGAAGGGTTTTTCATTTGTTGTGCCAATAATTGCTGCTAATTCCCTGCCCTGGGTGTGACAAGGGTGTCTTAGGTCAAACCTCTCTGGGGACAAACTAGCTTCTGTGACAGGATTATCCATTCTCCTGCCACATGATTGTTTACTACCTCTTAACTATAAACAGCACAGAGAGTTTTGGAGTATTTTGAGAGTCTTAATTAGCATAGGGCTTTTCTCATTGTTGAGTCAATGATTGCCAGGCCTCCATATCCTTAGGCACCTGGGAATATATTAATCAATGTATTTGGAATATAGAAAAGGAAATATAGTAGTTTTAAGGTTAGCAATACTAGACTTTTTGAGTTAATGAATTTTCTCTTTTGTAATAGATCACTGTACTTTGTTATAAATCACTGTATCCTTGCTATGTAAAAATGTAACTTTATCACTATCTGAAGACTAAATAGATCTTAAGGGGAACATTGGTGAAAGGATTTTCATTTGTTGGGTTGATGTTTGCTGCTAAATCTCCAAGTTCCCTGCCCTTATAATGAATATAACTAGCATATAGGAGAAATAAGTATTAACCTTTAAGCATATAGGAGAAATAAGCATTAACCTTTAAGATTAATCATGTTAACCTTGGGTTAAATAAATTCCTTTCTTGATTGTAACTCACTACACCCTCACCCTATAGGAATGTAACTTTATTCGGAGGGTGGTGCCTGGTTTAAGAAAAAACACCCTTGGAAGAAACAAGTTTTTTGGTTATCAGAAAGAAAGGATCATAAAATGTCAGCAGGTCTCACTCATGGCCAGAAGATGATGTAAAATCCCTAAGACCTTTTTATGTGAAGCACCTGATTTTTATAAAGGTCAGGACTGCTGACCCCCGCATGACTCTGTATTCATCCCTATGTGTAACAAAAGGTATATAAGCAAACCCAAAAATAAAGAAATTGGATCAGTTTCCAGAAAGACTGATTCCCACATGTCGTTTCTTTCTAGCTCCCCATTTTTCTGGCTGAATTCCCATCTGGAGCATGGATGTTATTCCACGTAAACCAAGTTATTCAGCCTCTTTTTCTCCACTAATTTTCCTACTACACTATCCATTTCTAATCTTTCTATATATCTATAATTAAATACGTATTTTTCCAAGGATGCCAACTCCATCCCCACCTTCGAATCACCCTGGATCCACCGGGGCTGGACCCCGGCAGATGGCATCAACAACTAGATGGACATGAGTTTGAACAAACTCAGGGAGATGGTGAGGGACAGGGAAGCCTGGTGTGCTGCAGTCCATGGGTCACAAAGAATTGGACATGACTGAGTGACTGAAAAACAATGAAGGCTGAGGGACTGGGGGAAATGGAGAGGGGATTTTAACAGTTACATGGTTTCTTTGGGGGTTATTAAAAATGTTCTAAACTTGATCATGGTGATGGTTTCACAATTCTGTGAATATACTAAAAGCCACTGACCTGTACACTTTTTTTTTTTTTTTTTGCCTGCACCTTATGGCATGTGGGATCCTCATCCCATAACCAGGCATTAAACCTCTGCATTGGAAATGCGGGCTCTTAACCACTGGAACATCACAGAAGTTCCTTTTTTTCTTAGTTTTTCTCTTTTTATGTGGGCCACTTTTTAAAGTCTTTTATTGAATTTTTTACAATACTGCTTCTGTCTTATGTCTTGGTTTTTGGCCATGAGGCATGTGGGATCTAGTTCCCCTCAGTTCAGTTCAGTTCAGTCGCTCAGTCGTGTCCAACTCTTTGCGACCCCATGGATTGCAGCACGCCAGGCCTCCCTGTCCATCACCATCTCCCGGAGTTCACTCAGACTGACGTCCATCGAGTCCGTGATGCCATCCAGCCATCTTATCCTCTGTCATCCCCTTCTCCTCCTGCCCCCAATCCCTCCCAGCATCAGAGTCTTTTCCAATGAGTCAGCTCTTCACATGAGGTGGCCAAAGTACTGGAGTTTCAGCTTTAGCATCATTTCTTCCAAAGAAATCCCAGGGCTGATCTCCTTCAGAATGGACTCCTTGCAGTCCAAGGGACTCTCAAGAATCTTCTCCAACACCACAGTTTAAAAGCATCAATTCTTCAGCCCTCAGCTTTCTTGACAGTCCAAGTTTCACATCCATACATGACCACAGGAAAAACCTTAGCCTTGACTAGATGGACCTTTGTTAGCAAAATAATGTCTCTGCTTTTGAATATGCTATCTAGGTTGGTCATAACTTTTCTTCCAAGGAGTAAGGGTCTTTTCATTTTGTGGCTGCAATCACCATCTGCAGTGATTTTGGAGCCAAAAAAATAAAGTCTGGCACTGTTTCCAATGTTTCCCCATCTACTTCCCATGAAGTGATGGGACCAGATGCCATGATCTTCATTTTCTGAATGTTGAGCTTTAAGCCAACTTTTTCGCTCTCCACTTTCACATTCATCAAGAGGCTTTTTAGCTCCTCTTCACTTTCTGGCATAAGGGTGGTGTCATCTGCATATCTGAGGTTATTGAGATTTCTCCCAGCAATCTTGATTCCAGCTTGTGCTTCTTCCAGCCCAGCGTTTCTCATGATGTACCCTGCATAGAAGTTAAATAAGCAGGGTGACAATATATAGCCTTGATGTACTCCTTTTCCTATTTGGAACCAGTCTGTTGTTCCATGTCCAGTTCTAACTGTTGCTTCCTAGTTCCCCTACCAAGAATCAAAACTTCCAACTCTGCATTGGAAGACTAAGTGTTAACCTCTGGTCTGCCATGGAAGTCCCTGAAATGTACACTTTATTTTTTAAATAATTTTATTGATTTATTTTTGGTTGTGAAGAAAGAAGGGAAGAAAGCAGGGAATACCACTAGACCATTCAGGTATGACCTAAATCAAATCCCTTATGATTATACAGTGGAAGTGAGAAATAGATTTAAGGGACTAGATCTGATAGACAGAGTGCCTGATGAACTATAGACGGAGGTTCATGACATTGTACAGGAGACAGGGACCAAGACCATCCCCATGGAAAAGAAATGCAGAAAGCAAAATGGCTGTCAGAGGAGGCCTTAAAAATAGCTGTGAAAAGAAGAGAAGTGAAAAGCAAAGGAGAAAGGAAAGATATAAGCATTTGAATGCAGAGTTCCAAAGACTAGCAAGGAGAAATATGAAAGCCTTCCTCCCTCAGCGATCAGTGCAAAGAAATAGAGGAAAACAACAGAACAGGAAAGACTAGAGATCTCTTCAAGATAATTAGAAATACCAAGGGAACAGTTCATGCAAAGATTGGCTCGATAAAGGACAGAAATGGTATGGACCTAACAGAAGCAGAAGATATTAAGAAGAAGTGGCAAGAATACACAGAAGAACTGTACAAAAAAGATCTTCACAACCCAGATAATCACCATGGTGTGATCACTCTCCTAAAGGCAGACATCCTGGAATGTGAAGTCAAGTGGGCCTTAGAAAGCATCACTACAGATAAAGCTAGTGGAGGTGATAGAATTCCAGTTGAGCTATTTCAAATCTTGAAAGGTGATGCTGTGAAAGTGCTGCACTCAATATGCCAGCAAATTAGGAAAACTCAGCAGTGGCCACAGGACTGGGAAAAGTCAGTTTTCATTCCAATCCCAAAGAAAGGCAATGCCAAAGAGTGCTCAGGCTACTGCACAATTGCACTCATCTCACATGCTAGTAAAGTAATGCTCAAAATTCTCCAAGCCAGGCTTCAGCAATACGTGAACTGTGAACTTCCAGATGTTCAAGCTGGTTTTAGAAAAGGCGGAAGAACCAGAGATCAAATTGCCAACGTCTGCTGGATCATCGAAAAAGGAAGAGTTGCAGAGAAACATCTGTTTCTGCTTTATTGACTATGTCAAAGCCTTTGACTGTGTGGATCACAAGAAACTGTGGACCTACATCACCTGCCTGGCAGGTCCAGACCACCAGACCACCTGACCTGCCTCTTGAGAAACCTTTATGCAGGTCAGGAAGCAACAGTTAGAACTGGACATGGAACAACAGACTGGTTCCAAATAGGAAAAGGAGTACGTCAAGGCTGTATATTGTCACCCTGCTTATTTAACTTATATGCAGAGTACGTCATGAGAAACACGGGACTGGAAGAAGCACAAGCTGGAATTAAGATTGCTGGGAGAAATCTCAATAACCTCAGATATGCAGATGACACCACCCTTATGGCAGAAAGTGAAGAGGAGCTAAAGAGCCTCTTGATGAAAGTGAAAGAGGAGAGTGAAAAAGCTGGTTTAAAGCTCAACATTCAGAAAACGAAGATCATGGCATCTGGTCCCATCACTTCATGGGAAATAGTTGGGGAAACAGTGGAAACAGTGGCAGACTTTATTTTTGGGGGCACCAAAATCATTGCAGATGGTGATTGCAGCCATGAAATAAAAAGACGCTTACTCCTTGGAAGAAAAGTTATGACCAACCTAGATAGCGTATTGAAAAGCAGAGACATTACTTTGCCAACAAAGGTCCATCTAGTCAAGGCTATGGTTTTTCCTGTGGTTTGCATGGATGTGAGAGTTGGACTGTGAAGGAAGCTGAGCACCAAAGAATTGATGCTTCTGAACTGTGGTCTTGGAGAAGACTCTTGAGAGTCCCTTGGCCTGCAAGGAGATCCATCCAGTCCATTCTAAAGATCAGTCCTGAGTGTTCTTTGGAAGGAATGATGCTAAAGCTGAAACTCCAGTACTTTGGCCACCTCATGCAAAGGGTTGACTCATTGGAAAAGACCCTGATGCTGGGAGGGATTGGGGGCAGGAGGAGAAGGGGACAACAGAGGATGAGATGGCTGGATGGCATCACCAACTCAATGGACATGAGTTTGAGTGAACTCTGGGAGTTGGTGATGGACAGGGAGGCCTGGAGTGCTGCAATTCATGGAGTTGCAAAGAGTCGGACATGACTAAGTGACTGAACTGAACTGCACTGAACTGATTTTTGGTTGGTTGAGTCTTCCCTGCTGCACAGGCCTTTGTCTCATCTGCCAAGCAGGGGCTACTCCACAGTTGTAGTGAAAGGTTTCTCATTGTTGGCTTTTCTTGCTGCAGAGCACAAGCTCTAGGGCATGGGGCCTTCAGTAGCTGAGGCACACCAGCTTAGTTGCTCTGAGGTATATGGGATCTTCCTGACCCAGGGATTGAACTCATGTCTCCTGCATTAGCAGATTCTTTACCACTGAGCCACCAGAGAAGCCCCACTGTACACTTTAGATGAGCGAATTTTGTGTTATGTGAATTTTATCTCAGTAGGGCTTCCCCAATGACTCAGTGGACAAAGAATCTGCCTGCAATGCAGGAACTGCAGGCTACGCTGGTGAGATCCCTGGGTCAGGAAGATCCCCTGGAGGAGGAAGTGGCAATCTACTCCAGCATTCTTGCCTGAAAAAATCCATAGACAGAGGAGCCTGGCGGGCTACAGTCCATGGAGTAGCAAAGAGTCAGACACAACTGAGCACACACGACATGATTTTTAAATTAGCCATGAGGTAACCATATGTATGAAATTTCTTTATCCATTCTTTCAACAAATATTTTTCAAGCCCGCACTTTATGCCAGGCACAGTGAGAGATCTGATACAGAATAGTAAGCAAGACAAAGTCCCTACCTTCAAGGTATTTACGGCAGGGGGAGGAGTGGACAATAAGCAAAAAATTAAGGGATTAGGTAAACACAATTAATTGAAAACAAGCCCTTATATACTCCCCTCTCTCCTACATCCCAGTGAAATGACTGCCAAGGACTAAAAAGGTATTAAAAAGCAGAGACAAAGAGAATAACAAATAACCCCAGACAAAACATGACATGAACTTTTGTAATAAAGAGGATGGACAAAAGATATCTTAACATGTCCACTGGAAGTCACTAAAGGTTTTTAAGCAAGCAGAGTGACTCGAATTAATACTGAGCCCATTACTCTGGCTGCTCTGTGTAGAACAGATAATAGAGCAAGAAAATAGAAGGCAGGAGAAAAATTGTATATTATTACCATAATCCAAGTAAATGGTGATGCCGTTTGGACAGTGGAGACAGAAAAAGTGGTATTGAATTTGGGATATATCTTGAAGGTAGAACCAGTAGGACTTGCTAATAGATTGACCACAGGGAAGGAAGAGAAAGAGGAATCAAAAATTACCATTAGATATTTTAGTTGAGCAGCTAGGTAGATGATGCAACATTTACTCAAATGAAGATGGAGAAGGAAAGTTTGGGGGATGGAGCAACTAATTAAGAATCAAGCATTTTGGACATTTGAAGTCTTAAATGCCTATAAGATATCCAAGTGCCCAAGATGGCTGCCAAGTAGATATTTTATGTTTAAGTTGGACTAGAGATAGAGATTTGGGAGTCATCAGCACATACATACTATATAAATTCATGGAACTAAGAAGGGAAGAGGGTCCAGATCTGAGCCCTGAAGTTTAAGAGGTGAGCCACAGGCTCCAGAATTTTGTTCTTTACATTTGTTTGTGAAATAGGTTATTCTACAGAAATTTTCAATTACCTTCTAATATTTCTGCTTTCCATGACATCCTGGGCTTCCCTGGTGACTCAGATGGTAAAAAATCTGCCTGCAATGCAGGAGACCCAGGTTCAATCACTGGGTAAGGAAGATCCCCTGGAGAAGGGAATAGCTACTCACTCCAGTATTCTTGCCTGGAAAATTCTATGGGCAGAGAAGCCTGCCAAGCTATATAGGCCATGGGGTTGCAAAAGAGTCAGACATGACAGCGACTAGCGCACACACATACACACACACACACACACACACACACACCGCTAAGAAAGGCTTTCTCCATTTGATGTGACAAAATTTTCCTCCTACACATCCTTCTAGTATATTCAGCATTTATATGTATATCTTTAGTGCAGAGATGGGCTAGAAATCTGAATGGATGCAAAAGGCAATAAGCTGGTCCAATCATAGAATTCACCTCATTTTATTCCTATCTCTCAGGGACCCCAGACCTTTGCTGTCTGGTGTCCAGCATCTTGAAAACTATCCTACATCTTTTTTTTTTCCTTTCCACATTTAATATAATGAGGATATGCAAATATATAGAGTAATTTAATTTTTAGTTTTGGTTTTTTATTTATTTTTGGCCATGCCACACTGCATGTGGGATCTTAGTTCCCTGACCAGGGATCGTGTCCCCTTGCACTGGAAGCTCACAGTCTTAACTACTGGCCCACCACAGAAGTCCCCACTAATTTCATATTTATACAAATAAAATATGCAAACATAAATACTTACCTACTGGTAAATGTGCACACAATTTACAAGTTCATGCAGAATGAACTGGAATGATTTACACCAAACTATTAACAGTGGTAACCCTTACAAGTAAAGGAATAAAGGTAAAATAAGGATCATTTTTATTTTACTTAAACTGCCTTTCAGGGTTTTAATTTTATAGTGATTATATATTATCTTTATAAATTATTACAAAATAAAATATAGATAAGAATATTTTAAATCATTACCGTCACTACCCTCTTCAGTCCAGTGCATTATGTTGAAGAAGGTGTATCTATGATTGACTAGCTCATACACAGTTCAAATGACATTGTTCCCTTTACTTTGTGATTTCCCATTAAGGCTTCCTAGACTGTATCTGTCTCCCATGTTTTGAAAGGCTAATCATTTAATCCAAATAATATGAGAAGGAGGACAATTTAAATCAATAATTGCATACCTTAAATTCTGCTGGAGAAAAATACCTACATCAACTGTAATTTGAAATATAGCTTTGACTATTACCATCCCCACTGAAACATTCTTGCTGGTAAAAAGGTTGTTTTGTCTCCAGAGAAAATACGGAGGCTGTCAAGCAAATTTCACCACGTGGTACAACCCATCCTCACCATAGCCAAAAAGCTGATTTCTTGTTTTGAACACTGTATTTAAGTTAGGTGACAGCTTTTGCATTGCAAATTGTTGGGGAAGATTCTTGTGCAAGCAAATGTCAATCTTGTTCCCAGAGCTTAGGATCCCAAATGTAAATTCCACTGTATATTCTGCTGCTGCTGCTGCTAAGTCATTTCAGTCGTGTCCAACTCTGTGCAACCCCATAGACAGCCACCCACCAGGCTCCTTTGTCCCTGGGATTCTCCAGGCAAGAATACTGGAGTTGCCATTTCCTTCTCTGAATGCACTTTAAACAAGAGTTCAGCAAGAGAGATGTATCTGTATGTGAAGAGATGCTACTTAATGAAGGTCTCTAAGTGGCATATCAACTGCTCTAGCATTTTGCAGGGAAAACTGTTTCTCTACTCACAACACCAGGCACGAATGTGTAGGTGGGTGTACCACATTAAGCAATTCTCCAGGTCTCTGCAGGCACCAACTGAGAGTCCTAAAACGTAATTAAACTCTGACACTACACAGATTTACCACGGACCCCACAGATTACTGGCTCAGTCCCATAAGACTGCCCTCCTTTCAGATGCCAGTCTCAAGTACTGGGTTCCCAGCTTACCCACACTTCTGTCTGACTTGGCTGCAAATCAGGGGTACCCACAACACCTTCTCAGGTTCAGTAATTTGCTAGAACTGCTCACAGAACTCAGAGAAATGCGCTACTTATGTTTACTTATTTATAACAAATGAGATTACAAAATATACAAACAGCCAGTTGAAGAGGGTACCACAGGGCCAGATCTGGAAGGGTGCTGAGTGCAGAAAATTCTGTCCCCATGGAGTTGGGATGCACCGCTTTTCCAACACACAGGTGCTTTCAGTATCCTGGAAGCTCTCTGAACCCTATAGTTTAGCGATTTTTATAGAGGCTTTATCACATAGCCACAGTCAGTTACTAACTCAATCTCCAGCCCTTTCACTTTCCCTGGAGAATGAGAAGTGTACTGGAGTTCCAAGCTTCTAGTCATGGTGTGGTCTTAGGTGACCAGCCCCATCCTGAAGCCATCCTGGAGCCCACCAAGAGTCACCTCATTAGAGCAAAAGACATTCCTATCACCCAGAAATTTCCAAGTGATTTAGGAGCTCTGTGCAGGATCCACCTATCACTCCCATCAGTCAGGGAAAGGTTTCAGGGGCTCTGTGTGAGGAACTGCAGGCAGAGACCAACTATTGTGACCAATATCACAAATTGGTCAGCACGTAATATAAAATATATCAAACTTTTTCTTTCTATAGCAGAAAGATGACATGAAGCTCTCTGGAGGTGCCTTCAAGCTTTATGCTTCATTTAAGTCTGTCATGTATTTTGTACTCCTATAAACACACACACCATGCATGCTCATCTCTATTCGTGAATTTTGATCTTCAAACTACTTTAGATTTTCAGTAGATGATAAACTTCCAAAAGTGCCAGAGCTTTAGCTATCAGGACTGTGGAGAAAATAGAATTCAATACTTTAAGATTCAATTGACTAACACGAAAAAACACCTAACACCGTGCCCAGAACCTGGTAGAAGCCAGGGACGATATTCAAAGTATTTTAGCATCAGTATGATGTGGTCACCCACCAATCACAACAAACAAGAGGTAAACACCAGTAGGAATATACCACAGCATACTGGCTAAATAATCAGAGCTGATAAAAACTCATCCAACATTTGGATTTTTTTCTTCTGAGCACCTTCATTCACATAGGATTTGTCAAACCAGAATTGATATTTATAAGACATTATTATCACATTATATAGGCTTTCTTAATTGATTTATATAATTATATTTACATTTTGTTCATTAATCTCTTATTAATACTAGAGGACTACAGAAAACCGTCTCCCATGAGCTTGGAAATGAGAGAAATAAGATCTCCCTTTGACAGTTGGACTGAAAAAATGAACTTTTACTGGGAGGAGTTACCAGGCATAATGGCTGAAGAAATGTCCTCAAATTAAGTAATCTGAGGGGAACTCGAAGTCAAATTCATTATCATGTTAAAGCTGTGGAATACCTAAATTCCCAAATAGAGAGAAAGAGAAGCAACAGAAAACATTCAGAACAATGGAAAAAGCAAATCAGACAGTGGCCTAGAGCAGAGTGCCCTGACCAGCATGCTCAGAGTATACTGGGCCAAGTTAAGGCTGCCCCTAGAGGTAGGGAGGCTCCCGAGAGATTTTATTAAAGGATTTTTCCTGAGATTGACAAAATCCCTTTCATTATGACCTACTCACTGATTTGCTGAGGAATAGGGGAAAATCACCTTCTCATAGAGCCCTAAGCAGACAGCTCACTCTGGTTCCTATGAAGTTCTTTCTCACTCTCAATTACTAATTTGATATTGTTGTGCTTAAGTGCTTAAGTCAGCCCCAAGTGCACTTTACTTAGTACAGGTCAGCCACCAGTGCCTGATGATCTCTCAGTACTCATGAGAGAGATAGGTGGTAGGGCCTACTGCTAAAAAAAATTACAAGATGTTAAGTCACTTAGTGAAAGTGAAAGTCGCTCAGTCATGTCCAACTCTTTGCAACTCTATGGACTATAGCCTACTTGGCTCCTCTGTCTATGGAATTCTCCAGGCCAAAATACTGGAGTGGGTAGCCTTTCCCTTCTCCAGAGGATCTTCCCAACCCCGGGATCAAATCCAGGTCTCCCACATTGCAGGTGGATTCTTTACCAGCTGAGCCACCTGGGAAGCCCAAGAATACTGGAATAGGTTTCCAGTGGGTCTTCCCAAACCAGGAATCGAACTGAGGTCTCCTACATTTCAGGAGGATTATTTACCAGCTGAGTTTTACACATTGATGAAAATGTGTATAGTTAATTCTTCCCACATAAGGTTATTGGCAAATTCAGTGTGGCAGTTTAACTGCTCCCATCATCTTTAAGAGTGAGTCTCTGGGCTTTCAGAACAGAAGACACAGCCCCATGACCAGCACCCCACACACCCCTGGGAGGCCCATCCACATCACACCTTCATCTGTCATCTTCAAACATCTATAAACATACTGAGACATATCTGCTTGGGGTCTCCTGGATGGACTCTGAGCTCACATATGTCTTTGTATCCCCAGAGTCTCTCTCGCAATGGGTTTGCTTTGTTCTCTTGAATTGTCTTAAATTGTGGGAAAACAATACTACATCAACAAGAAGGCACATCATTAGAGTTCTGACCACACATTTACTAATACAATTGTTCTCAGCATAGTGACCATTTAGAAATGGAGAGGTATACAGTATGACAGGTAGCTGTGTTGATATTCTTATTTGTCTAATTCTATTTTCAAAAGAGACTGTGCTGTATCATTACTCAGTTCAGTTCAGTCACTCAGTCGTGTCCTACCCTTTGCGACCCCATGGACTGCAGCACACCAAGCTTCCTTGTCCATAATCAGCCCCCAGAACTTGCTCAAACTCATGTTCATCAAGTCGGAGATGTTATCCAACCATCCCATCCTCAATTGTCCCCTTCTCCTCCTGCCTTCAGTCTTTTCCAGCATCAGGGCATTTTCCAGTGAGTCAGTTCTTCACATCAGGTGGCCCAAGTATTGGAGCTTCAGCTTCAGCATCAGTCCTTCCAATGAATATTCAGGACTGATTTCTTTAGGACTGACTGATTTGAACTCCTTGCAGTTCAAGGGAGTCTCAAGTCTTCTCCAACACCACATTTCAAAAACATCAATTCTTCAGTGCTCATCTTTCTTTATAGTCCAACTCTCACATCCGTACATGACTACTGGAAAAACCATAGCTTTGACTAGATGGACCTTTGCTGACGAAATAATGTCTCTGCTTTTTAATTTGCTGTCTAGGTTGGTCATAGCTTTTCTTCCAAGGAGCAATCATCTTTTAATTTCCTGGCTGCAATCACCATCTCCAATGATTTTGGAGCCCAAGAAAATAAAGTCTGTCACTGTTTCCATTGTTTCCCCATCTATTTGCCCTGAAGTGATGGGATCAGATGCCATGATCTTAGTTTTTTGAATGTCGAGTTTTAAGCCAGCTTTTTCACTCTCCTCTTTCACTTTCAAGAGGCTCTTTAGTTCCTCTTCGCTTTCTGCCATAAGGGTGGTGTCATCTGCGCATCTCAGGTTATTGTTATTTCTCCCGGCAATCTTGATTCCAACCTGTGCTTCATCCAGCCTGGCATTTTGCATGATGTCTCATAACTATTGCCCCTTTATTTCTAGACTTTAAAAAAAAAAGTAGCACAACGTTGCAAAGCAACTATAGTCCAATAAAAATTAATAAATGAAAAGAACCAGAAAAAAAGGGGGGGTGGAATTTAAGTAACTTACAAGAAAAGCACAGAGTCAGAGGTGAAACAGAGATCCTAGGATGCTTCCAGTGTGTTTTTGACAATATCACACTCCCACCACAACCATACACACACACACACAGCTCAATTAGTTGCTATAAATCTGAAGCTACTGCTATGAATCTAAACAATATTTGACACAAAAAGTCAGTTGGAAAAAAAGAAAGACAAATATTTAACATAGGAAGAGAACAGAAACTGAGTCAGTTTCTTCCCAATGTTAAGAGCCTATACTAGACCAGGGTGACTGCCGGGGGACATTACTCCCTTGTTCTTAATTATTCCATCCACAGGAAGGGTGTTCAAGGGGACGAATCTTGGACCCACTCTGCCCCCAGGGCACTGCAGTGATGGCTCTGATTGGTAATTTGAGATTTAACGAAGTGTGCATGCTCAGCTCTGTCCCATCTCCTTGGGGAATGGGGATATTTGAAGGAGTCTGTGTTTTCTGCTACTCATCCCTCAAACACGGAGGTCTCCCCAGACCCAAGGCTGCCATGACTGCAAGAGCCACTCTCTCCGGTTTGTGTATTATCAGACTTTTTGGCCCTCACATCAAGTCATATATTCTAAACAGAACTTTACTGGTAACTGAGGTGATCCTCCACTTGATTCCTTTGTTTTATTCTTAATTTAACCAAAACTCAGAGAGATCAGAAGAATGCCATTTATTGAACTATTCAAACACCCCTACATATAAACTCTGATATTAGCAATGTCATCTTGGACAAGTTGGTTATCTACCTGGTAATCTGGGACAAATTACATCATCTCCCTGAAACTCAGTTCCAACATATAGAATGTACACTAAATACTACTCAGATTAAACAGGAACAAGAATACACACACACACACACACACACACACACACATATATATATATATATATATATATATATATCAAGGGTTCCCAAACTTTCAAATTGAATCAAAAATCAGAATCACCTAGATGAATTGTTAAAACTCAGAGTACTAGACTCTTAATTCTCCACTCCTAGTTTCTGACTCAGGAGATGAGGCCTACAATTTGCTGATCTTTCTGAACAGGAACCTACACTTTGGGAACCACTGAGATTACACATACATGCACACTCAAGCATACACACATATATGTGTGTATGTATGTACATATAGAGACAGACAGAGAGAGATCTTATTAACACAGCACCTTTTCCACAGGATACCCTCAGTAAAGTAGTACTGCTGCCAGTTTTGTTTTGATACAAAAAGAAAATACGTGAAGGCAGTGATTCTCCATCAGGGGTGATTTTCTGTGCATACACACACATCTGCAAGTATATTTGCTGGGCGCCTTTGTCACAACTGGAGGGTGGAGGGACAGCTACTATCATCCACTAATCCACTGAGTGCAGGCCAGATATTCTGCTAAACATCCTACAGCACACAGCAGCAGCCCCTCACTTTGCCCAACAAAAAATTATCTGGCTAAAAATGTCAGTAGTTCCCAAACTGATAAATCCTGCTCCAAGGCCCTGCCTAAAAAACCCTGTCTATAACTCATCATCAATGCTAACATATTTTTCACACACACAAACGTTCTCACCATCTGATAGATACTTGACCTATTAGAGACCCATTAGGCCAAGAACTGTGGTGTTGGAGAAGACTCTTGAGAGTCCCTTGGACTGCAAGGAGATCCAACCAGTCCATTCTAAAGGAGATCAGCCCTGGGTGTACTTTGGAAGGAATAATGCTAAAGCTGTACTTGGCCACCTCATGAGAAGAGTTGACTCATTGGAAAAGACTCTGATGCTGGGAGGGATTGGGGGCAGGAGGAGAAGGGGACGACAGAGGATGAGATGGCTGGATGGCATCACCAACTCGATGGACGTGAGTTTGAGTGAACTCCGGGAGATGGTGATGGACAGGGAGGCCTAGCATGCTGCGATTCCTGGGGTCGCAAAGAGTCGGACACGACTGAGCAACTGAACTGAACTGAACTGAGGCCAAGAGGAATAGTCCAAAGACCTTGTGAAATTGTCCAAATGAAACTTAAGATTGTTCTATCAGATTACATTAGATATGTCAACAGAATAAGGACTTCAGTAAAGGAGAAGAAGGAAGGGTAAAGTTCTGAGACCATAGGTATACAGGGGAAGAGGTTTCTTTAAGATTAAACTATAAATTTGTGAATAAAGACATGTATATGCAAGTCAGGTATAAAATCATTGTTTAAATGCAGAAATTTAAAACAAATTATATAAAAGTTGTCTGCTCATTAAATTTTCATGCTTGGCATGTTTAGAAATGTTAAGAGCTAAGGAAAAATCTTTTCTCCCGGAAATTTTCCTGAGTAAATTTTCCTTATCAGCAAATAAACAAGATGCAATTTTAGAAGTCAGCAGTTTTAGGAGTATAGAATAGTTTGTACTTTTTTTCATCTATTTGGGAAAATTAAATGGGCCTTCCAACATAATTCTTTTGAGTGATCTTTTCTTTCTCACAGAAAAATGTGACTGGAAAAAAATCCAATTTTTTTTAAGGTCTGGGTTCTGACACATGGGTTTTCCCTCTTTCTCTGTCATGACCTGTCTGGGCCTCAGTTTTCTTCCTATGTAGAGCACAGGTTTCAGAAATTACAAAGTGGCAATGCATAGGCAAAACAAGTCTCATAATTGCCGTTTTTTACCTTACTAGCTTTTTGTAAACTTTGCCTCTTTGGGCATATGCATTTCACCCCAGCCTAGTTTCAGTATCCACCAGAAATCCAGAGAAGTCTTTGAGTCAGGCCAAGTTAGGTATTTATTAGCATGAGGCCTCTTTAGCCTGGGAAAGACAGTGACCTGTCAGACTGGACTGACACTAGCCCAGGTCTCTGATCCACAAGCCATGAAGAAATAATCTCCTGGTTGCTGAACACAAGGGGAAAAGAAGTCACGACAGGAAGAGACAGCTCAGCGAACAGTCTCAGTCTGGAGCTATTGTTTGCCGGGAGCTGAGGAACTTTGACAGTAGAAATGCAGGCTCAAGTTCAAATGGCCTTCTTGTGTCCCCCCAGGAGAATCTTCAGACCCCCCAGATAAAAGAGCTGTAATAAATTTTAAAAGTGGCCTAAGTTTAAAAAAAAAATACTACCAACCGAGATTCAGAAAAAAGGGAGAGACAAATGACCTAATTTCGTGGCCCCAAACCAGACTCTAACCAGACTGAGGCCTGGCAAACATAGATGAGGACAGAACTATTTCACATCTACCAAAGGGCCCAAATTTACATTTGTTATGCACTCTCTAAATTAAAGAGGAGAGTGAAAAGCTGGCTTAAAACTCAACACTCAAAAAAAAACAAAATCATGGCATCCAGTGCCAGCACTTTTTGGCAAAGAGAAGGGGGGAAAGTGGAGATAGTGGCAGATTTTATTTTCTTGGACTCCAAAATCACTGGAGATGATGAATGCAGCATGAAAGTTATGCTTGCTTCTTGAAAAGACAGCTACGACAAACCTGGACAGTGTATTAAAAAGCAGAGACATCACTTTGCTGACAAAAGTCCATATAGTCAAAGCGATGGTTTTTCCAGTAGTCATGTATGGATGTGAGAGGTGGACCATAAAGAAGGCTGAGCACTGAAGAACTGATGCTTTCAAACTGTTGTGCTGGAGAAGACTCTAAGAATCCCTTGGACTGCAAGAAGATCAAACCAGTCAATCCTAAAGGAAATCAACTCTAAATATTCTTTGGAAGGACTGATGCTGAAGCTGAAGCTCCAATACTTTGGCCACCTGATGTGAAGAGCCCACTCACTGGAAAAGATCTTGATGGTGGGAAATATTGAGGGCAGGAAGAAAGGAAGCAACAGAGGATGAGATGGTTGGATGGCATTACGAACTCAATGGACATGAGTTTGAATAAACTTGGGGAGATAGTGAGGACAGGGAAGCCTGGAGTGCTGCAGTCCACGGGGTAGCAAAAAGTCAGACAAGACTTAGCAACTGAAAAACAACCGTAAATTAAGTATAAGGTATAATCAGTGTCAGAGTTATATTGAAAGTATTAATTTATCAAAAGTAAATATTTGTAATGAAGCCCAATTTTCTGAGTATTATTTTGCTATTTCTTCATCTCTTAACATAGAAAGAGCTTTAAGAAATTGACCTGCGGCCTTTCCCAACCTCTGGGGAAGTCTATTCGGAGTTAGATATTGAGGCAAAGCAAAGGAACAGCTAATGGGCCAAAGTGCTAAACCAGCACATCTGCTGGCTCCAGCCTCCAAAAGCAGCATCTCCTGAGAGAAAGTGGAGAAAACCCTGAAAGCCAAGGGGTGAGGATGGAGTGAAGTGCTGCTTTGATAAGTGCTTATGTGGGAGGCTGGCTTTGGCAGGGGAAGGTAACCTGCACAGCGAGAGAAGATGGAATAGGAATGAAACTGTGGGAGTCTGGGCCCTGCTTACCCTGTGTTCCTCAGCACTTGTTGTTGCTGTTGTTTAGTCACTAAGTCATGTTCGATTCTTTTGTAACCCCATAGACTGTAGCCTGCTAGGCTCCTCTGTCCATGGGATTTCCCAAGCAAGAATACTGGAGAAGGTTGCCATTTCCTGATTGCCCCTGGACGAACAATGCCTGCCCCGCACTTGGTCCAGCTGTTCTCCAGAGAGAAACCAGGGCAGGATAGGAAGCCTGTGCTTGTGTGAAGAGCTGAAGAAGATAAGTGAGGACTAACCATCCCTGGAAGGTTGCTTCTCCACATCCAAGCCCCAGGGCCAGTGAATAAGCATGCAAAGGAGAGCATCTCAGTGTTGCTTCTTCTTGGGAAGGAGGGGCAAAGGATGAAACTCTGACCTGGCAAGCTGTTTCATGGGTGGGAGAAAAGATAAAACCAAGAAGAAATGTGAAGTGTAATATATACAAAGAACGTAAGTGGAAGAAATAAATGGCAGAATGGAAACATCCAGGGGACAAATCAGAGATTAGAAAGAATAGATTATGGTAACCTTCCAAACAGAAGAAAGAAACAACAAAGAAATAGATAATATAAAATAGAGGCTAACAAGGGTGGAGGCTGGCAGGAGAAGGGCTAATATCCAGATAAGAGGAATTCTAGACAAACAAAAATATAAAAATAAAGCTTTATTTATTTTTTATTATTTTTGTGTATATTTGAAATTTCACAAATAAAATTTTTAAGGCAGTTTAAAATATCTGAAAAAATAATGAAGATATATTTCATGACATTAAAAAAAAAAGAAAAATCTCAGATTGAAGTGTCACAAGGTTATGTTATTTCTCCAATGAGGAGAAATTAGAAAAACCTTAGTCTCTCTGAAACTTAAGACTGCCGAAAACAAAGAGAAAAATCTTAAATCTTAGAGAAAGAAAGCAATTTACATTAAATGGAACTCAAAAAATGGATGACATTAGATACAAGACAACGGAGCAGTATTTTCAATATATACCCCTATTATATATTATAATTTATACCCTTCTTAGAGTTTTTCCAGTATACAAGGATGATTTAATATTAGAATATCAGTGAGTATAATTTACAACATTAATGAGTTAAAAGAGAAATGCCACATGACCATGGAATTTAAATGTGCAAAAAATGTATTTTTTAAAATTCAACATTGATCCACAACTTTATAAAACTCAACATCAATCCGCATTCTTAACCTAAAGGAGATCACAAACCAAGAGTTTCTGTTATCCTAAACGGAGCTGTTACTGGGTGGGCAAGAAGTCCCTAGGGCTCTATCTAGCACTAATGGATATTGCTCCAGAAGAGAGAGGGTGTGGGCATCCCTGAGGAAGGTGGGGAGCTTCACATGTGCAAGAGACAGCATGCAAGGATGGGGCAAAGGGGACTCATAAACGCAAACATAAAGATTAATATGGGAAGGGGCCTACTCTAAAATATTCCCTGGGGTAAATGCTGTCGCTTCTCCCCACCTCACCCTTCAGAAGCCAGTTCCAACATCATTAAATTTTTTTTCTTTATTGAAGTATACCTGATATACAATATTATATGTTATAGATATACAATACAATCATTCACAATTTTTAAAGGTTATATTCCATTTATAGTAATTATAAGATATTCCCTGTGTTGCACAATATATTCCTGTAGCTTATCTTATATGGAACAGTTTGTACCTCTTAATCCCCTCTTTTTTTTTTTTTTTTTCATACTGTTCATGTGGAAAAGACCCTGATGCTAGGAAAGATTGAAGGCAAGAGGAGAAGGGGACAACAGAGGATGAGATGGTTGGATGGCATCACCAACTCAATGGACATGAGTTTGAGCAAACTTCACAAGCTGGTGATGGACGGGGAAGCCTGGCGTGCTGCAGTCCATGGGGTCACAAAGAGTCAGACATGACTGAGGGACTGAACTGAACTGAACTGGATCCCCTACCCCTGCATTGTCATTAGATCTGGATGGATCTGGCTTCCCTCATATTCATTACCAGCAGTGATGGGTCAGAGGCTCTAGGCAAGGGTCAAGAGAGTCTTCACTGAGCAGCCCAGGACCTCTGAGGGGCCACCCCTGGGAACTGAGGGCCTTGATTGAGCATGCACGTCATTTGAAGAAACTTTGGTGCTCAAACTTTAGTCTCTGAAGACACTGGAAAGACCTTCAAGTGTCAGGTTTGATTTTGTCTTTTATGTTTTTATTCCTTTTTTCTCTATAACTTAAATCTAAGTGCATAATGTAGAACCATGAGAAAGAAGATGGACTCATTGTGCTTGAGATGGTACTTTGGGTTCCAACTTTGTGAAGAGGTGACTCTTCTCCCCCAGACAGCAGCTAAAGTAGCATAGGTTTTGAAGCTATAGAGCATGCAGTATAAAATTAAAACTTGAAGGGAAAAATGCTGTCCCAAGGAGCTTATGTGTGTGTTCTAAGTCACTTCAGTCATGTCCAACTCTCTGCAACTCCATAGACTGCAGCCCACCAGGCTCCTCTGTCCATGGGATTCTCCAAGCAAGAATACTGGAATAGGTTGCCATGCCGTCCTCCAGGGGATCTTCTCGACCCAGGGATCGAACCTACGTTCCTGTGGTTCCCGAATTGCAGGCAGATTCTTTACCACTGAGCCACCAGGGAAGCCCCAAGGAGCTTATAATCTGTGTTTGTGAATTCATGCACCAAAAGAAAAAAAAAAAAATAGCATAGAAGAGGGTGCTTAAATCTTAAAGTCTAGGATCTGCTAAACTATTTCCTTTGTTTATTTTCTTTTCATAATTGTGAGGCTTTTAAGACTGGATAAGATAAAGAAAACTGAGCATTTACCATCTATGTTATTAAATACCATGTTTATTTTATAAGAAGAAAATTTCCATTATTGCACCAGTGTATATTAAGAGAAAGAGAGAGAGAAGGCACTGAGGGCCTCTCTGCAGAGACATCTAGAATTTAGCACTACTTACCACTGGCGTGCTCCAAGTTTTTAATTAAGTTGCATTATATTTTATAGGACATTATTTGCAGATGAAATTTTCTAACTCTGCAAAGCTGAGTAGGGAAGTTAACAGCACTGTAACAGGATGAGTTGTTATTTCATATATTTGAAATTTTAAAGGAAAAAAAGCTCTAGAACAAAGAAAATAACCATAGATTTCACTCAGGCACACCTGTGGTGGCATATAGACATTATAATAAAGAACAAGTAGGTTTTCACCAGATAGACCAGATGGGGAAGAAAATGTTCAGAGAAGAGGAGACTCCTCCATACACAGCACAAAAAGGTAGAACAAACTCAGGGCCCAGTACATGGTGCAGGGCAGCAGGAGCACAGGATGCTCCCATAAACACTGAGCAGTGAGGCTGGAGAAATAAAAGGAGGGCCATGTCATCAGGAGCCTCATATGCCCCTTTATCATTCAAGAACCTTCCTACCACACGTGAAAAAGGACCCAATTCCAACTAGCTTAAGCAAAAACCACAAGAAATATCCAGGTGTAGGCTTCAGGCACAGCTGGAGTCAAGATTCAAACATCTGTAGGTTCTTCCCAGACTTCGGCTGGGTTGGCTTGATTCTCAGACTCCACGTGGAAATTTCCAGAATCAGCTCCAGAATCCAACCAGGGCCCAGACTAGAGGAGAATGAGGGAAGCACTCACCACCTCAGGCACAAAATTTAAGGGGTTACCCCAAAACTCAGAAATCAAGATAAATAACATTCTAATGCAATATTTTAATATTGAACAGGCAAAGAAATCTGTGATGAACAAAATATCAAAATTTAAAATAAAGATAAGATCTGTATGACTTTTTGCTTCTGCCTCAGGCTCCACCATTATGATAAAGACAGAATCATAAAGGTGCTACTGATACTAGAGGAATGAAAGGATGCTGGGGTTGGGGAGGGCACAATGTGATGACCACCACATCCTAGTTAGAAGTTTCCTCTTTGTCTGTAAGCAGTGAACGGTCATGGAAGACTCCAGGCAAGGGGCATAAAGACAATGGATGGAAAGATGTGTTGCGAGGGATGGAAGAGGAAATTCAAGGACAGGAGTTAAGATACTTTTCATCCCCAAAAATACATGATAAAACACAGACATAAAGCAGCACCAGTTGGGGATGGGGGGGGTGGGGGTGGTGAGAGGGGAATACAGGGGCATGGGGGATGGAACCGAGAGCTGGTTAGGAATATCAGTAGAACTTGGAGGGACAGGAAATGTTAAATAGTCAGGGATGGTTCTCAGGTTTCTGGCTCTAGGAGCTGGCTGAATGGTAGCACAATAAACAAGATTAAGATTTCAGGATGTGGGTAAGTGGGTGATCAGCCAAAGGGAGGCCAGGGTGAGGAAAAGATGAAATTCTAGATGAGATGACACCGAGGTGGCAATATCCAGCAGACAACAGGGTCTGAATCTCACAAGAGAGGTCTGGACTAAAGAAGTAGTTTTGGAAGCCACAGTATACAGAGTGGGGAGAGAAGAAGACTGAAGATGGAATTGATATCATTAGGAGTTCTCTCCAGTGAAATTCAAAAAATTAATCCTGGCCCTAAAATATTTTCCTTATTGATTTTATGACAATTCCTAAAAAAAAAAAAAATTAAGTCACCAATAGCATTTCGATGTACTACTATTGCTGTTTATATAGCTTTATACAAGTTAACAGAGCTGGAAGAACCACCTAGAAAACAGCCATAGAGAACATAATTTCCAAAAAGTAGAGGGGAGAAGGAAAAGGAAGACAGGTGCTACCTGCTGGGTTTGTGAACACCTTAAAAAACTTTGGTCTATACTTGATTTCTCAAGTTGGGCCTGAAAGAATTACAGTTATATAAAGGTTCGCTGATACACCTTTTGAACCATCTGATTAAATTGGAAAGTTTAAGAGAAACAGAAAATGCAAAGAAAATGAAGCCTCAAAGTGGGGTCTGGGATCTAGGCCTAATGTAGTTTTCTGTATTCTTTTCTCTCTCCCTTTAAGTTAGAAGTGAAAAAAAAAAAAAAATCAGTCATGTCTGGAGGTCCTTTACTGGTGCCAACCCATTAGAAGTAAGACGGCATTATTTGACTCTTGCCAAAGGGGCAGACTGGTTCCAGATAGGAAAAGGAGTATGTCAAGGCTGTATATTGTCACCCTGCTTATTTAACTTCTATGCAGAGTACATCATGAGAAATGCTGGACTGGAAGAAACACAAGCTGGAATCAAGATTGTCGGGAGAAATATCAATCACCTCAGATATGCAGATGACACCACCCTTATGGCAGAAAGTGAAAAGGAACTCAAAAGCCTCTTGCTGAAAGTGAAAGTGGAGAGTGAAAAAGTTGGCTTAAAGCTCAGCATTCAGAAAACGAAGATCATGGCACCTGGTCCCATCACTTCATGGGAAATAGATGGAGAAACAGTGGAAACAGTATCAGACTTTATTTTGGGGGGCTCCAAAATCACTGCAGCCATGAAATTAAAAGACGCTTACTCCTTGGAAGGAAAGTTATGACCAACCTAGATAGCATATTCAAAAGCAGAGACATTACTTTGCCAACAAAAGTCCATCTAGTCAAGGCTATGGTTTTTCCTGTGGTCATGTATGGATGTGAGAGTTGGACTGTGAAGAAGGCTGAGTGCCAAAGAATTGATGTTTTTGAACTGTGGTGTTGGAGAAGACAATTGAGAGTCCCTTGGCCTGCCAGGAGATCCAACCAGTCCATTCTGAAGGAGATCAACCCTGGGATTTCTTCAGAAGAAATGATGCTGAAGCTGAAACTCCAGTACTTTGGCCACCTCATGTCAAGAGTTGACTCATTGGAAAAGATTCTGATGCTGGGAGGGATTGGGGGCAGGAGGAGAAGGGGATGACCGAGGATGAGATGGCTGGTGGCATCACTGACTCAATGGACGTCAGTCTGAGTGAACTCTGGGAGTTGGTGATGGACAGGGAGGCCTGGCGTGCTGCAATTCATGGGGTCGCAAAGAGTCGGACACGACTGAGCAACTGAACTGAGCTGAACTGAATGGAACTGAACTGAAAGAGGCAGAGACAGGAGATGCACTCATCTCCTGTCATTGAACCAAGGGGCCTCAGTCAAGTATCTGAAATATTTGAGTATTCCATCAGGAAATACCCAACTCAGTAATAGTCTGCAGTGAAACTTTTTTAAAAGCCCAATAAGATCTACAAGGAGAGAGATTACTTTCATTTGCAGCTAAGGCTGGAGTCATTATTTTTTATAGTGTGAGGTTTGGCGGAATTTAAAAATCTTTTGTTATTCTGCAACTTTAGCCTGTTTTTAATTAAGACACCCATGTCGGTTGAAAAATGTGGCATATTTGCATAGAAATAACTATAGCAAACCAAAACGTTCATTTTAAGCCATTTTAATCACTTTCCCAGACACACTGGTAATTACTTCTGGTTGACACCACTGAAGTGCTTTTCAGCAGCACTGAATATATTCATATCAATTGAAGTTTTCCCTCATGCACAAAGATGAGTGAGTGCCACGGATAGAGCTGGGAGTGGGCAAATCACATTTTTCATCAGTGCCTAATAATTAGCAGAAATTCATTATTCTGTGTTTGTTTGAGCCTGAACAATATTAGCTTGTAATTACTGGTAGCTTAGGGCAAGGTAAATATTTGATGTGATGCTGGTAAATCAGTTTTTAGTGATACAAAGAGTTGATCCTGTATTTCTTTAGCCTTTAATAAGATTACGAGCATTAACCATAAAGGTGAGGCTAAACCTCCCCCATCTGTTGTACCTTGATGCTGCAGACAAATAGCAAGAAAGAGACTGCCCGTGGAATACCAAGCTAATGAACCCCTGGGGGACTGGGGCTGTCTACTTGGGTTAAAAACAGGAAATTGCTCTTAGCAAATTCAGTGCAGGAAAAATAGCTTCAGTAGCCTTATTGCTCAGAGAAGGCAATGGCAACCCACTCCAGTAGTACTCTTGCCTGGAAAATCCCATGGATGGAGGAGCCTGGTAGGCTGCAGTCCATGGGGTCACTAAGAGTCGGGCACAACTGAGCGACTTCACTTTCACTTTTCACTTTCATGCATTGGAGAAGGAAATGGCAACCCACCCCAGTGTTCTTGCCTGGAGAATCCCAGGAACAGGGGAGCCTGGTGGGCTGCTGTATATGGGGTCGCACAGAGTTGGACATGACTAAAGCAACTTAGCAGCAGCAGCAGCAGCAGCACAACCTCAAAGAAAATAGGAGCTAGTGACCTGATGAAAGGTCACTTTGAGAAATGCTGCAGAAGTAAATGGTGTTGGCCATTTGGGGTCTTTATATCACTCTTTTCAAGAATGTAAAGCAGCAGCAGCAGCCTTATTACTAACGTCCTAAACACTGTTACAGGACTAAGCTTTGGCCTAGTTTTGATTTAAATCTTTAATTTTTTTCTTTTTTGAGTCTGAACACCTGACGCTGGAGGTAAATTTAAGCTTTCTTGGTTGGTTTACTAAATTTTTTTTAAGTCTTAAAATTAAACAATATTCTTTAGGTAATAAACACAGCAGGTAAGTTCCAGAAGATCCAGAAGAATCTCCAGTGGTAAATATACAGAAGCTAATAAAAGTGCACAGAACTTTGTAACAATCTAAACATGAATACCAACAGGTAGTTCATTTTTCCCACTACAGCCCAGCAAGGCAGACAGAGCCAGTGATATTATCTCCACTTTTAGAATGAGGAAACTGAATCTCAGTAAGGTGAAGGCCCTGACAGCAGGCCACAGCTTTAGTCAGCAGTGGAGTCGGGCTGAGCACAGATCATCTCTCCCCGGGTTTAGAACTCTTTGGCAATTTCATCAGTTATCTGTGGGTCTGTGTCACGCCCAAGCCAGCAGGGATGGGCTCAGAACCAGAGATGCTGCCTCTGTCAAGGCTCGGGAGCACTGGCAGCAAGTTACACATCATGAGGGAGACACTAGGTATGTAAATAGTTCCCCAGAGCACCATGTAAATATTCACCTAACTGGATCAAGGACAAACCAGAGGAAAGCACCGGTTTAGAAAGCAGACTTGGTAGACATCCACTGAAGCCTCTTGAGCGCAGAGATTAGACTTCTCTCTTCTTTATAGCCCACAGCCCCACACAGTATCCTCCGTCAGAGGCTCAGCAGCTATGTGCCATGTCCAGCTCAGAGGAATGCAGAAGACAGGAGCAGAGGAATAAGACAAGGTGTACCAACCCAGTCTCCAACTGACATCAGATTCTTCCTATACGAAGTTCTATCAGACCTTTCCTGTGCTCATCAATCATCAAGGGTTCCATGTTACCTGCCACTGGACTGGCATTCAAAACTCTCATTAATAACTCCTCTCTTCCCTGTGGATACAGCCAAAATGGATGACTGCTCTTTCCCAAACATGCCTAGTGAGTCTCACTTCTGTAGAACTGGCCCCCTTTGATGCTATCTCCCTTTGACATACTATCCACTTGTTCAGACTCATCTCAATGACTGTCTCCTGCTTAAGACCATTCTGGTTCCTCCAGTTGAATAAGATTCCATTCTCCCCTGAACTCCCATGGATGAACTTTTCCATTTAACCTCTTACTCTGCCTTAAATAGGTTGAACAAATGAAACTGCCAATGTTCATATGTTTCAGTCGAATATTATCATTTTCCCCATGTTAGAGAACTTCTAGAAAACTGAAACTATGTGTATTCCTCTTTGTCAGTGTCCTCCAAATGCTTGGACTGAAAAAGATGAACAATAATTTTCAGTCAACAAAAAAATGTATGGGTGGTCCTTAAACTCTTTGGGTTTTCTTTTACATTATATTCATTATGTAAGTATATCAGGACTCAACACCACCACCACCACTCTCATTGCCTCTCTCTCTCTCAACACTGAATCCATTTTAGGAATTCCACCTCCCTAATAGTCCCCGTGCTGAAGACAATTGACTAATATATCTAATTACCTCCTGCAGAAACAAAGATGACCTTCATATATCATTTGTTCTTCTATTCAGCTAACATACACTGAGGACTGTCATTTTGCCAAACACTTGGAACCACCAGACAGACAGCTAAAATACTGTCTTTTCCTATCCCACCCCGATGGTGAAGATAAGCAACAAAGCCAGAGATTTCCATAGAATGCAGCAGGTGCCATGAAAAGGGTACACAAGGTCTTATTGGGGACACAAAGGATGGGCTCCTGATTCATTCCATAGAGGGGAAAGGAAAGTGGAATTCAAAGAAGGCTTCCCCAAACACCTAACTGGGCCTTGAGAGAAAAGTTTACTGGGTGGGAAAAAAGTAGAAATTTTTTTCCAGGGGGAGAGAATAATGTTCAAAGCCAGAGGCCCATGTCAAAACACCCACTTTGATGGAATAATGGGTTTGCTGGGCATTAGAGAAGGGGGTATGGCAAGAGAAGAGACTGGAGAGGTGGGCAAAGGGTAGATGATGGTGGACCTTGTGTGCCAAGTCAAGGAGCTTCAACTTCAACCTGAAAATGACTGGAAGCTGTTAGAGAGAGGAGAGTGTGTGTGTGTGTTTATAAATTATAAACCTATATGGAGAGGGATAAGTAGCGAATCTAAAGCACACAGCAGCTAAAGATTACGCATTATGGTTGACAGTATGGAACACTGATTCACAAATTAATATTTGTACACAGAACGATAAACTAGTATAGCATTCATTCTGGAAAGGACAGTTTAGAGATCATCTATCCAATAACCACATTTTACACATGGAGAGATGGAAGGTCTTGCCTCTGGTCATAGGCCTTGTGAGCACCCAGGTCAATAATTATTGCCAATAATAATCTTTTCTTTTTATAATTAGCATATGTGTCAAAATTGTATTTGAATTAACAAGAATTTTATTTGGCCTGTATTTAACATCAACCACTGAAGAGGTCAATATCTCAAATACTTTATATAATAAATTGAATTCAAATATAAGCTATATCCAGATAGGAATACAATGGATTTTTCACAGCAAAATCAGTGCAGTCTTTTTGGGAGGCCACATACTTAAGTCATTGTCATCAATGTCACTAACATATACAATGTCATTAACATTGATGTTGGCAATGCCCACAGCAACTTTGGAATTCATTTTTGGGAAATGCCTTTGAACATAGAGAGGTAGTAAAGAGTAGTGACTGAGTGTTGGCCTCCTGAGCACAAGCGTCTGCAGTCAATTTTGGCTCTGCCCTTCATGAGATGAATAACCTGGGACACTGATGACTGCTTTGTGCCCCAGTTGCCCTATGTATGGAAAAAGAAAAAATACTGGTGCCTACCTCTAGGGCTGTTATGAGGATTAAATGAGTTACTACTCTAATGGGCTGAGAACAGCCTGGAACATGATAGGTGTTACATAGGCATATGTTAAATACAGTGAAGCCAGATATAAACCCCGTGAAACAGTTGGCAAGATGAATTTCTAATTATGCTCTGGTTAAAGCTAACAAACAGAATTCTAAAACCATAGAGAAATATTTCTAAAGCAATTTTATGCTGTAGATGTTAAATGGCATTAGTCCATCATTAGCTACTATTTGTAAACTATGAATATGTATTCCTCTATTTATTATTCATTTTTATTGTTCATTATTTAATGCTAGCAAATCTTTTACACACCTGTTTACATATTAAAAGCCCTCAAAGGACAAAAGCCATGCCCTTCAAACTTGCCCTCTAAGGTGTCAAATCCAAGTGGGCACTTTCTGGTAATGGGGATTAGGCTGAACAAATAAGTTCCTTTGCGCCCTTTGTGTGTCAGCTTTACTTGGCTTTTTGGTGCCTATGTATGTTTTTCCATTTCATTACTTTTTCTTTTGATGAGGAGAGGGATAGTGGATGAGTTTACCACTATCCTCAGGTAGATTTGAGGTATTTGTAATATCATTTTATTTCCACTAGGTGCAGTCAGCTTTATGACTGCCTTTTTGCTAACACAGTCTTCATTAAGTCACTGAAGATCTGGGGCAGGTTTAATTTAGAGACAAGACTGGGAAAGACCTACAAATGGGAAGAGCAATGATTTCACAGCAGCACAACTGTTTCCCATCTGATTAAAAGGACCTGCTCGTTGACTCAGCCCAGAGAGCCTTGAATTCACACTGTAATCAATTCACACTCTGAAGTAAACAATACAAAATAGAATACTGGCATGAATCTGAGTGATTTCATACTTTGTGAGAAACAGCAACTCACCAAAGCACACAAAGAAAGGGGAATATGTCAGGAAAAACAATACATAGAGAATTAAAACAACTTTAATGGGTCACCTTCCCCCAAAAAAAGACAAATTGAGCTATTTCAATTCCATTTCTTCTTTATCTACTCCATAATCAGATGCTTTGTTGGATAAAATCTACATGTACTTTCTGAATAGCAGAACATTATTTGAAGAGAAAGCTGGCAAAGGAAAGAGTTAAATCTCCCTCACAATATTCCTTAGAAATAAGAAAGAGGCAAGATCAACATGCTGAGGATTAACCTACAACATGAGGATCAACATAACATTCATTGAACTGAAAATGAAGTGCAGGCTCTGGCTAGAATAAAACCTGAGACAGAAAGGTCCTCCTTAGTATGTCCACATTCACCATAAAATATATTAAGTAATAATAAGTTAAATAATATCCTTGTGAGGGACAGTGAAACTGGTGAGAAGCTGGATCTGTTCCAGAATTATAGAAGTCTCATCAGAGCCCTCACTAAAATAGCCCAGCCAGGAGGTTCGTGGTCCAGTGAAGATCTGTGGCACAGGTGACAGAGTTCATCAGTAAAGATAGTATAAAAGAAACATTCTCTTGACATGGAAATGCTTCCACACAATCTATTTGAACTATTACCAAAAATGTATTTTTTTTTCCAATGAGCTTCCAAGTGTTGAAAACAAGGTCAGAGAACAAGAATTATGCAAGAGATGAATTAAGCCAAGGAGGTGAGACTTTCTCTGCTGTTAGTACTGAGTTAACATACTTGACATGGCAAGTACGAAATGCACGTTGTCACTGGGTAGCCTCCCCTACAGCATGGGTTTGGTGCTCCAGAAGCATCTCTACGGTCTTCACAAGAAAGCCTCAGATTTGTATCACAGCTGAAGATATTAAGCATAAGATATGCATTTTCAGTATGCCAGAGAAATGTATTAATATCAAATTGCCTAAATTCAAAGAAACAAAGAATTTTCCTGATGACATTACATCATCTTCTTTTCACACCAGCTGCTACCCACCTTCAAAGGTCACATCTTTGAGGAATTAAGAAACTCACCTGTTTCACATCAAGAAATGAAATGCCAAATGAAGTCCTTAAAGAAAAGATCAGCAAACTTTTTTTTTTTTTTCAAAAAATGTCCCTGCTACCAATTCATCAAAGATGTCCAAAAAGAGTGCTTTGTGATCCAAATCTCTTTCAACAGAAAATATATACATTTCCACTCTGTTTCATCACTGACAGGAATAGCCAATATTAATACATTTAATTATTTATAGTTTGACCTTTACTTTTCACAGAAATTCAAAGAGCAGCTCTCCTTATAAATTCAAGATAATGACCACACTAACTTTTTGAATATAAATCAACTTTTTAAAATTAATGGTGTACTGACTACCATTTTGATTTCTTGTTGAATAATGAGATGAGAGAAGATCAAAACTGGGATTTCAATATACCAGAAAATCTCTTTAACTTCATTTCTTCAATAAGTGTGTACTCAGTGCCACCTATCAGCAGGGCATTGAACACATATACCACGAGAAAGAAGAGTTAGATAAACTATATACAAAACTGGGACTTACCTGGTGGTCCAGTGGTTAAGAATCCACTTGCCAATGTAAGGGACACAGGTTTGATCTCTAGTCTGGGAAGATTCTACATGCCACAAGGCAATGAAGCCCATGAACCACAACTACTGAAGCCTGTACGCCAAGAGCCAGAGGTCCCCAATAAGAAAGGCCACTGCGATGAAAAGCCTGCACACTGCAACTAAAGCGGCCTCCGCTCAGCGCAACTGGAGAAAAGCATGCATAATGAGGAAGACCCAGCATAGCCAAAAATAAACAAAAAGTAAAAATATATATTTATACATGTACAGAATAGTGACTTCCATTTAAGAAGGCAAAATTTTATTAAGGAGGCCAAAGAATTTGCCTAAATAGGTAAAATTATTAAATGAGGTTAAAACACAAAGTGGACTTTCCATGTGGTGCTAGTGGGAAAGAACCTGCCTGCCAATGCAGGAGACTTAAGAGACACAGGTTCAATACCTGGGTCGAGAATATCCCCTAGAAAAGGAAATGGCAACCCACTCCAGTATTCTTGCCTGGAGAATCCCATGAACAGAGGAGCCTGGCAGGCTATGGTCCATAGGGTCACAAAAAGTCTGACAGAACTGAAGGATTTCGTGCACACACACATAGAAGGCAAAGTAGTATAGGTATAGGAGCAAAATCATGGATACAAAGAATGTCTCTAACAGCTGAACAAATGACAAATAAAGGAATGATTGCTACTGAATTTGGGAGCAGGCAGGCTGTTATCCTGAGTAAGATTTTTGAGCAAGTTAAATTTTGAATAGAGTCTACAGGGAGGTAGCTTCTCAGAAACTTGCTTTCCTAAAATGACCTTCTTTCTGTTCATCACTCTCTTTAAGCCACAATTGTTCACTCACTACAAAAATAAAGTACCTGAAATCTGTCTTCAGAGAACACAGCAGAAGAGACAGACCACTCCTGGGCATATTTCTGGAAAAATGAAACACTAATTCAGAACGATAAATGCACCTTAATGTTCAGAGCAGCACAATCTACAATAGCCAAGATACGGAAGAAATCTAAGTGTCCATCAACAGATGAGTGGATAGAGATGTGGTACAAAATATACTAAATAATATACCAAAAAATATTACTCAACCATAAAAAAGAATGAAATCTAGCAGTAAAATTGACAGGGTTAGAGCATATTATGCTTAGCGAAATAAGTCAGAGAGAAAGACAAATACTGTCTTATATCACTTATATGTAAAATCTAAAAAATAATACAAGTGAATGTATAAGGCAAAACACAAGAAGACTCACAGAGAACAAACAAGCATAGGAACAAACTACAGTGAGAAGAGATACGACAGGGGGCACATTAGTGATATGGGATTAAGAGATATAAACTACTATGTATAAAATAGATAAGCAACAAGGATATATTGTACAGTACAGGGAACTCTAGCCATTATCTTGTAATAACTTTAAATGGAGTATAAATGGTAAAAATATTGAATGCTGTAGGCCTGAAACTAATATAATATTATAACTAAACTACACTTCAATCTATAATGAAAGTGGTAACAGTGTAGTCAGTTTATAAAAGAAAAATAGTTCTACCTGACAAGTGAGAGATGTTTTCAAAATGCAGAAGCTAAATGGAGTGTTGAGAGAGGAACAGAAGTTTCCATAAAAAGAGTGGGGTAAGAAAGCCATGCCAGAAATAACAATCATGCCAAGTTTGCAGGACTCCATTGAAGGCAGGAGGAACGGGGGGCGACAGAGGATGAGATGATTGGATGGCATCACCAACTCAACAGACATGAGTTTAAGCAAGCTCCAGGAGATGGTGAATGACAGAGAGGCCTGGCATGCTGCAGTCCATGGGGTCACAAAGAGTCAGACCCGACTGAGCGACTGAACAACGACAAGTGAAAAAGACCCTGATGCTAAGAAAGACTGAGGGCAGGAGAAGAAGGGGGTGGCAGAGGACGAGATGGTTGGATGGCATCACCGACTCAATGGACATGAGTTTGAGCAAGCTCTGGGAGATAAAGAAAGACAAGGAAGCCTGGCGTACTTCAGTCCATGGGGTTGCAAAGAGACATGACTTAGCAACTGAAAAATGGTAGAAAAGAGCATGGATTTCCAGAGCCTGAGAGCAGGAAGTCAGGGACTACGGAAGATCTGATGGAAAGCCGACCTGGGCCAGAATGTAAAGGTCTTTCCTCCTCAGCACTAAACACATTTCAAGAACAATAACAATTTTTTTAATTTATTTACATTTTTTACCCCTAGCATTTTTATTCAGTCAGTCTCTGGGGAGCCAAGAAGGAAAGAACTATCAGATTCTCACAATTTATTGTTTGGTATTATTCTAAAATTAATCCTTGTGACAGTGAAAGAAGCATGAAAGAAACAAATGTGTTTTGTGTTAGATGTTGACTTCTAGCACTAATTTCAGTTCTTAAATAGGACAATTTTTATTATTCAGAAAAGACTAAATGTATAATATGGGATAGAGATTGCATTTATTACCAAGCATTTCGCTTAATCAGCCAGATAGTTACCACTGGCCAGACAAGTGCTTATGAATTATGGCATTGCTTTTGGCAAAACTATTTATCTGCTTGACATGATATGTCACTTTTGAACTTCAACTTGACATCCATAAAATTACATTTTCATCAAACTGAAAGATCAAGCTTTCCATGCTGACTCACTTGGGTCAACATTTTGCAAATGCCTGGATTTACCACTTGAACCATAAACCCTTTGTGAATAATTCTGTGCACTCATGTTTGATAGCCTAGGGCACAGATCATCATTTCTGAGCAGAAGAAGGGGTGTTAAAGCAAAATACATTTCCTTTCTGCATGCCCAATGACTTCCTCCAAAGAGTATTCTCATCAGGTCATTTTGAAATCACTGAATAAACACTAACTTTGTGGAGCCCTGAAAGAAAGTAAAGAGCATCCATGGTGCATCGTTTACTTCTTAGGATTAGGAAAGAGCATCACCTCCACTGCCAGAGGAGTGTACCAGGCACTTGCCACAATTTGGTGTACATGCATGCTAAGTCAATAGAGTCATATCCAACTCTTTGAGACCCTATGGACCGTAGTCTGCCAGGCTCCTTCTGCCTATGAGATTCTCCAGGCAAGAAAATTGGAATGGGTTGCCATGTGCTCCTCCAGAATATCTTCCCAAACCAAGGATCAAACCCACATCTCTTAACATCTCCTGCACTGACAGACAGATTCTTTACTACCGAGCCACTAGAGTCCCTGGTGGGGCTTCTTAAAGTTTCCTTCTTTAGGTTAGACTTAATTTTAGGTTCTTTAAAAATATGCAGTGAGGAGAAAACCTCAAAACTGATCAAAAGACATAGAAAGAGTCATCAGTTATTCTGCCCTTAATTCTCTACTCAAAACAAACAAACAAACAAACATAAAGACATTCCATGCAGCATTCAGGTGTTACTTCTCTTTTCTGAACCCTGTTTATGAGGTGGATTCTTTTTTTCCTGTGAACACAGATTTGGACCTCTCGCCCTGGCAAGTAAATACAGTGGTTTGGCCCTCAGGTGACTGCTTAAAAGAGGAAATGACCCAATGCCCTGTAATCTTTTTGGACAGAAATGACTGGCTGTGATGAAATTCAGTCATCACTCAAATACCCCATTTGAGAATTATTAAATGAACAGGTTCCCCACTAACCTTTACTAACCACATTAAAGAAAAATCTGGCTCCATTTTTGAAACAAGATTTTTCACAGCAATTTTGCAAGAACAAATAACCCATTTGGTACAATAATGTAACCTTTGTCTTCCAAGAAAGGTGCATACTAGTTTTGGTACTATTTACACAAGAACAAACTGTTAGCTCCAAATCTTGCCCAAAGCAAAGGAAGAGAAACATTAAACATGGTGATTGTTATGGTGACTTCACTAAAGGCTGGAAGAAATGATGACAAAAGTTCTTGCCATCTTCTCTTGCAAGTAGCAAGTTTGAAAGCAAATCTTTGGGAAGTGCTCTGACCCAGGTATCATGTAAAATTGAAATGCTATTGACAGAGTTGACTGGGCTAACCATAACCATAAAGGTGGAAGAGAGGTGCCTGGAGATGTCTGCAAGGACCACACAGATTTTAACTAAGATGGTACTGAATTCTTCGGAGAAGGTTGGACTTAGTGTTAGGTGCTCAGCACTTACAAGAATCTCTTTTTGGCAAGACTTGTCTAAACCAGTTTCAATAATATTGGTATAGACCCTGCAGAGTCTCAAAAGTTAAAAGGCCAAACCACTAAATCAGATGACTGAGAAAAAGATATATCACTTTTACTTAAGAAAATTCCATCTAGCCTAGATTAAATAGCAAAGTAGACTTATTAGCTCACTTAACTAAACAGTCCAAAGATGAAGAGACTTTAGGTTAGACTTGATGTACCACTCAACCATATGAGAAAAAGAAATTTCCTTCCATCTCTCTTCTCTGCCTCCCACAGGGTCAAGTTTATTCTAGGCCTGGCTCTCTTATAGTCACAGGGAGCTCCCAGGGTTCCATGCTTCCTTATTCAAGCTCAGGACAATGGGCAGTTCTCTGGCACCACCCAAGGAACCTCAGGAAAGCTCTCTTTCCAGAAGATTCTAGAATACCTCCTTAACTCTCAGTGACATGAATCTTGGTGCTTATCCCTGAACTAATCAGTGAGACTAGTAACCAAGGCACATATCTTGTGATGTCCTAGACTTTTAAGTCCAAGACTGAGAATTTTTTTCATCTAATGATCTGCCCTTAATTTAGAGGCCTTCACCCTGGGCCAATTCCAAGCAGATTGTGCAAGGAAGCCTCCACAAAAGGTTCTCTCCAAGCGCCCCTCCCAGCTTCATCCTCCTAAGGGCAATGACTGCTTCTGCTCTCCAGCAGGAAGCACACAGCAGGAGGTGACTGGGAGGAGTCTGAGGAGCCTGCTTCTCTCAGCTCTGACCTCATCTGCAACTGAGTTTTTACTTCCTTGTGTTTGCTTGCACTAACTTTAGCCTGGGAAAGAGACTTTTGAACTCTGCTTAAACCATTTTGGATTACAGACTACTGCATCAAAGGCCTCCCTGCAAAGCTGTGGAGTTTTTCTCTCTCTCTTTTCAACTTCAGGCTAAGCAAACCCCTTTCAGTAAAACCTTAAACTAAAGCTTACAAGGAGTCAAAATCCGCCGACATCCTCAATTTTCTCTACCAAATTTCTTAATGCTCTGCCTTTATAGGCAAAAGATCTAAGAACCAAATTATAGGGCAGGTCTTAGGTCAATGAACTGTTCCAGTACTAAGAGTAAGAACAGATAATTTTCCAGGCTTGGATAATAAGACCTCAATGCTCTCTGTTCAACTCCCCAGGATCAGTCAATTCCACATTTTCAGGTATATCTATCTAAGATGCTCCTATTAACAGTAGCAAAAAACAGAAATAGATTTGACAACTCTTAACAAAAGGGAACTTGTTAGAAAGTATTGAGGGCCTATGAAATAACAGGAGGTTGGAGGACTAGGCTTAGAAACCGAGTGAAGTGAAGTTGCTCAGTCGTGTTTGACTTTTTGAGACCCCATGCACTCTAGCCCTCCAGGCTCCTCTGTGCATGAGATTCTCCAGGCAAGAATACTGTAGTGGGTTGCCATTTCCTTCTCCAAGAGGATCTTCCTGACCCAGGGATCAAACCCACATCTCCTGTGCCTCCTGCATTTCAGGTGGATTCTCTATCATCTGAGCCACCGGGAAAGCCCAGAAAATGGATAGTCTCTCTACTAATTAGGATATGGATCTCGCTTCTTTAACAGTGACTTAACCAACACAGAAAATTTGTTTCTTTCCTGTGTGGGGAGCAGGGAACCAGACTGTAGGCTGTTCTACCCAATCTTCTTCCACTTGGTTTTCCATTCTCTAGACATCATCTTCATCTATCAGGTGGCATCACCAGGACCACACCCAGGCTCCAGCCAAATAGAAGGAATAAATAGAAATAGGGGGAATAAAGGGTAAATAGTTTCCTTTTAAAGATTTGACCTGAAAGTTGTACACATCACTCCTACCTACTGCTAACTGGCCAAAATTAGTCACCTGGTCATATCTAGCTGCAAGGGAAGCTTGAAAAGTCTGTAACCAATATTTAGGATGTAGGGTGTCTTTTTCTTAAAAGAGAGAAAGGGTACTGAAGATCTGATAATCTCTACCACAGTAATCCAGTATTATGACTTGAATGGTTGTGTCCCCACCTCCAGAAATTCATATCTTGAAACCCTAATGCCCAGTATGATGATGGTATTAGGAGGCAGGGTCTTTGAGGGAGATTAGGTCATAATGGTGGGGGTCCTCCTGAATTGGATTAATGCTTTTACAAAAAAAGACCCACAGAGGACCCTAGCCCCTTCTACCATGTGAGGATACAAGAAGCCTGTGACCCAGAACCAGGCCCACACCCAAGCTTGCTGGCTCTCTGATCTCAGACTTCCATTTTCCAGAACTGTGAGAAAGGCTTCTATTGTTTATAAGCCACCCAGTCTATGATATTTAGTTATAGAAACCTGAACAGAGAAAGATCCCAGGAAGCTCTAGAGGATCAAGAAGCAGGATAGACACCATCTCCAAACAAGAACAGACACCTAGACTACAACCAGCCCTCCTGCAGAACACTGCCACCACCACCACTAGGCTGCACTTCCTACTGCCAGGAATAAACTCCAGCTGACCTTTCATCTTTGAGTCACCCACTTGAGAACCAAGGTCCGGGTCAAAGTACCTGATTGTTCAGGCCAAATCTGTGCTCATGTCCTGGCAGCTAAGAAGTGGCGAGATGGAAATCCTGCCTCCCACCGAGAACATACCTGACCAAGGATTCCTCAGGAATGAGAAGGAAGTTTAGATATTGGGTAACCAAACAAAAATGACACCTGTCCACTACACATGAGGATACTGTTTCTCTTAGATATCATTTATCAAAATATTTTTAGTCTGCTCAAAATCAATGGATATTGAAGGGGTGTGCCCTTGGCTCATATTTACTAGAAAACAAGTAAACATAATCTCAGTAACAACTGAAATATTGTTATGCTAAGATGTTAAGAACTATCATCTTCTTTAGGAGGTACACAGAAATATTTGAGGGGAGGGTTTCATGAGTCAAGGAAGGAGTTTCAGTATCCCTATAGACTCAAGCTTCCTCATATGTCTGGGGAGAAGCTTTCTATTTGCTTCAGCAAACATAATCTTTTTCATCTAAATCAGCCTTATAAATCATCATATTCCATGTCTCCATGAATGAATCTCTCTGAAAATCTCACTTAAGGTTTCTGGTTAATCAAGAGAACATCATCGTTACAGAAAAGCAATGCTTTCAATGAGTAGGATATCAGGCTTGATAAAGATACAGAGAGCTTATTAAAAGAAAGATCTTTACCCTTAGATCCACTTGCAGCAATGTTTCTGGAGGAGGACACTATTGTCATTTGGGTGAAACAATGTTCAACTGTGCAGGACTATTTCATACATATCCCATAACACTGTACAATATTTAAAATCCCAGGCCACTAGGCATTAATGCCAGTGCACCTCATCATAACATACATCACCATCATTGTATACTGCCATTATAATAACAAAGATGTCATATCCTTTTCAAATGTTCCCTAAAGGTTCCTACTGCTGGTTGGTTAGAATTCAGCTGGTGAGACAACATATACAAAAAAGACCTAACACTCAGGAAGCAGTCAACAGAAGTTGGGAAATAATCCACAGTGGCACCCAGAACAGAGCCTGGAAATAAAGGTCAAATGAATTGAATGGATGAACAAATCAAGATGGGACTTAACTGGCTCCCATGGAGTGGAACGGTAGTACACGGAATGCTGACAGAGAGTTTAAGGAACAGTAAATAGACCTATAGTTACTATTTCTATTAAGAAACATGCAAGAAAAGTACGGTCTGGATGGAAGAAGGCCTTCAATGTCAAGTGGGAATTTGATTTTCCCAGTCTGCCACTTAACATGCAGTTTTGGACAAGATAATCAATTCATTTCATATTTTTTTAATCTGTGAGATGAGGGTACATGCCTCATACAGCTGTGAGGATGGAGTGTTACAAAACCCAGCATGCTGCTTAGTACACAGGTGGCCAATAATAAATGGTAACAGTTACTATTCCTATTATGCCATGATAGCAAGCTAGATTAAACTTGAAATGTTTAATTGGGAGTCAGTGCAGTAAGGAAAACAACATGAACAAAGTGGTGTGAAGAAAAGGGTACTAGAGAACAGAAAAGCTAGAACTGGAGACCTGTTAATCCAGAGTGTTCCATTTCAGCACTTTTCATTTAAAACAATAATTTCATTACAATAGTTTCCTAGTCACGAGGCTATGCTTTTTTAAAGGCCTTATAATAAGATATACACCATGATATTAATAGGATTTATAAACCAATTTGTGATTCTGGGTCTTTTTTACCTTTTATGTTTATAATATTTTCTATTTTTTTACTTTATTTTCTATTGAAGTACAGTTGATGTATAATACTATATGGTATAGGTGTATAATATAATGATTGTACTAATCATTAATTTTCTAATTTTTCACTATAAACCATTTTAATCTGTTTTATTTTGAATAGTTCTTATGCAAATATTTTTATATAAAAAGATTTACAGTGAAGTCAAGTTTGAAAGCTAGGAACTCTTTAATAAAGTCTTCTATCATTAGCTGACATTTATTGAACAGCCTAGATGGATTGAGCAAAATCTTGCTGTTAATGTCTGTCTCAAACCACCAGCAATCCACACGGAGTCATTAAGAGTGAACAGGTGCTACCTCCAAGAAGCTGATGTATCTTCCAGGACAGGAATCAATGGTACCCAGAGAAGCAAGAGAGAGGAGAGGGCCATGACTGTGTTCACAGGCTCAGGAACTCAATTACTTTCTCCATCACATTTCAGTTCATGTCCCATCAGAGAGAATTTCTTTCACTCTCGGGTAATTATGAGAACTGGGTTAAAATAAAAAGCCATTTATTTAAGACAAGTTTTTAAAGCATGGCCTTAAGTTTCTCTGTGAGTTTACATGCTCCTTTGCTTATAAAATGCAATAAATATTTGTTGATGTGATATGTTATCCAAAATACAAAGTGAAAGTGAAAGTCACTGAGTCGTGTCCAGCTCTTTGCGACTGTATAGTCCATGGAATTCTCCAGGCCAGAATACTGGAGTGGGTAGTCTTTCCCTTCTTCAGGGGATCTTCCCAACCCAGGGATTGAACCCAGGTCTCCTGCATTGCAGGCGGATTTTTTAGCAGCTGAGCCACAAGGGAAGCCCAAACTATAAGGTGAATAATAGCCAACAGTGACTGTTAAATCTTAAAAGCAGCTGTATTCAACACCATTCATATAATTATGCTCCAGAGTAATAGTTATAACTGTATCATACAATATTGGAGGCAAGCTATCAACAATAGTGATTTTTGCATTTAAATATTTAATTTGTCCTTCTCATATTAATAATATGGCAGAAAAAAACAACTGCTTGAAGAGTTTTAAAATTCCACAAAATGGTAACTTAGATGAATGTAGGTTTTTAATTGTATGCACATAGACACAGCCCTACACTGAGATTTTGATATGTTCTATGATTTGGAAAGTTCAAGTTCTTATACTTCAGCTGTAATGTGGTCTCACTTATCAAAAGATTTCCCACCTATCCTGAACAACTGGATTTAACTAGCCAATATGTAGCTAACATCAGTAGCATTTGGAGACATTTTTTCAGCAAAGGATTTTTTAATCTTCAGTTTAGTCACTCAGTCGTGACTGACTCTTTGAGGCCCTATGGACTGCAGCAAGCCAAACTTCCCTGTCAATCACCAACTCCAGGAGCTTGCTCAAACTCATGTCCATCAAGTCCGTGATGCCATCCAACCATCTCATCCTCTATCATCCACTTCTCCTTCTGCCTTCAATCTTTCCCAGCATTCAGGGTCTGTTGCTAATGAGTAAGTTCTTCGCATCAGGTGGCCAAAGTATTGGAGTTTCAGCTTCAGTCCTTCCAAGAATATTCAGGACTGATTTCTTTTAGGATGGACTGGTTGGATCTCCTTGCTGTCCAAGGGACTCTCAAAAATCTCTTCCAATACCACAGTTCAAAACCATCCTCTTCAGCTTTCTTTACGGTCCAACTCTCACATCTACACATGACTACTGGAAAAACCATGGCTTTGACTAGATGGACCTTTGTCAGCAAGACAATGTCTCTGCTTTTTAATATGCTATCTAGGTTGATCGTAGCTTTTCTTTCAAGTAACAAGGATATTGATTTCATGATTGCAGTCAGTCACCATCTGCAGTGATTTTGGAGACCCCCAAAATAAAGTCTTTCACTGTTTCCCCATCTATTTATCATGAAGTGATGGGACTGGATGCTATGATCTTAATTATATGAATGTTGAGTTTGAAGACAACTTTTACAGTCTCCTCTTTCACTTTCATCAAGAAGCTCTTTAGTTCCTCGTCGCTTTCTGTTGTATGTCATCTGCATATGTGAGGTTATCAATATTTCTGGCTCAATCTTGATTCCATCTTGTGCTTCATCCAGCCCAGGCTAATTTATATACAGCCCAGACTCTGCACATAAGTTAAATAAGCAGGGTGACAATATACAGCCTTGACGTACTCCTTTTCCTATTTGGAACCAGTCTGTTGTTCCATGTCCGGTTCTAACTGCTGCTTCTTGACCTGCATACAGATTTCTCAGGAGGCAGGTAAGGTAGTCTGGTATTCCCATCTCTTTAAGAATTTTCCAGAGTTTGTTGTGATCCACACAATCAAAGGCTTTAGTGTAGTCAATAAAGCAGAAGTAGATATTTTTCTAGAATTCTCTTGCTTTTTTGATGATTCAACAGATGTTGGCAATTTGATCTCTGTTTCCTCTACCTTTTCTAAGCCCAGCTTGAACATCTGGAAGTTCACAGTTCACATACTGTTGAAGCCTGGCTTGAAGAATTTTGAGCATTACTTTGCTAACATGTGAAATGAGAACAATTGTTCGGTAGTTGGAATATTCTTTGGTATGGACTTTCTTTGGGATTGGAATGAAAACTGACCTTTTCCAGTCCTGTGGCCACTGCCAAGTTTTCCAAATTGGCTGGCATATTGAGTGAAGCACTTTCACAGCATCATCTTTCAGGATTTGAAATCATTCAACTGGAATTCCATCACCTCCACTAGCTTTGTTCATAGTGATGCTTCCTAAAGCCCACTTGACTTCCCACTCCAGGATGTCTGGCTTTAGGTGAGTGATCACACCCTTGTGGTTATCTGGGTCATCAAGATCTTTTTTGTACAGTTCTTCTGTGTATTCTTGCCACCTCTTCTTAATATCTTCCACTTCTGTTAGGCCCAAACCATTTCTGTCCTTTATTGAGCCAATCTGCATGAAATGTTCCCTTGGTATCTCTAACTTTCTTGAAGAGATCTCTAGTCTTTCCCATTCTATTGTTTTCTTCTATTTCTTTGCACTGATCACTGAGGAAGGCTTTCTTATCCCTCCTTGCTATTCTTTGGAACTCTACATTCAGATGGATACAGCTTTCCTTTTCTCAAACTTTGCCTGTCGTTTCTCTTCTTTTCTCAACTATTTGTAAGGCCTCCTCAGACAACCATTTTGCCTTTTCGTATTTCTTTTTCTTGGAGATGGTTTTGATCACTACCTCCTGTACAATGTTACGAATCTCCATCCATAATTCTTCAAGCAATCCCTTGAATCTATTTGTCACTTCCACTGTATAATTGTAAGGGATTTGATTTAGGTCATATCTGAATGGTCTAATGGTTTTTCCTACTTTCTTCAATTTAAGTCTGAATTTGGCAATAAAGAGTTCATGATCTGAGCCACAGTCAGCTCCCGGTCTTGTTTTTGCTGACTATATAGAGCTTCTCCATCTTTGGCTGCAAAGAATATAATTTCAATATGATTTCCATATTGACCATCTGGTGATGTCCATGTATAGAGTCATCTCTTGTGTTATCGTAAGAGGTTTGCTATGACCCATGTGTTCTTTTGGCAAAACTCTGTTAGCTTTTGCCCTGCTTCATTTTGTATTCCAAGGTCAAACTTCCTGTTATGCCAGATATCTCTTGACTTCCTACTTCTGCATTCCATTTTTTAATCTTACACCCAGGGAAAATTAAGATGTAAAGGGAGAAAATGTTTCGACCTTCCCTAATTTAAGCTTTTGGATTGTCTCCCTCTGGGACTTAATCACAATTGTTTTTTTAAAAAAAGAGAAAAAACTAGCTTTTATTGAGTTCTTAGCTCAATATTGCTAATCATCAAGGAAATGTCAATCAAAACCACAATGAGATACCTCCTCACACCTATCAGAATAGCTATTGTCAAAAAGTCTACAAATAACAAATGTTGACAAGGATGTGAAGAAAAGTGAACCCTTATACACTGTTGCTGGGAATGTAAATTGGTGCAGCCACTGCAGAAAACAGTATGGAGGTTTCTCAAAAAACTAAAAATAGAACTACTATATGACCCAGCAATTCCACTCCTGGGTATATATCCCCAAAAAAACAAAAACACTAATTTGAAAAGATGTATACATTCCAATGTCCATAGCACCATTATTTACAATTGCAAGACATGAAAACAACCTACCTGTCCATTAACAGATGGATAGATAAAGAAGATGTGGTAAATATACACAATGAAATACTGCTCAGCCATAAAAAATAATGAAATTTTGTCACCTGCAGCGACACAAATGGACTTGGAAAGCATTACACCAAGTGAAATAAGTCAGACAAAGAAAGACAAACATGGTATGATATCACTTATATGTGGAACCTAAAAAAATGGAGTGAAGTAGTGAATGAAATAAAAAAGGAAGCAGACTTCTAGCTAGAGAAAAAACACTAGTGGGTACCAGTGAAAGTGGGAATGGCAATATAGGGGTTAGGGACTGGGTGGCACAAACTATTGAGTGTAAGGTTGGCTCAAAGATGTATTGCACAGCACAGGAAATATAACCAATATTTTGTAATAATTTTATATGGAAAATAACCTTTAAAACTGTATAAAAATAAAGAATGTAAAATAAAATTTTTAATAAAATATTAAAGTTTTAAAAATCTAGCTTTTATTGAGCACTTACCATGAACCAACCAGGTACTATGAAAAGTGCTTTCCATGCTGTGACTTAAATCCCTCCCCAGTGATCCTTTACGGGTGAAGAAACTATGGCTCAGGATTAAGGGACCTGCCTAAGGTCACTTTTCTACAAGTGGCAGAACCAAAATTTAATCCCTACCTGTTCAACTCCAAAAGCCTTTGTTCATGACAATTCCTCTCTGGCCCAAACTCATGTGAGCCTGAGCCATTCTGAGAGATAAGTGGCCCAATCAGCAACTTCAACAGGCCAGTGCTTCTGTGTATCCTTCAGGCTATCCTGGGGATGCTGTATGTCTCCTATGAATGTTCGTGTCCAATAAAAATCACTTCTTAGAGAAACAGATTAAATGATTATACTATACACTTTATGTAGCACTTATTGTGTCAGGCACTGTATAAATATAATGCATGTTTATTTTTAATCCTCAAAAGCCTACATGTTAGGTATCATTACCGTCAGCTCTAATTTACAGGTAGTAATTTAAAACAGAGAAATTAAGTAAACTGTCTAGGGTGACACAGCTGGCAAGTAGAAAATCTGAGATTCAAAGGCAGACAGGCTAGTGCCAAGGGCCAGATGCCAACCGCCTACACGTCCTCTCACAGAGACTAGGCTATTGTTTTCACATCTCCCGCTGACTCTGGATAAAGCAAGGACCAAGGCTTTTGGAAGCAGATTTACTATTTGAGGTTTGGAAATACACTTCTTGGCAAAGTGTTTGGGGATGTAGAGATAAATTATTCAATTCAAAAAACATTCTGTTTGTATGCTCATGTACCTTTTTGTACAAAACACTCTGGACTTGTATTTTGTTTGGTAAGACCTAAAGGGGAAATAAAAATGTTATGACCATAATAAAAGGGCTTTTTAAATATATATAGACTCCAAGACCTTTCTTCTAGTCAGAAAATATCTAACTGACTATAAGAAGATTAACAAGTGAAAGACAATGCATTTGAATTGCAGAAAATTAATATTTAATTTGGTGTCTATGGTATATTCTTGGGCATAGGACAGGGTGATTTTTAAAAGCAAAATAAGGATATAGTGCAGTTCACAAAGCACTCAATTGTTGTGAGCCCCCTCTAGAGCCAGATTAACACGAGTTAATCAGCCTATTAATTAAATAATTCAATCACCCATATGAACTTTTTCCTAATATGATCTCATAACCTTTGGCCCCATAGAAATGGAACTCATTCAAACTAATTAAGCTGCTGCACATTGGCTATGTCAGGCAGAGAAAAAAAGGAAATTTCTCATCCAACAATGTTCTAGTGCAGAAGAGAGATGCTAGAGACTGGGAATGAAGCCATTTAACTGAATGCCCCCTCTCTCCTGATTTAATTGTATTGCACTAAATTGACTAACAAGACCAAAATGAGAAAACCCATCCAATTATTAAGAATTGGGTGTATCCGTTGCCCTTCATACACCATTGACTTGATTCACTTTGGAAAGCAATGCAGATAAAAGAAATTCAAATATTTAAGTAGACTCTTTTCCCTGGGAGAGAAAATGGTCTTTTCACAGGGCTGAAATCATCCTGAAGTACAAGAAATGGTGCTTGATGCTGAAAACTGCAACCCTGGGAACTAAAAGGCAGCCTAGGGCTACCCTGGTGGCTCAGTGGTAAAGAATCTGCCTGCCAATTCAGGAAATGTGGATTCAAACCCTGGGTCAGGAAGATTCCCCTGGACAAGAAAATGGCAACCATTCCAGTATGCTTCCCTGGGGAATTCCATGGACACAGGAGCCTGAGGGGCTACAATCCTTGTGGAGTCAGACATGACTGAGCAACTGAGCATGTATGCATGCATGCACTTGGCAATGAAAATTTAGCCTGAACACAATGGCAAAAGCTAGTAGGAGTAAAAGGTGGCCTAGTGACAAATAGATTGAAGGGGTTGGATCTGATAGACAGAGTGCCTGAACAATTATGGACGGAGGTTCGTGACATTGTGCAGGAGGCAGTGATCAAGACCTTCCCCAAGAAAAAGAAAGGCAAAAGGCAAAATGGCTGTCTGAGGAGGCCTTACAAATCGCTGGGAAAGGAAGAGAAGTGAAAAGCAAAGGAGAAAAGGAAAGATATACCCATTTGAATGCAGAGTTCCAAAACATAACAAGAAAAGATAAGAACGCCTTCTTCAGTGGCCAATGCAAAGATATAGAGGAAAACAATGGAATGGGAAAGACTAGAGATCTCTTCAAGAAAATTAGAGATACCAAGGGAACATTTCATGCAGATTGGCTCAATAAAGGACAGAAATGTATGGACCTGACAGAAGCAGAAGATATTAAGAAGAGGTGGCAAGAATACACAGAAGAACTGTACAAAAAAGATCTTCATGACCAAGATAATCACGATGGTGTGATCACTCACCTAGAGCCAGACATCCTGGAATGTGAAGTCAAGTGGGCCTTAGGAAGCATCACTACAAACAAAGCTGGGGAGGTGATGGAATTCCACTTAAGCCATTTCAAATCTTAAAAGATGATGCTGTGAAAGTGCTTCACTCAATATGCCAGCCAATTTGGAAAACTCAGCAGTGGCCACAGGACTGGAAAAGGTCAGTTTTCATTCCAATCCCAAAGAAAGTCTATACCAAAGAATATTCAAACTACCGAACAGTTGTTCTCATTTCACATGTTAGCAAAGTAATGCTCAAAATTCTTCAAGCCAGGCTTCAACAGTATGTGAACCATGAACTTCCAGATGTTCAAGCTGGATTTAGAAAAGGCAAAGGAGCCAGAGATCAAATTGCCAACATCCGTTGGATCATAGAAAAAGCAAGAGATTTCCAGTAAAACATCTACTTTTGCTTTATTGACTATACCAAAGCCTTTGATTGTGTGGATCACAACAAACTCTGGAAAATTCTTAGAGAGACGGGAATACCAGACCACCTGACCTGCCTTCTAAGAAATCTGTATGCAGGTCAAGAAGCTACAGTTAGAACTGGGCATGGAACAACAGACTGGTTCCAAATAGGAAAAGGAGTACGTCAAGGCTGTATATGGTCACCCTGCTTATTTAACTTATACATCATGAGAAATGCTGGACTGGAAGAAACACAAGCTGGAATCAAGATTGCCAGGAGAAATATTAATAATCTCATATATCCAGATGACAGCATCCTTATGGCAGAAAGCAAAGAAGAACTAAAGAGCCTCTTGATGGAAGTGAAAGAGGAGAGTTAAAAAGTTGGCTTAAAACTCAACGTTCAGAAAACTAAGATCATGGCATCCGGTCCCATCACTTCATGGCAAATAGATGGGGAAACAATGGAAACAGTGAGACTTTATTTTGGGGGCCTCCAAAATCACTGCAGATGGTAACTGTAGCCATGAAATTAAAAGTTAACTTCCTTGGAAGAAAAGTTATGACCAACCTAGACAGCATATTAAAAAGCAGAGATATTCCCTTGCCAACAGTCCATCTAGTCAAAGCTATGGTTTTTCCAGTAGTCATGTATGGATGTGAGAGTTGGACTATAAAGAAAGCTGAGCAGTGAAGAATTGATGCTTTTGAACTGTGGTGCTGGAGAAGAGTCTTGTCCTGTCAACTTGGACAGCAAGGAGATCCAACTAGTCCATCCTGAAGGAAATCAGCACTGAATATTCATTGAAAGGACTGATGCTAAAGCTGAAACTCCAATACTTTGGCCACCTGATGCAAAGAATTGACTCAGTTGAAAAGACCCTGATGCTGGGAAAGATTGAAGGTAGGAGGAGAAGAGGCTGACAGAGGATGAGATGGTTTGATGGCATCACCGACTTTATGGACATGAGTTTGACCAAGCTCCAAGAGTTTGTGATAGACAGGGAGGCCTGACATGCTGTAGTCCATGAGGTTGCAAAGAGTAGGACACAACTGAGCGACTGAACTGAACTGAATAATAATCCAAAGAATAGCAGTGCTCGAGCGCCGAAGAATTGATGCTTTTGAACTGTGGTGTTGGAGAAGACTCTTGAGAGTCCCTTGGACTGCAAGGAGATCCAACCAGTCCATTCTAAAGGAGATCAGTCCTGGGTGTTCTTTGGAAGGAACGATGCTAAAGCTGAAACTCCAGTACTTTGGCCACCTCATGCGAAGAGTTGACTCATTGGAAAAGATTGATACTGGGAGGGATTGGGGGCAGGAGGAGAAGGGGATGACAGAGGATGAGATGGCTGGATGGCATCACTGACTCGATGGACGTGAGTCTGAGTGAACTCAGGGAGTTGGTGATGGACAGGGAGGCCTGGCGTGCTGCAATTCATGGGGTCGCAAAGAGTCGGACACGACTGAACGACTGAATTGAACTGAACTGAATGACAGTGTACTATGTATGGTTGCAGAAATAGAAGTAACTGTCACTTACTGAGAGTGAAGTACTTGCTAAACTTGGGGCAGAGGGTGGAATGTAATATTGAAAAAGACACAATATTAGTAATCAGACAACCTGGGATCTGGTTCTGACACCTCCACCTGTGTGACATTTTGAGGTTTATTTCCCTTTGTAAGGCAGAGTCAATGACACCCATCTGACTGAGTCACTGTAAGGATCAGGTAAGATAATGTATATGTGGCAGAGACTGCTATATGGACTCCCAACTTTTAGCTAGACGCTTGGCTCCTTGGAATAAACACTATTTCCCAGACTCCCTTGCAGTTGGGTGTGGGTGTGGACTACATTACGGCCAATGGGAAGCAGACACCTGTGTATGTGGTAGTTTTCATTCACCCCCTTTAACTCAGTCATCCTCATGGCAACCTGGTGATCTAGCTTGCAGGAGAAAGAGATAAAGCATACACTCCTGAGGATGACTGATCCCCCTTATTCACACTCCCCCGGCTAATACCCAGGATGTGAGTATGAGAGGATAGCTGAGGATAACTGTCTCTTCCCTGGAGGAAGAGACATAGGCAAGATTGTCCTTATGGAGAGCAGTGATCTCAAAAGAGGAGACCTTTTGTTTGAGTCCACAGTGTGCCCAGAGAACATAAGGTTTCTTGACACCTTGGGTAATCCAAAGTGATGCGATGGTTGATCAAAAGTCGGGATTTGTAAAGGGTTCTCTTTACCAGGGCAGCCAACAGTAATTTATGATACTGTTTTCATTTGATAAAATCACTGTGTCTTTAATCATGAGTTCAAAGAGCTTGCAAAACCTCTCACGATCCAACTTTTGCCCACCTTCAGAGGTCATTCGAATGTGCAGTTCCCCTCACGTGTCAAGTTGTATGTTCCCATCCTTTGCAACGGCTCATACCTCTGCCACCTGCTGAACCTCTACACATCCTTCAGAAATAAGCTCGAATGTCTCCCCTTTGTAAAGCTTCTCATGATTTCCACAGGTGGAGAGAAATGCCCCTCCAACACACTAGACGTCGCAGCATTTTGTTCACATGACTGTCTTCCCCACCTGACCATGAGCTCTTGCAGAGTAGGGACCACACGTCTTTGTATCCCCAGCATTCAGGACTTAGATGTCTTAGACTCAAGTTACAGATAAATATATTAACTAGCACTTAATCAAAAATTAATTGGCTGTCTAGCTAAAAGGATGTCTTCATGATCTGAATGGATTCAAAGTTAATCCCCCCTCAAAATAAATCAGATCCTGGATATCAGTAACATCATACCCCAGAGAGATATATATGATATTAGCAAATCTCTCAAACGAACTTTAGTAGGGAGGACCCGGATACAAAAGTTTGAGGACAGTTAAATACATAATACCCTGCTGCTGTTGCTTCTCAGTCACTTCAGTCGTGTCCAACTCTGTGCAACCCCATGAACTGTAGCTCACAAGGCTCCTCTGTCCATGAGATTCTCCAGGCAAGAATACTAGAGTGGGTTGCTATGCCCTCCTCCAGGGGATCTTCCCAACCCAAGGATGGAACTCGTGCCTCTTACATCTAATCTATATTAGCAGGTGGGTTCTTTACCACTAGCATCACCTGGGAAGCCAACATACATACCCTACAACCCAACAATTTCACTCCGAGGTTTATACCCAGAAGAAATGAACATGCATATCCACACAAACAGTTGTACATGAATATTTGTAGTAAAACTGGAAAGAATCCAAATATCTACCAACAAGTAAGTAAATAAACAAACTGTGGTATGCTCATATAATAGCATATGAATATTACAAATAAAAAGCAGAAAGCTATGAATACATGCAACAACATGGATGAATCTCAAAACAATATGTTGACTAATTATTCCATTCGCATGAAGCCAAACAATAAACCAAAAGAATGTATCTACAGTGGTTGTCTTGGGTGGGAGGATTTGTGCCCCCCTTTTTAAAGGGGGCACATGGGAATTTTCAAAAATTAATTTTCATAGCTCAATTTGAATGATGATAATCCAGTGAATATATTTATCAGAAATTGTTGAACTAAAGATCTGTGCACTTTACTACATGTAAACTATTCCTCAATAAAGAAAAAAGTTTGAGGACTACTGCTTTATAAAAATCATACACTTCAAGAAGTAATGCTATAGACATTTTCCCTTGGGAGGTGGGAAACCTGGAGTATAACTCTATTTGAAACATCAGCTCATAGGAGGGAATATATGGTGCTATAGCCAGCATTATGACAATGCAAAATAGGTTTATATTATATATAGGTTTATATATATATATTTCCTTTTATTATATATAGGTTTATATTATATATAGGTTTATATATATATTTCCTTTTATTATATATAGGT